>NW_003852455.1:10492147-10496334 GCF_000181295.1 Otolemur garnettii | reverse complement strand
AAAAAAAAAAAAATGAAAATGAAGATACAAATGAAGAAATTAGGGCTAAGAGAAGTAACAAAACCACTGTTATAACCTCTGGACCGAGTTTCCCATCTCTAGTCACCTCTCTGAAATTTGAACCCAGGTCTTTTTGGCATCAAAAGACCATGTTATTTCCATGTTTCCTAACCTTCAGGAGGCAGCATGGTATGGTGAAATTATGGTGCATTTTCCCATTAGGTGGACATAGGTTCAAATCCAAGCGGTTCCCTCTATTGACCATGTACATGACCTTGTATTCCTTCCTTGCTTGCTTCCCTGTCAAGTGTTCATTGAAGTCCTGTTTTATCCATGTGAAGCACTGTGCTGGGGGCTGGGAATATACCAGTTAATGTCATAATCACAGCTCTCACAAAGTTCCCCATCTGATGAAACGGCCAAGTGTAAGTGAGTTTGAGAAGCACTATGATGGGGAAGTACCAGACGCCATGGGATTGCCTCTGGGTGGTTGATCTCTGTCCAAATATGGTAGCCACCAACCTGGGAAAGTAGTGAGCTGCCCATCAGCAGAAGTGTTTAAGCAGAGGCAGCTTCCTATGGCACAGGCTAGTGCTATAAGCATGAAATAAATGCTGGATTTTGAAGACCTAGTACAAATAATGATGTTAAGTATCTCATTAATAATGTTTTATGTTGATTACATGTTTAAATGCTTATGTTTGGGATATGTTGAGTTTAAAACTATTTTATTCAAATTATTTTCACCTTTTCCTTTTTACTCTTTGCATGTGGCTGCTAAAAAATGTAAACTTACATCCGTGGGCTCACATTATATTTCTATTGGACAGCACTAGTCTAGAAGAATAAACACATGGGATGATATTTCCTAACTTAGAGCAAGGATCAAAGCCTGTCTACCCTGTGATCTCCCTAGGTATGTGCACAGGAGATACTTACCAAATAGGAGCTTCTCTCCCTGCTCACTCAGGCAGCCACTGTAGAAAGGGTTGTTCGTTGTGGGATGTCTGGTCCACTGATAAGGTGGAGAGGTGTTGGCGACATGGCTGCAGAGCTTCTTGTCCAACCCTCTGGGGATCCTTAGTCTGGAGTCCTATATCTTGAGAAGTAGCTGTTGTAATCCAGCCCCCACCATCTTGAAAAGTAGCTGTTGTAATCCAGCCCCCACCCAAACAGAAAAATAAAACAAAAAACCCCAAGGTCCCCAAAACAAAAATCCCCATCTGGACTGGCTATTGGATCTAATACATGTTGCTCATTGATCATGGCTCCTAGCCATCTTTGCTTTTCCCTATTTTAGCAAAAGGAAGTCATTCTAAATGCCTCAGAGAAATCTGATTTTCCATATCTTTGTTGGATTAAGAGGGATAAGGGACCACTGGATTAAAGAGAACACCCTTTATGCCCATTAGATTGATAAAACTGCAAAGGGGCTTGGGAACAGAGCTGTCTCATTTCTGAGCTCCCTCCCCAGAGAGTGAGGCTCAGAGAGGTGAAGGCATTTGCCTAGGGAAGCAGAGCCCGGAACTCCAGCCCACAGGCACCTTCTGGGCCACACTGCCCATTCTTTTCTGAGATGTTCCTGCCCTTGCTCTTCTTCCCAAAGGCTCCTCCTGTTTGTTCCCTCATCCTCTTCTGCTGCCTTCCCTCTCTGACCCTGTGTCTTCTCTTTAATGTAACAGGCGACAGAAACAGGAGACAAAAAGAGAAGTTAACAAGACAAAATGGGATTTTTTTTTTTTTTTGGTGACAGAGTCTCACTTTGTCACCCTCAGTAGAGTGTTGTGGTGTCATAGCTCACAGCAATCTCAAGCTCCTGTACTCCAGCGATCCTCTTGTCTCAGCTTCCCAAGTAACTAGGCCTACAGGCACCTGCCACAACACCCAGCTGTTTTTTAGAGATGGGGTCATCCTCTTAGTCAGGCTGGTCTCAAACTCCTGAGCTCTTTCAATCCACCTGCCTCGACCTTTCAGAGTGCTAAGATTATAGGAGTGAGCCGCCGCACCCTGCTAAAAAGTCCTAATTTTGAATCGACACTAACAAATGAAACCAGGGAGATCTTTATTGGCCTTAATAGTAGTTCAGGAAAAGGCAACATGGGGGTCTTTGGGGGAGCATGAATTTGGAATCATAGGCTTGGGGCTTGAGGCTGGGCAAACTTAGAAAAACCTTAGTGTCTTCGTATTTAATCAGCCTCATTGGGCTATTGTGAGGAACAGATGAGAGCATGTTTCTGAAACTAATGGCACCAAGGGTAGTTATTATTATTCGTAGGAGGCTAGGAGAGTCTGCTGGCTGCAGAGCAGGGTGAATGAGCCTGGGGAGATGGTTGCCAAAAAAAACTATTGTGGTACCCAGAGCGAGGGCTGCCGCTCAGCACTTGTCCACCATTTCTGGGGCACTGTGCTGTGTTCATTTCTGGGAGTTGCATTTTAAGAGGGACTTTACCTCTTTTATGTTTACGTGGATGGAGCTGGAAAATATTCTTCTTGGTTAAGTAACTTAGGAATGGATAAAAAAATATCCAATGTACTCAGTACTACTATAAAACCAATTTATAGTCACTCACACTTGCATATGAGAGATGAATCACAACTATAGCCCAGGATGAAGGAGGGGAGGGAAGGGTGGGGGATGGGAAGGGAGGGGGGTGGTTTGATATAGGGAGGGTTAATGGTGGGACCACACCTATGGAGTATATTGCAAGGGTACAAGTCAAATCTATCAAGTATTGAACACAAATGTCTTAACACTGTGATTAAGTAAATGAGGTGAAAGCTATATTAATTAGTAGGATGCAAGCACTCCAATTTGTACAAATAATCAACACATTGAATCCAAACAACAACAAAAAAAATAAATTAGCAACCCAAACTGGTAAAAAAAAAAAAAAATAAGGGACTTTGGCAAACTGTTGTTGTTCCAAAGAAAGTTGCTTAGGGTTTGAGAGTCATGACTTCTAAGGGATGATTTAAGGATTTGGAGGATGTTTAGTCTAGAGGAAACAAAAAATAAAGACTTAGCTAGGACAAGGTAGCTCTTTCCAAATATACTGTCTTGCTAGTGGCCAAGCCAGGGCCCAGTGATGGGAGCACAGAGGAGGCAGATTTGGGTGCAATTGGAGCCTGTCTAAGCTCAGAGAGCTGTTCCCAAATGGGCTTCCCGGGACAGGAGTGAGCTGTCCATCAGCATAAGTGTTCAAGCAGAGGTGGCTTTGGATGGGACGGGGTGCTGTATAGAGGGATACTGCTCTCGCTGAGAGTTTGGGCCAGTTCTGAGACCACATTGATCTCCCTTCGATCTCTCTCCTTTTTCTTTCTGATCTTCTTCCTTCACTGTTTTTGGTGCCTTTGTGGACCTCCTGCTCCTTCCGAGAATGACTTTAGGGTTTTAGATTCAGAAGTATTTCCATAATCATTGATACACATAGTCCAGTTGAATGGAAAGTAGGCAGGCGGAACTTTTTAAAACAACAGCAGTTTTATTCCTTTAAAGGACACACACAGTAACCTGTTAAGCGGGAGAAGGAGCAGGAACGTGGTCGTACGTGTCTGAGGATCTTGTAAATACCACAGCAAATGAACAGGCCCGTCTTACCCTTAGCTATTGTGTAACATGCAAACACAACTGCAAAGGGCCTTTGTTGAGTGGACCAACATTTTCCTTGTTTACACAATTCTTTTTGTTAGCTACAGAGATTCAAGGAAACTCTCCCTGTAAGAATTCTCTGACATAAACTACTTTCCAGATTCCTAATTTATGTGCTTTGCTGACTTGGTTACATCAAATTCTGTACAGGAGGTGTTTTCCTGATTTCTTGACTCCAGAGAAGCCGTTTTCTTGAGGAAAATATTTTTTTCGCACATAGTTAGTATGGCAGCGGGGAGTGTGAGAGGCTAGCTGAATCTGTGTAGTTGAGTGGGCAGCTGAGCTATTTCCAGGATTTTGTTTTGCCCCCAAGTAGCAATTATGCATCTGTCTCACAGTGCTCCACCTCAAACATCCCAACCATCATTTCGGAAACCTCCACCTAGACTCTGAGGCACAAAATAGAACTTAGCAGATCCAGGTGGAAGGAGGAGGGAATGGGTAGGAATGAGTAATATTTTGGTTTGGTTGCCTGAGGTCAGAGTCCCTGCCCGGTCCCGATAAGGACAGCAGGGACATGTAGATGACTGAGAATTCA
>NW_003852455.1:10490063-10491892 GCF_000181295.1 Otolemur garnettii | reverse complement strand
GCTCAGGAAGGCCTCAGCCTAGAGACCAGCAGGTGGATTTGTTCTTGGGTCTAAATTCTGGGGCAAGGGGCCAGCAACTCCAATGTGCAGCCCACAGCCTTGCTCCTCATTGGCTTTTTTTTATTCCAGGTCTGCATCCTCTCCAACTTCTTCTGTCTGGGAGTGCTGTTCTGTAGGCTCTGGTTTCTGAGTCATTCTATAGCCCTGACTTGGCGCTATCCTTCCAAAGCAGTCATGTCTTCCGAGCAGGGTGTGGTCTAATGGTTCTCAAACTTCTGTGGGCCTGAGGGTTCTTCTACAGCCCCAGCCTATAGAATATCAGATTTCAGAGTCCCACTCTCAGAGTCCATGATTCAGGAAGTCTGAGTAACACCCAGGAATCTAGAGCCCAGGGGTTTCTGATGGAAGCAGTCCATGGGCCACACTTGAAAAACACTAGTTTAGATGAAAGAACATGAATTTGGGGCCTGGGAGAGATAGGACTGGGTTACTTATCATGTGATATCTTTAGCCAGTTAGTTACCACTCAAGAACCTTCTGTTTCGTGGTCTATAAAATGCTTACCACCTTGCAGGAGAGTTTTCAGATGTCAGTGAGAAGATGGATATCAAGTGTTCAGCTGGGGGTTATTTGACAGGGTTTTGACTTCCTCTCCCCCTTCCTTCAACTCTAAGAAAGTGGCCACAGAGAATTCCAACTCCTCCTGTCCCTGATGTACCTGCAGTACCTTCCTGTCAGTGGGCAACTGTGGAAAGGTCACAGAAGAGTCTGGAGAATCATGCACGTCCCCAGAGCTTTGCCACTGTACAGCCAAGCCTGATTTCTCAAGCAATGGCATGAAAAGAAACCACCATGAGGTCAGAGGTCAGTCACCTGCTGTCATTTTTATTTGCAGTAAACCACAGTCGGGACAAACACATACACAGTGCGTTACAGGACACATCTATGCAGGCCGACAGGCAGGCTGCAGCAGGCGACCCCCCTTTCAGAACAGTTAGTCTGGCTGGGGGTGGGTGGAGGGGGGAAGAGCAGGGAGGGGCAGGGCTGGGCCCTGGCTGGGCTGCTAATTGGTTACAGCCTCAGGCTGTCTTGCAAGGTCTTAATTTCTGGCCCATAGTTGAGGTTTGTTAGGGTCTTTAGCTTCAGTCTGTGCCCAGGGTCTCCCCCAAACTCAGGTTCAGCTGAGTTCCCTAAGTGGGAGCAGTGTTTTCCACAGGGGATTAAATTCTCTCCCAACACACTGGCAGTTAGAAAGGGCAAAGTTTGATACACAGCAGGAAAAAGGCTTACACTTCAGGGGGGGTGTGTGTGTGTGTGTGTGTATGCGTGTGTGAGTGTGTGTAGAGGTGGAAAGCTTACCAAAGGTTTCTTTGTGGTGTTTCTGTCATAATGGACCCCTCTCTCATAATGGACCCCAATCAGCTGATTTCTGAGCATGATAACTTCTGGAGGAAAGGAAAGTAGATTCTTGGCTGAGGAACTAGGAGTGGCCCTCCTGGGTCCGCAGGGCTGGGGGAAGCCTTGGGCTTGGTAGGAGACCCACGAGGACAAAGACCCTGCCTCTTCTCCTGTGGCTGCCACATTTACCCCAGGCAAAGGCAAGATCACTGCAGCGGGCAGGGCTTTAGAGCCCCCTTGTACAGATAGAGAAAGAGAGGTCCCAGAGGTTGAAGGACAGGTCCAAGATCGTGGCTGAGACAGGACTGGATTATTTTCCTGGGCAGGGTTTCATCCCTCAGCCCAGCATGGGACATGGGATGTCTCCTTTTCACAGCAGCCTCTATGGAGAATTTGCCAGACTTCTCCAAGATAGAAGGTCTTACTTATTT
>NW_003852455.1:10489162-10489850 GCF_000181295.1 Otolemur garnettii | reverse complement strand
CTTGCCATCTGGAGAGGAAAGAGAGACAATGCTTCAGGTTTTGAAATCTGCCTCCTTGTCCACTGACTACACACCGGACGGCACTGCCTCTATCAAGACTGGGGACTACCTTGGCAAGTGAGCACAGAGCAAAGGCAGCAACAGCCAGGGCACCAGGCCAGCGGGGGCGTACACCTGGCTTGTGTCCTACCCAGGTGCCTGGGGCTTGGGAAAGTGGCTTTGGAGAGGAATTCTGCATATGCTCATGGAGGACCCAGTGGTTATTCAAACTACAGTCAACAGAGTGCAGACATTTTACTGCGCTGCCTACCAACTCGGGCTGGACCTGATGACATCTAAGGAAGGGCCTTTCCAACCTAAGGGGGCTATGATTCCAGAACTTCCTGCTCAATGGACTTTTTATGTTAATTGAGATAGTTTGTTAGAAACTGTGACTCCGGTAGGGTTATGCTTATAGGTTTGACTTACCTGTTTTATTTTTGTTGATTTTACAGAAGCCAAATCCACTTAGCTACCATGGCCCCTGGTCTCTTCTTTGTTCCTGATTTTGTTGTTTTTACAGTGAAACAAATGTCCTTATGGCCTAGGATATTCAATGATGCCATTATGGATTGAATTTCCCACCAGTTCTCTGGTTGCAAAAGAGCATTATGACTGTGGAGTGATTCAAGAGGGACAGGAGAAAGGA
>NW_003852455.1:10469678-10488459 GCF_000181295.1 Otolemur garnettii | reverse complement strand
AGTGCAGGCTGAGGCCTGGCGTCTGCTCTGGCGCCACCTCAGAGCACCGGGCCCACGTAGCTGCGGCAGCAGTGGGGAGTGGGACACTGCCAAGGGCCACTCGGGCTTCCTGCCCTCTTTCTTTTCATGGTGGTAGGAGAAGAACCAAATCCTGCCATAAAATCATTGCTTCTCCTCTTGGGAGCCATGCAGAACAGCCACTAAGCCTGAAGGTTGGGCTCATGGCGCTTCCTCGCTTTCTTCCTTTCTTCTCTGAGTGTCCTGAGTGCAGTTTTCAAAAGTTCCTCTTCTCCTTCAAGAAAATGGAGTCTGAGAATGGCTGGGACTTCTCTCCAAGTCAGTCAGAGGCAGGAGCAATTTCCTGCAAATGACCTACCTTTGGGACAGACAGATTTCTGTAAATGTCCTTTCCCCACCTATTTTGTCTCCCCTTCTGCCCTAGGGGGGACGCTTACAAACATCTTAAAGAGACAGTAGGAGGCTTGGCCCTCCTCTGCAGCCACCCAGAGCAGTGGGGCCCTTCACAGGAAACAACTCTGCAGGGGCAGTACCACCGCAAAGGGGGTCAACGCACTCTGGTGAACTTTGTCTTTTTTCCCTCCTCAGGAACCTGGGTCATTTTTAATCATGGGGATATAGGAAGAAACATTGTGTTTCTTCTTTCCCGCCCAAAACAACCCATGAACTTCTGGGCCTCTGTGTTCTGAGGAGATAGAGAAAAGACAAATCCTGTCTCCCAGACGAGGCACACGCAAATGTGTGGAGACCCAGCCTGCCACCCGTCTCCGGGAAGGCCTGCCAAGAGTGCTTATATAAGCTCCAGTGAGCTCATGTGTTTTCACGCCCATCAGTAGATCCTGGGCTTCAGGGCCAGGGGTTAAGCTGGAGGAGGGTGCTTAGAGGAGACTGTGTTCTTCCAAAGAGGGGGCGCTCTGGGAAGAAAATACGCTCCCACACTCAGGATGATGAAGGCAATTTTCATCTCTGTGCCAGTCAGCACAGACTTTCATTCTCTGTGATGTCAATGTCAGGAAAGGAAGAGGCAATGCTTGGTCCTAAGAACCCCATGTGCAGGGTGGAGGGAAGAGGTGGTGGAGGTGGGTATTTAATGGTTCAAAGGTATGCAGATGTGCACTTGGGTTGGAAAGAAAGCTTTTCCTCCTGATGTGTGGGAAGTCAAATGGGCACTCAGGACTACCATCCACAGGGTGGGAATCAGCCCTTGTTTTTTCGCTGATGGCTCCACCTAGGCTGTACTTAAATGAGAAACTCATTTCATTCATTGACTGAGACAGGCTGAATATTCTGCAAGGTGCTGTCACTCATTTCTCCCGCTTCCCTTTTACGTTGCAGACTCACTGAGCTGGTAGACCTCTGCAAGCCAACCAACCAACCACTTTGCCAGATCATTTGCAGCCAGCCCACCCTGATCCCAGTGGCTAAGGACAGAGCAAGTGGAATGATACCTGCTTTCCTTACACTTTGTTGCAAATTATCTCTCACCCTGCATAAGTGAGCCAATGCTTTCCAACGAGGCTTCCCAGACGTTCTCTCGGGGGTTGACACACTTCTAACTCAGTTCTGCCCCAGCGGAGGGGGAGGATCTGTCTGTACCTTGCAGCAGCTTACCCTTCATCCCCACCCCCAGTCTAGCTTCCTAGCCGTCGCAATGATAGGGGCAATAGCTGCAACTGTTTTCACGTGAATAAATGAATCTGCACACATGATGTTCTATTGTTTTACTGGTTCCAAATCTGCACACATGATGTTCTATTGTTTTACTGGTTCCAAATAATCTTGAGCTGCTTTAAATTATTTTTATTTCAAATGAACAACACACATTATTCAGGTGAATTTCTAACTCTACCAAGTGTTTTGCATTTTCTCTCTGGCATCATTAGTGCTTATAACACTTCCTGATTTAGTGTCTTGAGAATTGGTTAATATGCTGTTTACTTTCCTCTTTCCAGATCAATGAAGAGTGTTTTGAATACAGCTAAGACCTTCTTTCAGTTCCACACAAAACTTTCTTTTCTCGAGTGATGAGTGATGTCCTGATTAATTTCCATTTGGGAGACAACCAAGACCATCCGCACACCTCCTTGAAAGGTTCCTCCAGCCACGTGGATGACCCATGAAACCTTTAAGGCTTAAGAAAAGATACCGCATGATGATGCATGCTTCAGTGTTTTGGTGTTGAGATGTCATGATATTTACGACTTATTTTAAAAATGTTCAGCCCCAAACACCAAAAAAATGAAAAGACATGGCAAAATGATCAATCTAAGTGTTGGGTTCACGGTTGCTTATTATACTCATGGCCTGTGTTTCTGTATGTTTGAACATTTTCATAATAAAAAGAAATTATTCTTAGAAGTATATTGAGCCTCTGGAGGCTTCAGGAGACTGCCAGGGAATAGACAGGAGGCAGGAATTGCTTAATCCTCTCAGGTTCATTGTCATTACCTTAATCCCTGGTAGTAGCACAGTATGATGATCACAAACCCCAAACAGCAATTCAGTGGCACCCTCTGTTATTTACATCCGCCATGCAAGTATTGGTTCTCTGAGTTAAAAGATCTAGTTCTCTACCTTTTCACCTCAAGGATGTTGGGGAGAGTGGAAATATTCACCAGGATAAATTTTCTTTTTTTGATGTTCATGCCAGTTTCCAGTAACCAATTGGTATCAGTTTTCTTTAAAAAAACAAAAATAAAAAAAGACAAAATAAAAGTTTATTTATTACTTTGAAAGTGCTGTTGTTTACTCCTGTAACAGAAAATGCAGACTCTTTCTGGACTCTTCTTCTGGCTTGCCGCTTATGTTGGGGGCTTTTAGAATTCATTTCCTTTTCTAGTATCTAAAATAAAGCGAAATGATCCTTTTTGTATTATCCTTCACTTTGTAATCCTTTCTAAGATTCTGTTTCCAAAAGAATTTTTATTTTTGGAAAGGAAAAACATTAAAATTTTTTTCAGTCTTTTAAATCCCAGTTATGATTCACCTAATAGATTTTTAGAAGGCTACTTCTCCGTGCCATCTTTAGATATCAGTTACTAAATTCTGATGTTTGGCTGCCTGACCTTGTTTCTCTTGCCCTTGATTTTTGCTATGATCTCTGTGTATCTTTTATTTATTTTTTAATTTTTTTTAGAGAAGGAGTTTCACTTTATCGCCCTCGGTAGAGTGCTGTACCATCATAGCTCACAGCAACCTCCAACTCCTTGGCTTAGGCGATTCTCTTGCCTCAGCCTCCCGAGTAGCTGGGACTACAGGCACCCACCACAATGCCTGGCTATTTTTTTGTTGCAGTTTGGCTGGGGCAGGGCTCAAACCCACCACCCTCAGTATATGGGGCTGGCGCCCTACCCACTGAGCCACAGGCACCACCCTGTGTGTATCTTTTAGTGGGCTCTTTAGTGCTATATGAATACTCTGGTCTGGTTGAGTTCTCCACCAGATCTTCATTGTTGGCCACTCCTCTGAATAGTGCTCTAGGATATAGTCCAGCCGCTGCCTGGGATAAAGATTGGAGAAGAAAATAGGAGGAGAAGGGACACAGGTGCACCTGGATCTCCTGAGGCTCCTCTTCGATGAGCCCCTGCAGCCACCTACACAAATGCTCTTTTCCATTCCAGCTCTGCAGAAGAGGGAGGACAGGAACTTGGGTTTCTGGTCTGAGAAGATAGAAACCATACCAAGGGAATTGATTTGGGGGTGGTAAATCCCTGTTCCCATACTGAAGCTCAGAGGAATGGGTAATGGTATTGCAGGTGTGGACATGAGTTTTGAAGGCAGTTAGTGACTGATATCTGAAACCTGGATCTGCCTCTATGAGACCTGCTCTTTCTCAGTGTCCCCATTTGTCACCTAGAGAATCATATAGCACCAGCTAACTTCATAAGGTTCTCATGAAGTTCAAACGTAATCACAAAATAATGGGCTTTAGACTAGGTAATAAATGATAGGTGTTATTTAGTAATAATTTCATTAATACTTGGGCATTTCTGTTTTACCACTAACTCAACTTGAAGCTTTTTCTTATTTTTTTAAAAGGATTTCTCTCTTTTTTTCCATTTTTGGACTGTAGTGTGCATGCTCACCTCCCTTGCCAGAATCAATCTGCTAAAAGACCCAGTTCTCTTTCCCTTTTCATCGTATGAATCTGTGTCTTATTATGCTGATCTCTTACTGTGTTGTAACTTCACTTCTGTGCTGCTCTTTTATTCTTTGTCAATTTTGACCTTATCTCTGAGAAGTGGATTGCAAATATTTCTGTCTTTCTGTCCAAGCTGAAGTTCGTATTTTCTGAATCATGAAGCTGCCCTCCATGTGACCTAGAAAGCCCTTTGATGATCCATATTTAGCTGTATCCATCACTCAACAGATGTCTGGGTAGTTAAAGGCCCCCATGAGCTCCCTCTACATCCTGTGGTTTCAAGTTCCTGAGTCTTTAGTTAAAAAGCTTTTATCTCCCTGCCCCCCATTCATTCCAGAGTTGAAGGACAGATATCCACTTTAGCTATTCATTCATTCGTTCATTTAAGAAGTATTTACTCGTGACCATGCTTGTTATTAGGTTAGAGATTATCCTCTTTGCCTACAAATTGCATTTTCTTAATCTGACCCATTTTGAGTAGCCCTCCATAATTTCTGATTATTCCCCTCAAATCAGCATTGAGAAGCCAATTAAATAGCCTCTTCTCTCTGCAGTTTCCTGACCCCTGGGAGGCTTGAAGGCGTAATCACAAACTCTCATGCCTTGCTAGAATGTGCCTACTACTGCACCCACAGATTTCAGGATTACCAAGGTTCACCATTGTAATCTAAGGGATTTTAGTTAGCAGATGAGGCTGCAGGACTCTGCTGTCACCCTGCACCACAGACATGAAGAATGAAGTAGTTTTAAGGATAGGATGCCCAGCAAGTTAAGTAGCTAATTTCTAGAACTCCTTGGTTTTCTATGTCCCTGAGATGCCCATGAGGAAAGATGCTTATCTGCTTTTTAAGCTCCTTGGATCTTCCCATTAGATAGCATCTCTTGGCATCTGAAAGGCAGCCTGCCATTCTGTTCTCCTGAGGAGCACAGATGGCCCAGCCCACACCCATCACTAATGAGGATCACATGCAGAGCCTCCTTGCTAGGGCTCCCTTCAACAACCCCAGGGCTGCCTCCCAGTACTGGCCAGTCACTGTTGACCATGGCATTTAAATCCAAGAAGGCTGTTCACTACTCTCCCACTCACAGAGCTGAACAAAAAATTCCTTTAGGTAGAGCCTGGGAAATGAGTCGCATTCAGTTAGAACTTGAAGACTGTGAGGATTAAGGGATGGCTGCCAATTTGATTGCAATGATGAGGTTTTGGGATCCAGCTGTCCATGGAGGCTGGTGAGTTTAAATAAGAACAAGCCCTGGAAGTTCTTCAGCAGGAACATGATTAGATGGTTACACAGAGGTTGAACATACAGGATATCACTTCATTAATGCTGTGCAATTTCACCTAGGATGCTATTGGGGTTGGAAACAATTAGAATAGAATCTTAAAGGTACTAAAATATAGTGGATAAAAGCATGGCTTTTGATGTGAGGCAGACCTGTGTGAAGTCCTAGCTCTGCCATGAGGCTGTCTGTTGGGTAAAGTACTTCATCTTCTTATACAGTGATTTCTTTACCTATGAGATAATTACAACGTCCATATCCTGGGTTACTCTGAGTATCTAAAGGGATAGCTACGCCTGAAAAGACCCTGAGGCAGTGCCCAGCAACTGGTAAGCAGTGAGTGGGAATTCTCTTTCTTATTTCCCTTTCCTATTTTCTCTCTACAGTAGCATGTTGAAAGATGCACTCCAATATGGCAGAACATTTAGTTGAGCTGAAAGCAATGGCTCCGTATGAAAGTCTACACACTTTTGTCTCCTCTTAAATTTAAACCTTGATTGATAGTTTCTTTTTCCTTGCTATTGCAACCCTGATACGGGTGTGATACTTGTGACCAGGAGAAGAGCTCCAAACTGCTAATGTGAACTCCGACAGGAATACAGAATCTCTTCTGGCTTTAACACTGTAAACTATTTCTTTAACTCTTAGAGCGACCAGGAACAGTCACAACCACCACCAGCTACCCTTGAGGGTACCAGTGAGTCAGGCCAATCCTGCCATTATTGGTCTGATCTATAGTCCCCACCCACTGATCTGGAAATCTCTCTTGAAGTTATTTTTGATTCTTTCAGAAAACAAAAGACACTAAGACATTGCTGCCGAATGGAATTAATTGATCTGTTGATTTAACACTAATGCCTACCCAAATAATTTCAAC
Organism: Otolemur garnettii; assembly: GCF_000181295.1. Classification (NCBI taxonomy): domain Eukaryota; kingdom Metazoa; phylum Chordata; class Mammalia; order Primates; family Galagidae; genus Otolemur; species Otolemur garnettii. Next base: position 10,482,142 of record NW_003852455.1, on the reverse strand, counting down.
AGTTATTTAGGCAAAGTAGATCAGTTACTATTTGTTTCCCATCCAACCAGGTCAAAGCTTTTCCTGTAAGAGAGCAGTTGGATGTTGGCTCGGCACCCGCGTAGCTCACTGGTTAGGGCGCTGGCCACATATACTGGGGCTGGCAGGTTTGAACCCGGCCCAGGCCTGCCAAACAACAATGACAACTACAACAACAACAAAAAAATAGTTGGGTGTTGTGGTGGGTACCTGTAGTCCCAGCTACTTGGGAGGCTGAGGCAAGACAATCTCTTAAGCCCAAGAGTTTGAGATCACTGAGCTATGATGCCATGGCACTCTACTGAGGGCCACATAGTGAGACTCTGTCTCAAAAAAAAAAAAACAAACAGGAGGATGTTCATTCTTCCATAAGGCAGTATTTTCTATATCAGGCCAGTTTTGAGAGCAGTCATTAAATTGAATACAAATTGACCTCTCTACAACTGTGTTCTTTAGTCCTGATTCTGTTCTCTGGAGCTACACAGGCAAGTCTGAGCGCTGGCAGCTATAATGTTTCACTTTAATTATTTTCCCCTCTTTAATCTCCTATCCAGTCCCCGTACCACTCAGGTGACAGAGTCTAGATTGTTGATTCTTGTTTGAAGATGTGTAGAGAGGAACAACAAACAGACAGCCACACAGAGGAAACAAGAAAGAGTCTTGTCAGCTGGGTGTGGTGGCTCACGCTTGTAATCCTAACACTACGGGAAGCCAAGGTGAGTAGACTGCCTGTGCGCAGGGGTTCGAGACCAGCCTGAGTAAAGCAAAACCCTGTTGCTACAAATATAAAAACAAAACAAAACTAGCCAGGCATTGTGGCAGGCGCCTGTAGTCCCAGCTACCTGGGAGGCTGAGACAAGACTATCTCTGGAGCCTGAGAGTTTGAGGTTGCTGTGAGCTATGATGCTACAGGACTCTGTCCAGGGTGACTGAGTGAGATTCTGTCTTTAAAAAAAAAAAGTGTCTGAGATGTGTTTTAGAAAAGTGCTTTTTGGGATATTATTGCAGGGAATGGTTACTTGAATGTTCCCATCTCCACTGAGACCAAAAAAGAAAGCAATGGTGGGTTGAAGGCACCATGTTCTCATCTGTAGAGGTTAACAAAGGGCTCTAGGGTTCTGCACTATGAGTTCTCAGAGCCCCTTACTGTATCCCCGAGAAGGGAACCAGTACTTGACCACAGAACTCTCTTTTTCATGGGGCACTTTATGGATACTAATGTTTTGTGAGACACATTATAGGAAATTATGGTTTCAGATTTGCTGTGGAGACTTAGACTAGACAATTGAAATAATTTCCTGATTGATTACTGTAGGATTCTGGAGCTGATGGCCAAGGAAGACTGTGAAGTTTCCTTCCTCTGAGGGTTGGTAGAATTCTCCTCCTTCTCCCCTCCTCCTCTGCCATCTTCCCCTGCCTTTAATATTAGCCTTAGACACCCACCTGCCTGGGAGTGTTGAGGTACAGGCCTGTAACTCAGGGAATCTGGGATTGTGGATCTTTCCCATCCCCTTGGTTCTATTTTTATGAATCCCAGTTGTGGTAGAGTTGCATAGAGTTACACGGAAGGCACAGCCTAACTGGGACAGGAGGTAACTGAGAGTTTTGGCCAAGAGGAGAGGGGGCTAGAGATGGGAAAAGTTGATGCAATTATTTTTGGCAGGAGTTGGAACCAAAGCATCAGGAGAGAGTAAGTTTTAAGACTCTCTGGCAAAGTAACTTCCTAATCTGTCACTGAGTATGTGTAAAAAAGTGATTAGTGGGTCTCTATATTTATCATGATTACTCACAAATATGTAATTTACATAATATATACAGCACATTAAGTACTATGTCACCTTATATAATGTGCATATGTATAATGTATATGCATGTTATGTAACGCCAGTCTGGAGGCTCTTCCAAGTTCTGCCAAGTATTTCCTAATTTATTTGGCAATTTTAACGTATCTTTTCCATCTGTGGAAAGAACTCTCTTGAGAGGAGCTAGTGCCTGACCTGAATATAATCATCCTGCTTAGTCTATCTCCACTCTCAACTCACTGGGGAAACCCCACAAAGACCAAGCCATAATGAGATGCAACTCCTAGCCCATCAGTTCAGGGACAACACAAAGTACTGAAGATTTCCTGTTTTATTGTTTTTATTGCTGGTGGGATAGAAGTGTGGGGGCAAGTGAGAACATGTCTGTAGCATGGTCAGAATCAGAATAAAACAAGAAATAAGGGATTGGGTTTTCTCTTGACTGTGTGTCTTCGAGGAGTCAGTAAGCCTTATTAATCCTTGTTCTCATGAAGATTGAGATAATAGTACTTTCTCTGCTAACCTCAGAGGTTGCTGTGAGGGTCAGTAGGGTAGAGTACTCTACAGTAAGAAACCACAGTCACAGTGTTTCAAGGGTGATTTGTAAGGTAAGGTTAAATAACACAAGACTTACTAAGGTTACCAAGTCATAAGTACATTTCCATGGAAGTTTGTTACACTCTGTGCTTCTACTAAGGAGGACTTGGGATTTGTCTCTCAAATGACATTGCAAGTCTTGTGCACTAGGATAGAGCAGGTAAGGCCAGTCTCTGCAGGCCCCTTTGTGAGACTTGTGAGGCTCTGAGAATCAATTTCATCTGTTGAGAGTGCCATGTCTCAACAGCCTCAATCTTGGGGGAGCAGGACTGAAACACATGCAAAAACTTTTCTGTATGTGTCTTAGAACCAGTGACTCCCAACCCCTAACTTGCCTCTGTTTCAGAATCTAGTTGTTTCCAAGATAGTACCTGTAGTTATTCTGGAGCTCGTTGGTCCCATTACCAAGGATCCCGTATGAAGGGATATTCTTTAGGTGGTCTGGTTTTCTCCTTGCCTGACATTCTGCACTGTGAAGTTGAGCCAATGGTGCTAGATCTTGGTCCTAGATGGTCCAAGATGATTGCTTCCTTCAGAGTTAGGCTCAATCTGTACATATAATCTGATGTTCCCTTTCTTGTTCAAAGGAGATTAGAGGCAGCTCAGTGGAGTGATAGCAAGTGAGCCCAATTTTCCTCTTGAGCAATCTCAGAGAAGGATGAAGTCCCAATGAATCTCTGCACAGACTTGCCCTTGGGAAAGGAGGGTAACACTGGTGCAAACTGAATGAAGCCCGCTGAGCTCTGCTGAGACCCCTCTGTCCTGGCTGGCAGTTCCTTGCAAAGGTGACGTGGTCCTCCTTGTGACTCCCCACTGAGGTCATCCCTGTAGCCAGAGGAGTTTCCCAACTAAGAGACTATGCTGACCATGATGAGGTCACATGTGCAGAGTTATATCTGATGATCTGTCTACTGTCTTCAACCTCAGGTCAACTTCTTTCTACTTCAGGCCACACCACACCTCCAGGAAGCATCAGGAAGCCCTTGTTTTTTTGTGTGGGCTTGTCCCAACCATGCACATGCTGCTTTACTAGTTTTCCCCTGGTAAACTGGATCCGAGTGGAATCATGACCCTATTCTGAGATGTGTGGGCTCTTCTATCTATTAGATATCTTCTTAGTAGCACCTACTCTCAACCCCCAATACCGAGACACCATAGACAAGTCTCTCAACTTTCCTGAGGCTCAGTTTCATCATCTGACAAGTGGGAAGGTAAATCTTGCCTAGCATAACATGGTTGTTCAGAGGATCCAGAATAGGCGTTCTCAGCGTCTTCATGATAGGGAGCTACTTCTGTTTCTTTTAAACTTCATGATCACCACATGGCAATGTGTCTTGACAATGAACCAGTGGAGTGGGGGAGGAAGGAGCTTCTTTTTCTTTCTCACTTTCTGTCCCCATACTACCTATGTTTTTTTCCAACTGGGAAAAGTCCATCCGTAAATAAATATTTATATATATAAATATATATGCTACAGATATATACACATGTAAGACTACCAGCAGGTCCTTCAGGTCATACTCTGGGAATGGTAAGTGCAAAGAAGCAGGAGGGAACCGCCCGGTGGTTTGTCTCCTGGTTTTCCCAGCAAAATTCCTTCCCTCCCATCTTCTCTGCCTTCAGGAATAGTCTGCCACCAGGGCTTGGAACTCAAACAGGAAACACGCTTTGGCTTGAAAAAGAAAGAAGCTGGGGGTGTTTTTTTTTTCTTCCCTTTTTACACAATATTATGACACCAATTTGAAAAATAAATCCCCGTTTCTCTGCTTTCCCTCCCAGGTGTTCACAGAACTAAGAAAATAAATACCACATCTAAGGTGCACTGCACAGGCAGCTCTGGGGGCTCTTGGAGCCACCTCTAAACAAACACACAGTCGCCAGGAGGAGGCTTCAGGAAAATAAGTGCCCACTGACAGCGCAGGGAACCGAGAATGGAAACACAGCTTTCCACGGCCTTTCTGCCTCCTCAGCAAGTTCAGGGAGAAGTTGTCGCTCAGAGGACAACTCTGAAACAAAACCAACGTGCGCCTGCTGAGCCCTGCCCAGGAGTCTGCTCCGGAGCCATGGGCTGTTTGTCTCCGTACAGAAGGACCTTTGTGCAAGTTCCCTGGAACTGAAGCCCTTTCCCTCAGCCACATCCGACCTCACTTTAGGCAGGAAACCTGCAGCCTGCTCCTCGCAAGTGTCCATAAGGGAACTTGCAGGGATAGTGGAAAGGAGGGGGATAGCTCCCTCAGCCCCAGAAAGTCCTCCTCAGGACCTGTGGGAACGTGAACTTGCCACAAGAGCTAACCCCACCCTCGTGGGCCTGAAGATCATTCCAAATGTTATGTTGGCCCTGGCTCTGTTAGGGTGTATCTGTTACTGAAATAGGTAGGACGTGGGGCAAGGTGAAGTTTTCTTCCTGAAGGGTGGCTTCGCTTCCACTGGTTGGAGAAGAGTGTGTGTGTGTGTGCACATAAATGTGTGTGTGTGAGTGTGTAGTTACAGTTTCCTGCTTGGGCTCTTGGCTTAGCTGGCGTTGGCTGGTTAGTCTTTTGAGCGGCTCTTTCTCCTCAATGAAAAGAAGCTGCTCTTCTGGGGAGGCCCCATCATCATGGGAGCTTGGTTCTTGTGAGTAATTTTAATCTGAAGGCAAAGAGGAAGAAATGAATTAGTGCCATGCAAATCTCAGTAGCCAAATGTAGGATAGAGCATAGGGTTAAAAGTGCTAGGCTCTAGGGACAGAGTAATCTTGACAAAATCCAAGCTTCACAGCTGATCATGAGTACTGAAAACAATACTGACTAGACTCAGCACACTGTCCCGGCCCTAAGTCATATTCAGCGGTGATAAGAAAAAGGGAAGAGAAAAGGGCAGCAAACAGAATGGGTTAAGAGTTAAACCATACAGTTAAAGAAAACTCCTTTTTTTTTGAGACAGAGTCTCAGTGTGTTGCCCTTGGTAGAGTGCCGTGGTGTCACAACTCACAGCAACCTCAACCTGTTGGGCTTAAGTAATTCTCTTGCCTTAGCCTCCCAAGTAGCTGGGAGTATAGGTGCCTGCCATAAAACTTGGCTATTTTGTTGTTGTTGTTGCAGTTGTCATTGTTGTTTAGTTGGCCTGGGCTGGGTTTGAACGTACCAGCCTGGGTGTATGTGGCCAGCACCGTAACCACTGTACTATAGGCACCAAGCCAAACAACTCCTTGTTTTTTAACCTTGACTCTCTCTTTGAAGCTTGCCATGGTGCTATATTTTCTCATACAGCATGAGATTTCAATAAAGGCCTGTGAGGATGGTTGGGAGGGGCCACACCCTTGTCTCTCTGTATGAAGGGCTTGGGGTGTTGGCCTCCGAGAGTCCTTCAATTCATTGCAAAATGGACTGAATGAGTAGGTGTTATTATTTTTGCGTCAAGATGCACTGATAGCTGAAGGGAAAGTCCCAGAGAAAAGAAAGAGGGCCAGCTTTGGACTGGAAGGAGCACCATGCAAAAGGACAAATGTCTTTGAACAGCTTCAAAATTGGCAACCCAACCCTGACTGGGCCTGGAGTTTGGCACTGCTGGAAGTGAGGGGCAGAAACACTGGGGAGAGAGACAGGTGTGAGCTTCCCATGTGGTGATCAGCTCACCGCTGTCTTGTGTCCTTGCTATTCATAGACTCTCAGAATGTCACAGACAGAGGAGGCCTCAGGTCCTTCTCATTCAAACTCTTTGCAGGATGGATAAAGGAAGTGGAGTCTAAGGCTCCAAAGGACCTTCATCCAGCTTAAGCTTACACAGAGAGGGCAGAACAGCTAGAGCCCAGACCCTCAGATTCCCAGCCTCCATTGCTCCTGGCCAGTCCTTTCCAGGCAGTGCAGGGATGTCAGCCAACTGACTGGAGCCTTTAGTCGACCTTGCACTAGGTAACTCCATGTGGAGAGTTCCCAAGTAAGTTCCTTAGATGTTTCTTCTTTTCTTAGTCTTTCAGGGAAGACTTCAATTTCTTTTAAAAGCTTTTTTTTTTTTTTTTTAAATTTTAGGTTTTATAAATGTTTTCTCCTATAAACTTTAAGTTAATTGAAAAACACTGACAAAATTGCATTTTTGCCTTTCTCAGGCCGTGGCTTCAAAATGCTTAATCTCTATCTGAATGTGGCCTAGTGACACTGTGACCTTAATAATCTACAGTATCAGTCCACCCACAATCTCTATCAAGTACAACACATGTTCAGAGTAGGAAGATGACATGGCAATGGTTAAACACTTAGGATTCAAAGACCTGGGTTTGGGTCCTGACACCTCCTCTTCTTTGCTGTGAAACTTTGGATGAATCATTTAACCTCCAGAGCCAGTGATGGCTGAACTGTAAAATGAAGTTGATAGCCTTTGTCATATTTTTCTTGCAAAGATCAAATGATATACTGTCAACAAAAGGTCACTGTGCACTGTAAAATGGGAAGTAACAGTTAAGTGCTTGTCTTATACTGGAGGAGAGAGAGCAAGATGGATGTGAACCCATTCTCGTGGTTTCTGTGTTACTGGAAAGGACAGTGTGACCACAGAGAACAACAGACGAACTCTTGAAGAGAGAGACCCACCCCCAAGTTTAAATAAATGTGGGATAAACCTGGTGATATTAAAAAGGTATATAAGGAACGAGAGGAGTCCAATGGAAGAAGTGAAAGATTTGAAGGAAGAGAAGGCAACGTTCTGGTAAAAAGAGAGAGAGAAGGGACCGGGGTGAGGAGATGTGGAAGAACAAGTCGAGCAGGGCAAAGGGCGAGAAACGTGGTCAGGTTGGGACAGCTGGTGCGGGCTTTGAGGGGAGATGCTAAGGCCGGGTTCGTGTGAAGTAACGAGGAACCTTGAGAGACGGCCGTCCACACTGGAGAATAACACAACAAGAAAAAGGACTTGAGGGAAGTTGTTCAACAGCTGTCATCAGCGTGAACTGGAGTGGGGTGTCTGGCTAACAAGCCAAGTTTACGTTTCTAAGTCTCCAAGAAACGGACGGACATCGTGGACAATTAGCATAACCTCGTGATGAGAGCGGAAAATGACCCTCCTGCGGCATTCTGCCAGCCTGGGGATGGAGAAGCTAGGTCAGTCTTTCTAGTCACACGAGGAACAAGCCGAGGATATGTCCGACACCAATCTGTGCTGTGTGTTTTTCTGTGGGTGTTGTTTATTCCAGAATTCATGGAAGTGAGGCACAGCTTGCAGTCTCTGACAGCATTTATCTGCGACATGCAATTTGGCATTGTGATGGTATTAATAGAGATTTGTGGTACATTCCCTTGTGATAAGCCTCCTCTCACTCCTGAGCTCATGTGGGAGCTCTCCCTTCGGTTTATTCACCACGATATTCCCTTCTCAGAGCACGGCCTGTACACGTGCTGACTGAGGCTTACACCCGAGAAGAAAGAGAGCACCTCTGGGCCATGGACATGGCTGGGTTTGGGCCAGCGCCTACGATTTCTGCTAGTAGAGCCCATTTCTTTAGGACAGTAGAAGACCTTTGCTTCTCATTTTTCTCCCTTCAGCTGAGCTATTTATTTGCTTGTTAGCACCTCTAGGGCAAAGAGGAGGAAGTGAAACTCAAATCACTTTAGTTTGTTTCTTCAGCATTTCTGACCTAGGTCTTGATAGGGGAGGAGTTTGGGGATCTTGGGTAACAGGACATGTTGGTCAGCTTTGTGGATTCTATTACTCCGGATAACTGAGTGAAGCATGAGATCATATCCTCTTTTCTAGGCAAAGAGATGTCAGTCTCTTACCTCCAAATTAGGGGGCTAGCGGGTAAGACAGTTAAGATCCTATTTTAGAAAGTAGCTGGATGTGGCTAAACCCACCTTTTCCACCCATGATTGAGTATCACACATTTCTGTAGTTAAAGCCTACACTTTTTTGGTAATTGAGTAAGTCAGATAATTAACTGGTTGATTTTCTTAGAAACCATTCATAACACAACACCTGACAGGCCGGAAGGGGGACTACAGCCCCAGGTTAGTTTTCTGCTCTATTACAAAGAGAAATTGATACAGCGGACTCTTGCATGATGCAGTAGACTCTGAATTCACAAAACTATTGCTACTTTAAAATAGAAAAAAAATTTAAATTTCACTAGTGCTGGGGGTGGACTTTGTTTGCGGGGGCATTACCCATAAATCGACACATTTTTACTACTTCAAGAGAAGCAATAAACTAAGGGACTCTTTCCCGATCGTTGCCCTCTGAGGGAGAATGATTCAGAGAATGCCTAGGAAAATAGCCAATAACTTTAAGTGTGGACCCTTCTCACACCATCTGGGAAGTATCTTAGGTCTACCCTAATTTTAACTGGAAGTAAACAAAAAGGCACAAACCTGAAGGGCCTAAAATCTTCTCTGTAATATTTTTAAAAGGTAAGGAAATAGTCCAGCTTGGTGTGAGGTTCAGGAAGGAGGGACGGTTTGCACACTCTCCAGGTCTTCCTTGTTTTCTGGGCTGAGATCTTCGTGAGAGTGTTTCCTGCCATCAGAGGCCTTCAATTGTAACTGGACAATCAGGTTTCCCAAGGGATGGAGAAGAAGTGTAGGGCTTACTGACCAACACTGAAGTTTGACTAGATTATTGATTCTCAAACCATGGTTCCAAGACCAGCACTGGCATCACCTTGGAACTTGTTAGAAAACGCCAATTCTCAGGCATTTAGATCTGCTGAATCAGAATATTAGCATCTCCCCTCAAAGCCCCTCTGGGATGTGGCCCGGAAATCTGTGTTTTAAACCCCTCTAGGTTATTTGGATGTATACGTGAGTTTGAGAATAACTGGACTACATAACTTGCATGATTTTCGTCTTTGAGATTCTATTATCATCTGACTCTGGGAGAAGATTCCAAATTTCGAGGCTCGAATTATGGAACCTAACTGTGATGGAAGCATGAGAGTGCTGCTACCATGAGAGATGTTTTTGTAATAAATATACATTTTATATACCTATATTTCTATGCATAAACAAATATGTTTTCATTTTTAAGAATTTTAAAAATACAGAAAATCTAAATCTAACAATCACAGAGAGGTAATGACTGTTAAACATTTCGGTATACTGTTTTGTTTCCATGCTTATATATGTTTCTAATCAAGTTGGAATCATCATCTTAATCAGCTGTGTTCATTTGCTATTTCACAAGCATTTTTGATATCATTAAATATTTATTAACTATGATTTTGAGTGGCTAAAAATGACTCCATATGATGAATCTCACCTAGCTCCCTGAAAACTTTCCCTAAATGTTAAGCTTTTAGGTAATTTCCAATGTTTGCCTATGAGGAATGATAGAAATTGGCATTCTTATAAGTCAATCTCCAGGTTTTTGATAATCTGTATTTTACTTACAATTAATTCGTAGAGTTATATGAACAAATTTTAAGGGGGGAAAGTAAATGAACTAGATCAATGTATATCAATATTTGTAGGAGTTCCTAACACGTGGCTTTTGAGGCTTTCCAGAATGGCTGTATCTGTCTATACTCCTGCTTCATTGTCCAAGTGCTTTGACCTCAACACACACTCGACAGCTATGAATATTATCTTAAGACAAATAAACAAACAAAAATATTGTGCTAATTGGTAAATAAACTATGGTGTGGCTTTTGTACTCCATTAATTTGAAAATCTTTTCTTTTTCCAAAAAACTTGTTATATTAAACACTATTTCATAGGTTTATGAGCTCATGGCATTTCTTTGTCTGTTCATTATTGCACTGTTAGTAATTTTTTTTCTGCTGGATTCTAAGAGCTGTTTTCTCTATACTTTATAGGCATTAAGGCTATTGGTTATTAGTCAAATATATTGGTTAATAGTCAAATGTATAATTTTTTCCTTAGAAAGTCTCTGCTCACCGTGTAATTATAATCATCTTTTTTTTTTTCCTGAGAGCTAATAACAAAATTGGAGGGTTTTTTTGTATGTTTGTTTTAGAATATAGTTTGAGGTAAGAAATTGGTACATAATGACATTTTTTGGCTTGGTGCCCATAGCTCAGTGGTTAGGGTGCCGGCCACATGCACTGGGGTTGGTGGGTTGGATCCCGGACGGGACCTGCTAAAAGGACAATGACAACAATAACAAAAAAATAGCCGGATGTTGTGGTAGGCGTCTGTGGTCCCAGCTACTTGGGAGGCTGAGGCAAGAGAATCACGTAAGCCCAAAAGTTTGAGGTTGCTGTGAGCTGTGATGCCATAGCACTCTACCAAGGGCAACATAGTGAGACTCTGTCTCAAAAAAAAGACATTTTTTCCAAACAGGCGATTTCTTGGATGTCATTATGTTAAACCATCCATTTCCTTTTAATTAGTTCATGATTCTTCTTTCTCTTTAATTAGTTCTATTTACTAGGGCTTCTAAGAGTTATTTTCTATACTATTAATTTATCTATCATATTATTTTTCACATTATTCAAATTTATTCACATTTTTCAAATTATTATGGCTCTAAACAAATATTTTAGTATCTTGTGAGAAGTCCTTTTTCATAGCTCTCTTTAAAAATGCCCTTGGAATCACATTGTTTTGTCAAGTTAAAAGAAACAATTGCTTTGAGAATTTGGAATCTCTGTTTAGGAACATGGACTATTTCTGTGTTTGAGTCTTTTTTTTTTTTTTTGAGACAGAGCCCTAAGCTGTCACCCTGCGTAGAGTGCTGTAACATCACAGCTCACAGCAACCTTCACCTCCTGGCTTAAGTGATTCTCTTGCCTAGACCCCCAAGTAGCTGGGACTACAGGCACCCACCATGCCGCCTGGCTATTTTTTGGTTGTAGTTGTCATTGTTGTTTAGCAGGCCCGGGCTAGATTTGAACCCGCCAGCTCTGGTATATGTGGCTGGCGGCTTAGCTGCTTATAGGCACCGAGCCGAGTCTTTTTTAAAAAAATTGGTTAAGTCTTATGGTAATTTTCCTCAATTTAGTTTAGTATTTTATGGCTTTTTTGGCTATTAAGATAGTTTTAGTTTTTCTATTATATTCTTTGGACTGGCTATTGCAGATAGATAGGAAAACTTAATTTTTATGTTTTTCTACAGGGCTTAATTGAAATAATTTATCCTATGAAGTTTTCAGTTGGTTCTGTCAGCTTTCTATGTACATAATCAAATCAACTACAAATGATGGCAGTTTTGACTCTTTTCCAAATACGGTAGTTATCCAGGGTCCGGCAGAAGTAATGCTTTTTTGTGCTTGAGTATGATATTGTTATGTTACAGAATTACATGCATAAGTAACCATACAAATAACACCCCCTTTTTATGAGCTGGTAATTTATACCAATCTTTTATTATAAAATCATAAGCAGGTAATTCTATAACATTAACACACACCTAAGCACAAAAGGGAGTTATATCTGCCAGATCCTGTATTTCTTTTCTGTTTCATGTACATTGCATTGGCTAGAACTTTGATATATGTCTTGTTCATGACTTAATGAGAATTCCTCTAGTGTTTTACTATTAAGCAAAACATTAGTTATTGGTCCATCATAGATATTTTTCTTTAATTGAGGGGACTATTTTTCTGATTTTATGTTTTCTAGAAGTTTTAAATCTTTAAAAGTCAGAAATGTTGCTCCGGGTAAGATGGCAGCGGACGGACAGTGCTCGCTCCCCGCTTCATGGCGGCCGGTGACCCTCACCCACGTCGAGTATCCTGCAGGTGATCTCTCTGGCCACCTCCTTGCCTACCTGAGCCTTAGCCCTATATTTGTCATTGTTGGTTTTGTGACCCTCATCATATTTAAGCGGGAGCTACACACGATCTCATTCCTGGGGGGCCTGGCATTGAACGAGGGAGTCAACTGGCTGATCAAAAACATCGTCCAGTAACCGCGGCCCTGTGGGGGTCCCCACACAGCAGTGGGCACCAAGTACGGGATGCCCTCCAGCCATTCCCAGTTTATGTGGTTCTTCTCCATCTATTCCTTCCTTTTCCTCTATTTAAGAATGCACCAAACCAACAACGCCAGGTTCCTGGACTTGCTGTGGAGGCACCTGCTCTCCTTGGGGCTCCTCACTGTGGCCTTTCTAGTCTCCTACAGCAGG
>NW_003852455.1:10463725-10468847 GCF_000181295.1 Otolemur garnettii | reverse complement strand
GAGCACGCGTCTGGCGGCGGCTATTACTGTGTTCTACCCCAGACTGAACCTGTACTACAAGGGCTTTCTCTGGTCCCCTGTCCCCAAGACAGTAGTCCCTTTCTGACAAAAGAGTCTGCACATGAGGGTGAGCAAACCCAAGCTGTTTACAGCTCTTCCTTGTCCTACCATCCCAGTTGCTGTTAGTTTTCATCCCACTTGAACAAAGCGCAAAGGCACAGGAGTGGGGAGGAGAGGAGTGAGGCAGTGGGTGCCTCAAGTCCCCTGACCTTCCCTCTGTGTGTTCTGAATATGTCCTTGTCCTTCCGCTCACTTCAACCGGCTGGGAACCTGTTCAGGGTCATCCTCAAGCTTGCGTTCTTGGTGTGGGCTCACAGATCCCCACCAGCCCAGTTCAGAGGAGGCTCTTCCTAAAGTGACCCATCTCTAAGTCATTCTGAAACAGAGTCGTGGACAGAAGATGCTTCCAGACTCTCGGAAGTTGCGAGAACTGAACTAGGCCACTTGGGGTCTGTGTTTGGATTCTCCCCTCCCCTCCTTTTTTCTTTGTGGCGGTTCCTAACCTGCTGCTGAAGCACAATATTTTGGTGCTTTCTTTTCTCATTTGTTAAAAGACAGTGTCCAAAAGCCATTCCGGATGCCAGGACCAGGGGCTTATTTTTAGGGAAGGTAGGTCAGTTCCCACAGTTCCCTCCCCTTCCCTTATTATTTTTGTTTTTTACTTTTTGCTTGAGAGAAGCTGAGTGTGAGGTGGTTTGATTTAGGAAAAAATCAATGAAATTGTTTACTATTGTTTTAAAATAAAACCTGAAACTCTGGCAGCTCAAAAAAAAAAAAGTCAGAAATGTTAAATGTAATTGAATACTTTTGGGTAATCTACCTATATAATCATGTAATTTAAAAAATATTAACCAATACTAAAAGACTTGTCATTCTTTGATATGCTCTGAGGGATGAACAATGTTTTTTGGACATATTTTTCAATTCTATCTATCAATACTTGAACTAGGTTGGTCTGTATGTTTGTTTCTATTTTTAAGTGTAATTTTTGTTAAGTTATTGTATCTGTTTTCATTTTATGCAATGGGTAAGGTAGCTTTCTATCTTTGTCTGGACTATCTTTGTCTAGACTATAAACACCTAATATTTATTTCCTAAATAGTATGGATGATCTCACCAATAAGACCATTGGTTTCAATATGAAAGTATTTTCTATTCCGTTAATGGTTACCAAGATTTTCACTCATTGTCTTAAGATGTTCAAATTTGTCAGAATCAAGATAATATATATAAATATATATAGTCTTGTATAACAATTAATAAATAAAGCCATTGGCACATTTATATTTATATTGCATCTTTATTATATTTTAATATCTCTGATCTCTGTTTTTCTCTTTTAAAAATCAAGTTTTAAATATTTGACATGTTGAAAAACTAGCTATAGATTTTCCTGTTTTTAATTATTTAATTTCTACTTTTTTAAATTTTATTTTAATTTTTTTTTATTGAATGGTAACTATATACATTAATGCAATTCTGGGGTACAGTATGGTGTTTTCACATACAATTTGAAACATTTCCATCAAACTGGTTAACATAGCCTTCATGTCATTTTCTTAGTTATTGTGTTAAAATGTTCATATTCTACTCTTAGAAAGATTTAATTTCTACTTTTATCTTTATTATTATTTTCTGCCTTCTTCTTCTCGTGAGTTTATTTTATTACTGCTCTTCTAATTTGGGGATTAAGGTTAAATGAGGTCACAAGGGTGGGGCCCTACTCCCTTAGGACTGGTGCCCTTCTGAGAAAAGGATGAGAAAACCTGAGTGCACACATAGGAAAGGCCATGTGAGGACACAGCTGCCTGAAAGTCAGGAAGAGAGGCCTCCCCAGAAACCAGCCCTGCTGGCACCTCAGTCTTAGGCTTCTAGCCTCCAGAGCTGTGAGAAAATAAATTTCTGTTGTATAAGCCACCAGTCTGTGGTATTCTGTCATGGCAGAACAAGCAGTTTGGACTTCACACCATAATACCATTGGATCACAAATATTTTCATAGTGAATTGTGAATTCTGAAGGGCAGTAAGGAGGGAGGGAGGGGGAAGGGATAGGGGAAGGTATGTGGCTGTTTTAAAACCAGTGCTTGGATTTAGAGGAACCGCAACTCATTTTCAGGTACCACTGAACCAGGTAGGAGAAATCATGATACATATTTATTTCAAGAAACAGGAGAAGCTTGGATAGATTTTTTTTTAAAACTCAGCTTCATAAAATGATAAGTAGTACTGATTCCCTCCATTCTTCCTAATTCCAGAAAGGTGGGAAGCTACTCTTAGTTTTTGCTATAGTATATTTTGATGTTTTTCTTAGTTTTCATAAGATTGAGGTAAGATTTTTGCAGAGCAACTTCTACTTGTGGAAACTGTAACAGACTATGTCAGAGCATCTCAGCAGGCTCATGAAAACCCTCTCTCTCTAGGAGAAGCCAACTTGATATTCTGAAGGGCTCAAAATAGGAGGTTGTCGAGGTATCTGAATACTACACTAGAGTGAAGAAGCTCAGATGCACAAATTTTGTCTTTTGAAATTTGCATATTTGTGATAACATTGAGGGTATTACTCATAAAATATCCCAGTCCTGAAAACAGGCCCTAAAAACCAGGACAGTGGTTTTTCTCCACCAGTTTCAAGCCACAAGGAACATGTGTGGCTCTTGTAACAGTGCTAAAAGGAGAGCTAACACAGACATGGCAAGTCAGGGAATGAGGCGTTCTATTTTTTGTTTGTTCATTTGTTCAGTCGTTTATTCATTATCCAATATATTGTCGTGCAACTACTGCAGACCTGGCACTGGGCGAGGTTGTAGATGACAAGGCCATAACTAAGATGAATAACCTGTGTGCTGACTCTTTCGGTGGAGTTCTCAAGTAGCTCCTCAGGGCTGTGGGTGCCCCTGTGGTAAATCAAGTGTGTCCATGCACGTGTGGAATATTCTCCTGGGAGCTCCAGTGGTCAGAGCCCTGGGCTGGAAGTTCTAGGGCAAGTGTACAGATTGGGCTTCCACATAAGGAAGCATTTTCTAGCAGTGCTAGCCACTGGAATGACTCAAGCTGAAGATGTCCAGGATGCTGGGGAAGAAGTCCCAGAATTCACCAGCTAGAATGATGAGGTCCTTGTGGACCGGTCTATGTCTCATTCAGTTTTGTAATCAGTGCCTCACAGTGCCTGGCACACAGCAGGCATCCAATAAAAGCTTGGCAGGTAAATGAGTGGGTGGAAGTGTAAAGTGGAAGAGGGGCTGCGTTAGATAATCTTCCAAAGTCCCTGCAACTCTGAGATTCAGCAATTTCATACTGAGTCAGTGCCCAACGGGGTCTGACTTAATATGAAAGGTAAATAAAGCTTCTCACCCCCATCTCGAAGCTCGGAAAGACTCACCGTGCAGCATGGCTGCATCCAGGGCTCCCCATCCACTTGCATTGGCAGCAGCTTGTTGGTCCTGGAACCGGGAAAACCAAAAAAACACAGTAAGCTTCTTGGTGTTGCAGAATCGAGATTGTACCCAGAAGGAAAGCAGAACTGGGAAGATGTTATCTGCCCATCTAGCAGTGTTTCTTGAAGGCTTTCCTGGGGACTTGGTAAAAATAGATCTCTGAGCCCACCTCAGGGGTTCCCACGTGGCAGGATGGGGGCCAGGCCCGGGAATCCTCATTGTAATGAGTAGTGCAGGTGATTTTCTTGCCTTGGGCCTTAGACCCCGCTTTGTGGAACACTGCTGTAGGTAGGCAGTGAAATCTGCAGGAGTCTGGGAAACAGTGTCCATCAGGCAGCAGCACTGCTGAGCAGACCCTCCTCCGTCAAACAACCAGCCAGAGGGCCTGCAGTGTGTGCCAAAACCCCCTCAGAGATAGGGAAAGGCCTGGTCTCCATGTTGAGTGAGAGGTTGCGTCATGTCAATGAGGTAACGTCTCTAACCTATACCAGGTACAGCTCAGGTCTGAGTGTGTCTCGCCTTGCACTTGGTCCAAACCTCTATCCTTTTTTATCTCCTGGGCAACAGTATACTCTGGGGTTGCATGAACTGAGGACCTGGCTTAGCAGGAAAGAAGGTCATCCAGGAATGTTGTCTCCATGGGTAGGAGGAGGGGAGTGGAGAAAGTGTGGGCTTCCTGCTTGGGATGACGCTTCTTTAGCAGGAAGAAGGACCCTTAAAAGGAGGGAGATGAGGTCCTCTGACTTCCTTCTGTAGAAGTTAGGAATTTGGACCACATTGCCTTGGAGAGGAAAGGCAGGCTGGTTTGGAGGCCTCTGTTCTGGGTGAGTGGGGAATAGTTACCACCCACTGACTGAGAAGACCTTGCCTGGGCTTGGCATCTGCTCTGTTTTTGAAATAAAATGAGAGGGGAAAGCGGTGTTTTGATGTGATGCTTCTCTGACTAACCCTGAGGATATTTAATAATAAAAACAATAATCCTAATAACAAAAACAAATAATAAGAGGAAAGAGTGGCATTTTGGTTCTTGGAGCTGAGGAGAGTATTTGGGAAAAGCCCAGGAGGATGGGGCTCTGGGCTCACCCTCTCTGTTTTGATCTGGAAATAGATCTTTTGAATATGAAGAAAAAGTGCTCCTTCTCCACGGCTTTGTTGATTCCTCAGGGATCAGGATATTATGTTCTCTGTGGTCTACATAAGTTATGGCTTAGATATGCTCACAGACTGGACCCACTCAGTACGAGAGTCCTGGAGAAGGGCCAAGGCTAAAGAGATTAATCTGGAAACCAGGGGCCCCAGCACAACAATAGCTCAGAAAGAAAGCAGAGCAAAGCTCTGGGGAATAGGAAAGGCAGAGAAGGCAAAGAGAGAGAATAAAAAAAGGGGTTAGTGGAAAAGGCCTTCAGTTAAGCACCATCAGGGAGCCAGCGGTGGTAGTGCCAGGAGCCAAGTTTCTTGAATGTGCTCTGAAGACACTTGCCCAGGAGGTTCTGGGAGAAAAGGGTTCAGCGGTCCAGCACCTTCAGGAAAGCCCTGCCTGCTGTGGTCCCCTCTGGGAGATCTCTAAGGTATATATTTTTTTCTTTTTTTTATTGAATGGTAACTATGTACATTAATGCACTTCTGGG
>NW_003852455.1:10424953-10463695 GCF_000181295.1 Otolemur garnettii | reverse complement strand
AAACACTTCCATCAAACTGGTTAACATAGCCTTCGCGTCATTTTCTTAGTTATTATTTTAAAACGTTCACATTCTGCTCTTAGAAAGATTCACTTGTACCCTTGTAAGATAAACCTCAGAAGTGATCCCTCCAATCCCCCTCCCTCCATCCATTTCCCCCTCCCCTCTCCCTCCCCCCTCCCCGTATTCTTAGGCTGTTATTAGGTTATAGCTTACATATAAAAGGTATAGATTAGTTTCATAATAGGGGTGTGTACATTGGATACTTTTTCTTCCATTTCTCCAAGGTATATTAATGGATTTGACATGTAGCAATCAAATGGAAAAAGGAAAGGAATAAATATTTCTGAAATAATCAGGTGGGGGAAAGAATCTGAGACAAAATGTGACTAGTTGCATTGATTAAACAAAGGCAACTGAAATCCAAGGGACCCCTCTGTTAGACCCTATCTCGTCTCGGAGCCTGCAGTGGTGAACCTGTGTGGTCTACCCCTGAACAGTTTTCATCCTTTTAGGCAATCAAGACAGGTTTACTGATGTTGATGGTTTAGCCTACAAAGACACGTAGGAAATAGCATTTGAAGGCCACTGCCCAAGAAAAAGAGCCAGGCACCTGTTTTTATTTTTGTTGTTTGTTTCTTCTTTTTCTTTCTTTCTTTCTTTCTTTTTTTTTTTTTAGAGATAGGGTCTCACTCCTGGCTCTGTTGCCCAGGCTAGAGTACCACAGCCCTGATCATATCTCACTGCAGCCTTGAACTCCTGGGCTCCAGCAAATCTGGTTTTTATGAGTTTGCCCTCTGGCATATGCCTAACATTTTAATTTGTAAAGAAAAAAAAGCAGCAAAAATTTGGTTTCTGGGCCTCTTCCTCTTATACTCCCATTTGAAGAGTATCAACAAGCCATTTTAAGAAAACAGCAAAATTGGTTGTGATAGATCTACCAGTTAATGTCCCAGATGGCTACATTACCTGATGCTTGGAAGGTGGTCTATGATGTTCTTTACAAATGTTATCAGGCTTCTACACCCCACTCTCCCTGCACTGAAACTCAAAGATAGCTTCCTGCTTGTTGTTGGCAAGGGGCTGTGGGGAAGACTCAGAGATCGCCAGGTACTCAGGAGGCATACCTGATGGTGACAGAGGAGCACTGGGCCAACCTCCTGCCTGCACTCTTCAGGCCGGTGTAGATCTGTCCCATCTCCATGGCTCCCTCCAGCCCCACCACTTCGAGAAGCTGGTCACTGAGGTCTGCAGAGTAAGACAACACATACACATCTCTCTGTTTCCAAGGTAGGTTCTGGCCAGAAAGTCTGGTCCCCAGATGGCCAGCCTAGATCCGTTGGTATCTTTTTATCTCCCAGCAAACAGCGTTTTCATACACACTCTGAACAGGGCATTTCCCCAAAGGTCAATAAATGTATCTTTTCATGAATAGAAGCCCAGTTCTAGTGGAAAAGGTTTTAATTCAGAATATTAACAGGCATTCCATAAATAGGCTGCCACATCAAGAAACCTCTTCAAATGTAGAGTAACACAAATAATGAACCAGCTATTTCTGAAATAATTTTTGATCCCCCAGTGCAGCTAAAGATATATCAGTTTGGGACTAAGATAGGAAGAAATGTTGATAAAGGCCTATCTATAGCTGGATCAAGTCTCTCTTCTCTGAATGTCTCAGTAACATCTTGGCTCCACTGGTGATGATGGATGGTTAATTAACCTCAGATTTGGCCTGTGGTGAGCCACCAGTGAGCCAGCCTCCTTGGATACCCTCGAGAAAGTCAGTGACTTCGTTCATGACACCAGGTGCTTAATGTAAGCCAAGGAAAAGAACATTTCACCTACAGCAGATTACCATGGCCCATGGTAGAAAAGGAGGGGACGAAAATAAGAGGCTCGGGTTCAGAGTCACTCAGGATTGATGGCCTCCCACAGTGGCAGGTGCGTTTGATTCAGAATCTAGACATTTTTTCCAAGTTCCTAAGGCTTGGATTATGCCTCCCCAATTTCCTGCAAAAGCAACGGCAGGATTAATGTTTGGTGTTGGCCCTAAGACTCACTGTTACAACAATTTTTATTTGTTTGAAACAGAAGCAAAATAAAAAGGTAGATTTTAAAAAAAAACTTCCATTACTTTGCCGTTTCAAAAAACTTCCATTAATTTGTCTTACCAAGGCAAAAGTACCTGTCTCAGAAGTTGTGGCTAATCACCGCCATCCTGTTAATATTTACAAACTTGAAAAGGAGGCTCGAGCCTCCCAAGTAGCCATGTCTGTTTTAATGGTTTTGTTTATTTAACAGATGGCTTCTGTCTACTAACGTGCTTCCTGGTGTGTAGTATAACAGTGTTTATTAAGATTGGCAAGGAGATATTTGGGCTTGCCTTTACTTTTTTGTTTGGAAGGCTATTGTTTGAGAAACATTCTCTTGATGGATGTATTTCTAATGAAGACAGTTAAACAAACCATTGGGCTGACCACAAATGTGTCAACACTGCTACAGTGTAAACTACTAATGATCACTGACAGTCATTAGCTGCCAACAGACTCACACATCGCATTGGTCGTTCTGTGACAGGCACGGAGCACTTCCCCTGTACATCTATCAACACTCCCATTCTCCTTCTCTAGTGTGCCTGTCTTCACGTCTGTGAAAAAATATTGCCCCCTTTAAGCTCTCCATCTCACGTGGGCTTGGAACAAGAAGTCAGGGAAGAGTACTGTTTGTTTAGGAGAATGCTCCAGGCTCTCTGAAAGAGTTTGGACCTAATAAACCTGTAAGCCCCTAGTCATGTAATGAGTCCCCTTCTTACCAAATAGGGTTGAATAACCATTTGATAGTCTTGGCTTACCAAGTCATTCTAATGGTGCCTGTGAAAACAATGAGAGCTATGAGTGTGTGTGTGTGTAGGGGGGAGAAAAAGAAGAGGAGGACGAGGCGAGGAGAAGGAGGAAGAGGAGGAGGAGGAGAGAAATGTATAGAGTGCATCTAGGGGTGAGGAGGGCGGAGGAGTTCTGTTGGGGGAAGGAAGGGGAGGGGAAAAGAGAAGCAGAATTTTTAAGAAGTTTCTCTAGTGGCAGAGACAGATGTCTTGTAAAATGTTGCTCTTTGTACCAGGCTTTGGTATCTCACAGTGCTGTAATAGTTCAGTGTTTTCCCTCCTTGAAACATTCCCTGGTAACAAAATGTTCTAAGAAGCAGGGGACTTAATAGACTCAAGTGTTTCAGCCTTACAATGTCTTGGTCTCTTAACAAATTTTCCTGTTGAATGGCTTTAACTCTGAAGTTGTTATCACTTCCCACACATTACCTTGCAGCTATCACTTCCCACACATTACCTTGCTTCCTGGCTCTAGAAGAGCAGTAATGAAGGCTGATCTCATCAGCATGGGTGGGTGGGTGGGGGCGGGGCTCACACAGCTGCGGGACTGTGGAGATGAATGTAGGGGAAGGGGCTAGGATCATGCTGGACTTCTCGCCATTCTGCCTAGGATTTTGCACTCTGAATTCTCCCTGCCACGGAGAGGCCAGGATGACTACGAGTGAGGCAAGACTGGATGGCTCTTCTCCTTTTCTCCCACTGCCTAACTGATCTTTCTTTCAGCTTCCTAGAATGCCTGCCAAGAAGCCCAGAGTAAAGAAATCTGTTTAACTTTGTTTCCCAAACTTACCAGACCACAAGACCCTTTTATTTGTGTGATGCCTTAAATAGCACATGGTATTAGTTTTTTTTACTAAAATGCACATTGGGAGATTCTGGTGTCACTTAATACTCTTCCTCTAGAAGGGAGGTACTTGGATATAAATTAAAATTGTAGCTAAAAGGAAAGAGAACAGAATGCAGGTCAGTGTCTAGGCCAGTGGTTCTCAATTTGTGGGTCATGTTAAAGGAAGGTTGAGAACCACTGGTCTAGGCACATAGGACAATTGATATTTAAAACACAGAATCCCAGTTCAGGACATCTGATATACCAGGTGTCTTATTTTCCCTTAGGCACCAAGGATTCAGAGCGTGATTCTGGCAGTCCATGTCATTTTCATATTGTCTCTACACTCACCTCATTAATATTTAAGATGGAATGTCTGTGCGTCTTAGTCAAACAGAAATTCACTCACTCATGCAGCAGTTACTGAGTAACAACTAGGTGCCAGACACTGTGCTAAGAACTGGGGATACAAAATGTTCTATTCTCGAAAGACTCTTCCCTAAGAGGGAGGAACAGAGTTGGGTGTAGAAAATGCTGTAATTGAACTATAGGATCAATGAAGCCTGAGTGACTGATTCTGACTGAGCACGGTACAGAAGGAAGGCGGCACAGTTATTTAAGGAAGGTCGTGGAGGATGAATGAATGCCAAGGTAATTTGCTGGGTGGAAAAGAGGAAGAAGAGAGGACGCTGCAGGCAGAGGAATGATCATGTGTGGGGTGGGAAAGTCACAGGATAGAGGGAAAAAAATTAATTTAGCAGTAAACCCACTTGGCAAATTCATTGCAAAATATAAAAAATGTTTTTCCCGAAGGAGAATTACTGTCCAGAGACTCTTCTTTTTCAACAGACCTAGAAAAGAGGTTCTGTGGGCCATGGAAAGCTTGCTGCAGCCACAGAGCTGGGCCTTTCAGTCTTGCTCTTGTTTATTCTTTGGTAATGAAGCCTTATGTGGTGCGTTGTGTGCAGTGAATAATATACTCTTTCCAGGAAAGAGAGAAGATAAACAATGGGAAAATGAAAAAAAGAACATGTGGAAGCAAAGGAGAGATAACAAGCATCCAAATCTGGCCCACTGGGTTTGGCTTCCAAGATGCAATTTTGTAAATACAAACCTGGTCATGTCATTCACACCCCAAATCCTCACAACACTAAGTGCTGGAGAAGAGAAGATGCAACGTGTGTACTTCTGTACCGAAAATGCAGAACAGCAGAAAACCTTTTGGAAAGAATTTGGCCAATTATAGTAAGAGTCTAAAACTTTCATGCTGTGTGACCCACTAGTTTCTTTCCTGGCGTTGATCATAAAGATCACTGATAGAACCTAAGTTCGTGCAAATATGTATATTATACATTCCCTCTGCCTCATTTTTACCTATATGGGAATAGTTAGATAAGTGATATGGTATCTGTATGATGGAGTTTTTTGTTGCTATTAAAATATTTACGAAGTTTCAGGAACAATTAAGTATGTTGTTTGTTATAATGTTTTGCTCATTTTAATTATTTTAGAGAAAGCATGCTGTGTCCTGGCTCATTGTAGCCTCGAAGTCCTGGGCTCAAGCCTCCCAAGTAGCCAGGATTATAGGTGTATACCACCACATATGGTCCACTACTAATTTTTAATTTTTTTGTAGAGACAGTCTCACTAATTGTCCAGCCTGGTCTTGAACTCCTTGGCCGCAAGTGATTCTTTCCCCATGTCTTGACCCCACTCCAAATCACCTGACCAGTTATAATGTAAAGGCAGGATAGAACTTACATCCAGTAAAATCTTAACAGTGATGAGTTCTGGGTAATTAAATTAAAGGTAATTGCTATTTTTTTCTTTTCTGCTTTTCTGGGCATTTCCTATTTTCTATAAGTAGGCAATAATGTCATATCTTAAAAGCCATTTTCGAAAAGCTACTCACTTCTTTTCATAGTTATAAAGATGATGTTCTAACTCTCTGGCCTGATCCCCAAGGCTCACCCCCATGTGTTAAGGGGCTGCTTTTGCAGATCTACTTCCTGTCCACATGGGGTTAAGTACCTGCTCTCGACAGACACCACAACATGCCATTCCCCAGATAAGCCCCACTGTTGCACTACTTTATCCTCTTATGTATATTCCACATATGTTCTCTCCCACTTTTACTTGGTTATAGAGACTCAGGTCAATTGTCATCAATTTTGAGAAGCTTCCATGAACTTTCTTGCCTGCATTTTGATTTAGATACTCCTCCTCAAATTCTCTCAGATAAATTTGGTCAAAAAAGAACAAGGGGATTGAAGCTATTGGCCATTAGCAGAGGGTGGCTGCAGTATTTACTGTATTGCAGGGCCTAGGGTGAATAGAGAAGGATATGAAAGACTGGATGAAAAGGGAGGAGGCAAGGAAAAGACTTGATCAGTTCTAGGAACAGGTGTCCTGAAGCAGTGGGAGAGAGGGCTGGGAAGAGGTGCTGTGAGCATTGCTAGCTGATGACAAGTTCTATCTATGGTCCTAGTAGTGGACAGCTGAGGTGGATGGTGGTGATAAGGATTACAGTCTTGGAGAAATGAGGCTAGGCCATTGGTTCTTAAACTTTGCTGAGTGTCAGACTTACCTGGGGAGCTTTCAGAAAGGATGATGCCCAGGTTGTGCCTATACCAGTTATATCAGAATGTGTGGGGGCAGGAGCTAGGCATCAGTATGTGTTTTTGAAGAACCCCAGGTAATTCCAAAATGGTGCACAGTATGGGAGCCACTGAGCTAGGTTATTGAGTGGTCATTCATCCCCTTGTTCAATGGTTCTCAGAGCCTGATCTCAGGCCAGCAGCCTCAGCATCACTTGGGAACTTGCTAGAAATAGAAAGTCTTGGGCCCCACTCCAGACCTACTGAATCAGATACTCTTGGGGTTCGGCCCTGCAGTCTGTGTTCTAACAAGCCCTCTGGAAGATTCTGAAGCATGCTTAAGAACTTGAGCCTTAGGCAATAAAACTGCCCAAAACATACACACAAGTTGGAGTGAAGAAGAATATAAATGTTTCTTCCTTACTGCTTTGATCTAGAGCTTTTTCAACTGAAAAACTGAAATAATGATATTGACCTCACAGTGTGGTGATGAGGTTTAAGCGACAGACCTGTATGTTGAAGTGGTTGGCAGAGAGTGGGCACTCAACATCCATTCATCTCACTTTCCTTTTTCTCCTCACTCACCCTGTCAACTCCCAGTGCTTTCTCTATCTACCTTCTTAGAGCAGAGTATAAGTCCCTAAACCATAATTTTAGGTATAAAAGCATTTCTGAAATCTTCAGTGTTCTTCATAGCTTTATACCTCCATGCAAAGACTGGAAATCAAAGTGAGCTTTAGATTAAGTGGGCATCCCACTTTATCAGTTTTTCTTCCTTTAATCTCTTCCCTGACTCCGATCCCTTTCCCACTTCTTTTATTTCAATAGCTTATTTTGATTTTACTTCCTTGGCCCTGCCCCCTGTCTGGAGAAGGGGTCAGAGCTCAACACTGCCGGGTGAGTACTTGTATCTAAACGGTACAGCTGACCTGTCCACTTTCCCTTTAGGCACTTTGGAAGCTCTGGATGCCAAAACTAAAAAAGTATCTAAGTCCTTACCCAGGTGTGCAAGTATCTCTGTGCTTGAAGAACCCTGTCGAGCTTCTTGGGATATCCCAGGCACCTGTTTCTTCTCTTGTGCTTAGATAGTAATTTCACACAGTGATAACTGTCTTTGTACATACCACTGTCCAACTCCCTTGTGAACTGAAGGCAGGATTGCATTCTTGTTTTGTTTATCTTTGTACCCCTAGCAACTAGCCCAACCTTTGGCATATAGCAGTCTCCCAATAAATGTTTGTTGATTAAGTTGAATAAGATAGATGCTTTAGTGCCAACAATTTTGACAGGTTTGGCTGAAAGAAGGAAAAATAATGATTAATAATAAGTACAGTCATCCCTTCAGTATCCCTGGGGAATTGGTTCAGGACCTCTGCAGATGCTCAAGACTCTGATGTCAAATGGTGTTGTATCTGCATATAACAGTGGTCCCCAAGCTTTTTGGCACCAAGGACTGGTTTCATGGAAGACGATTTTTCTGTGGAACAAGGTAGGGAGCATTAGATTCTCATAAGGAGCACACAACCTGGATCTCTCACCTATGCTGTTTACAGCAGGGTTCACGATCCTATGAGAATCTGACACAACTGCTGACCTGACAGGAGGTAGAGCTCAGGCAGTGATGCGAGGGATGGGGAGCGGCTGTAAGTACAGGTGAAGCTTTGCTCACTCGCCTATCACTCACCTCCTACTATGCAGCCTGGTTCCTAACAGGCCACAAACCGGTATTGGTCTGTGGCCTGATGGTTAGGGACTGCAGGCATATAATCTACATACATGCTCCCATATACTTTATTTTTTTTTTACAGAAAATAATACAGAGAAAACGCCCATATACTTTAAATTTCTAGATTACTTATAATGCTTAATGCAATATAAATGCAACTCTGTAAATAGTTGTTTAGGGAATAATGACAAGAAAAATATTCTGTACATGTTCAGTACTAATGCAAACATATATTTTTTTTAAAAATATTTCTGACTTTCAGTTGATTGAATCCACAGTATAGAACCTACAGACATAAGGAACTGACTATCCTTGCCCAGATTGAAATCAGTAATAGGCTTTCCGTGAATTAGCTTACCTAACCGGCATATAGTGGGCAATGACTACCCAGCCTGGTTTTCACCTATCTCCCTTAATATATCACTTGTTTGGCCCATTCTTATCCTGGCTGCTGATTCACATTAATGAAAATTCAATCATTTAAGATATAAGGGAAACTCTGAGTGTCCTGATTTGGGCTCTTCTCTGGCATTCCTTCCCCACCCATCAGCACATCAGAGTTCAAGTCTGGAGCCTCTGGGAATCAAGCATCCTTAAATGGAGGTGCTGAGCCCCTGACTATGTGATGGAACCGAGAGTTTCTAAATCATAGCAGTATAGTGGTGAGGAAGCTTGGCCCGTGGCACAGAGTATCTGTGTACCGTAATAAAACCTTCATGCACTGCCCCTTTACTGGGATACAGCAATATGGGCAAACTATGATATTAGGTGTGATTGGTTGGGCTGGAATACTATCAGTCTAATGGATAATGCTGGTTAGCTAATGCTGATCTGACCTTTTACCAGCAGGGGTATGCATCTTGTTGATTAGAAATGCAAATAGGAATTTGTCACTAAATAAATGGCCTCTGGTAGACAACTGGAGTCACAAAGGTAAGGGAAGAAGCTGGGGAACTGTTCACTAAGTCCGTAAGTATAGGGGTCAGAGCTTAACTGTGGTGTCATTGGGGGAGGTCATTTGTTCTCTCAGAGTCTGTTTTCATATTTTTAAAACTGGGCTGGAATAGTCTTCTTGGGCCTCCATAACCAACTACCAAGGGCTGGGTGGCTTAAACAACAGGAATTCACTTTCTCACAGTTCTGGAAGCTGGAAGTCTAAGTGGAATGCACCAGCAGGGTTGGTTTCCTCTGAGGCCTCTCTCCCTGATTTGCCACCATCTTGCTGCCTCGTCACATGGTTGCCCCTCTGTGCATGCGCACCCCTTGTGTCCCTCTCTGGGTCCAAATCTCCTCTTCTTATAAGGACCCCAGTCAGATTAAATTAGGGCCCTCCTAGTGGCCTCATTTTTAACTTAATGACCTCTTTAAAGGCCCTATCTTCAAATATGGTCACATTTTATGTATGGTCCTAGGGTTACGGTTTGAACTTGGTGGGGTGAGAAAGGGAACACAATTCAGTCCACAACAAGGATAATAATGAAATCTACTTCACTGAGTTGTTTTGAGAACAAAAGAGATAAAGAATATGATTAGCTATTCTGTAAGTGGTCTGTAAATGGTAATGTCCCTTACCATTGTGCTACTGAGAAGCTGCCATGTACTGGGGGCATGTGGGACCTTCTTACCCTCCTCAGATAGGAAGGAGACAAGCCCAGCTCTGCTTTACAGTGAGGCCAGGTTCAGTCCCCCCATCTAGACAGGTGTGTGGTGGCCGACCCACCTCTCTGCAGACATGGCCTGTCCTCTCCTCCTCCTAATTTCCATGGAGATGAGCCATGTGCCCTTGGCAGCTCAGGGACCCAAAGCCTTAGAAAGCCCAGCACTGATCAGCTGTCTAAGCTTCCCACTGGGACCAGTCTGCACAGATGAAACACTGCTCCCGGCTACAGAGCTTCAAAGTAAAAAAGCACGGGTAGCCTGAAAAATGCCTGGGGTTAGGGAAATGGAAGAAACCCACAAAGACTGTTTCTTGATCTTCTGCAGGGGAGGGGGCTCTGGAGCTTCTCAGGCACACAGAATGGGTTAGGAAGGATCTCTACTCTGAATGTTTCCACTTAGCCTCTCAAAGCACCAGTCACAGATATCACAACCATAACTACCCTGAGCAGTAATCTATGACTAATGCTTCACCTACAGAAACTGACCCAGTCACGAGGAGAGAGGCAGGGGCCCCTTGCAGCAAACCACACAGGCAGGGGGGCTCGTCCTTGGCCTTCCATAAACCCAAACATGGAGAATGGGCCTTTGCAACAGGTTGAGATGCAAAGTGCATGAGCTTCAGACAAAGCTGTCTATCACTCGGCCTCTCACTTCTCACTTGGGAGATGGTTTTTACCTTCTCTAAGTCTGTCCTTTATCTGACAGTGTAGATATAGTAACTCACTGGCAGGGTTGCTGGGAGGTTTAAAAGGGATGCAGTCAAGTGCCTTGTGCAGATGAGATCGGGGGAGCAGCATGTAGAAGGCCCTCTAGAAACACTTGCTCTTACTGAGATTTTGTTTCCTTAAAAAGGGCTATCCTCAGGAAGTGCTGTCTTT
Source organism: Otolemur garnettii (assembly GCF_000181295.1). Lineage (NCBI taxonomy): Eukaryota > Metazoa > Chordata > Mammalia > Primates > Galagidae > Otolemur > Otolemur garnettii. The sequence continues at coordinate 10,453,128 of NW_003852455.1, read as the reverse complement.
GCTACCCCGTGAGTGCATGGCCTTCTGTAGACAGTTAATTATGTAACAGAGAAGGCAGTGAAGGAAGAGGAGGAGAAGACGTGGAGGAGAAAGGGGGCAGAGGGGAGGGGCTGGGAGCGGGGTGGGGGGAGGGTGCTGAGGAAGAGAAAAGCCGAGAGAATAAAGGGCAGAGATACTGTGAGTTTGAGATTTACGGTGACTGCCCTCCTGGCAGGTGAAGCAGCTCTTTTTTTTTTTTTTTAACTATAAAAGAAGGAGGAATCTCAGCCTTTTATTTGAAAATGAGGTCTTTTATTTTCCCTACAGCTCTCTGTGTGAGACAGAAAGAGAGACAGGGAGGAAAGAGGAGCCCACGTGGCCCAGGGTGGCCTCTCTGTTCTTGGACCGAGCAAGGAGGGAGAAGAACAGGTTCTGGCCATCTTTAAGGCATGGGCTTGACACTCCTGGTCCAGCACGTACCCCTCTTTTGTGCCCTGCGCTGGCTTCCTGGCTGTCAGATTTCTTCTACTTTCTGGGGTCTAAAGGCCCCTCTGAGGCATAAGAGTGACCAGAGGGCCTCGAGTGGCCTTCAACTCTGGATAATCCTGTCAGGAAGACATGGAAGGAGATGGGGCCCAGATCCACTGCTGTCTGAGGAGCAGAGAGGCTGCAGGGCCTGAGGGAGAGGGAGCGTGCTGGCCTGGCAGCCCGGGCTGCAGGTCCGGTGTGTGTTCTGTTCTGGCTCTGTCTAGCTGTGTGTGACCCTAGGCAAAACCCTTCTCTCCTCAGGACCTCAGTTTTCCTGAGCTCAGGAGCTCAGTTCTATTTGAGCTCTTCCAATCAAGATGAAGGCTGCATTTCCTGACTCTGGGTCAGAAGCATGTTGGCAGCCATCCTCACCTGTCCTCACATCGTGCAGAAGACAGAACGCTCAGTGTAACCCTAGACCGAGGCCAGAGGGCAGGCGACTGCAGGCACACAAAGGCCATTGTGTTGGCTCCTGAAAGCCTGCTTGTATGGTGGTGGGAAGGTGGGAAAAGGGTGTCTTCCATTCTGTGTGGCTTTATCTCCTAGTGTGAGCCAGGGTGCCCATGAAGGCCCTGTGGGTGGGCTTCCAGCCCTCTGTCCCTGAGGGGTCAGGTGTTTCGGGGGAGAGGCAGTGTGCTGCCAGAGGTATGAGGTAGGGGCTTTCTCAGGAAGAAAGCAAAGGTCTGACATCCTCATGCCTCTAAGAGAAACCAAGGGTGAGAATGTTTGGTGAAGCCTGGGAAGCAGTGGAGCTCCAGAATTTTGATCGGGAAGTCCCAGTAAGGTCTTTGGGCAGAGACTCTAAACTAGGCCAAGAGCTTTACAAAGGTTTTTCTTTCAATCTGTGTGGCAACTGTGCTATAAACTACTATCCCAACACAAAAGCACAGAACAACCCAACGTTAAAAAAATAAAACAAATAACAACAAGAAAAAACACCCTGAGGCTCAGAGAAGTTAGAAACCTGCCTAATGTAATTCCACAGCTGGAATGTGGAACCAAGGAATAGGAAACCAAAGGTGGAATTCAAAATAAGGCCTGTCTGACTCAAAAAATAAACTCAGATTAAATGACTCAAGGTGGAGACAAAATGTAATATCTAGAGTGACAGGGCAGCTGAAGGCAGAGAGGTGAGCTGAGAGTGGGTGATCATCTTCTCAGCTCCTCTCAGGGAAGGCGGCTCAGCTACACGTTCTTATTAAATAGGACACTGATTTGTTTGCCTGGAAGGTAAAATACTAGTTGGCATATTATCTGGCATTACTTTACCATTGAGTTTAAGAAGCTTCAACTCCAGATACATGCATATAACAAAATAAATCAATTAGTGGTAAGATTTTCCAGCTTAACTCAATCCTGCTTCTCAGGCATGATGTGTAATGAGGTATGCTGCAGAGATCTACACTAAACAGACTAATCACAGCTCAGTGGATGCAAGTAGTAGCACCCACCTATCCCAGAAACGCAAAGTCAGAGGAGGGTTGTGACAAGAAGGGACCTTTTCTGGTTGTTGGGTCCAGATTGGCCAGAAATGGAGTCGTGCAGGAGAGTGTGGAAAGAATTCTTTTTGGAATACTAGGATTTGGTCAAGGCTATGTTACCTGGTGGATCTGGGAGCCCAAATCCCAATATATGTATGTATGTATGTTGATTAAGAAGATTAATCACTGCTGTGGACTGAATGTTTGTGGCCCAACTCCATTCATATGTTAAGATCCTAATCTTTAATGTGATGGTGTTTGGAGGTGGGGCCTTTGGGAGGTTATTAGGACATGAGAATGGAGCCCCCACGAATGGTATTAGTGCCCTTATAAGAAGAGATATGAGAGACGCTCTCTCTGTGTGAGGATACTAAGAAGTGTCCATCTGAAAACTAGGATAAAGACCCTCATCAGGAACCAAATCTGACAGCACCTTGATCTTGGACTTCTCAGGCTCCAGAACTGTGATAAATAAATTTCTGTTGTTTATGGCAGACACCTAGACTATGGTGTTCTGTTATAGCACCAGAACTGACTAAAACAAACACTTTTTGCATAAAATAAAAACAGGCCAAGGAGAACATCCATGTTTAGGCTATGCAGAGAACGTGGCCAGCATGGAGTTTTGCTGTGGGATGTGTCTCAAGAGGTTCCCAATATTAAATGGCCTAAGAGCTGCTACGGGGAACAGGCTCTGGTTTGGGGGACAAGATGGGGCAAGTTGAAGAAGGAAAAACTAAGGTCTGCCAAAGAACCTAGTCGGGAAGTTTCTTCTGCATGTGAAAAGTGAGAGGTTCCTTGGCTCTGTAGTTCTATTTTGAGCAGCAAACCTCCTGAAGCAGGAATTAAGTTAGAGTTCAACTCCAGCTTGAGCCTATATGAGCAAAATTTTCCTCTGCAGATGCTGAGGCCTCCTGAGGCACTTTCCCACCTCACCCGTTTTCTGGGGTCTTGGAGACGAGAGTGGGGGTGAGGCAGAGACACAGCTGGAGTCAAGACTCCTTTTCATTCAGAAATCAGCGAAGGAAGAACAAATGATTGGTTCACTTGAATTTCCAATAAATCTGAGCTGGGTCAGGACCAGCCAGGAATGAGGAGGCTAGGGTGTGGTTGGGGTGGGTATTCTGGCATACAAAGGAAGAATTCTGTGTTTGGAATCCTAGGACTTGGGCTCCAGTCCCAGATCCTTCAATTAGTGTGACCTTGGATAGGTCTGCTAACCTTCCCAGGCCTCATTTTTCTAATCTATAAAACTTCTTGGCACTCTTAGGTGGAACAGCTGAGCCCACTGCTTCAGTGCTTCTCATCCTTCCGTGTACCTGTGATCTCAGGGGATATTGTGGAAATGCAGATTCTGCTTCAGCAGGTCTGGCATGAGCCTTTAGAGTCTGCGTTTCTGACACACACATGGGTGATGCCAGCATTCCTGCACCACATGAGGCTGCAGCAGACAAATGGTCAGCTAGGGCTTGAGTGTCAAATCCAGCCTGCCTTTTCACATAAAGCTTTATTGGAACATAGCCCTGCTCATTTGTTTATATGTCTTCTGTGGTTGCTTTCATGCTAAGTGGGTAGAGTTGAGTAGCTGCACCAGAGACTGTCTGGTACACAAAGCCTAATTATTTTAATAGCTACTATTTTGCCCTTTACAAAAAAAATCGGTTGACCTCTTCCCTAGAAGACTGAGGAATGGTTTTTGTGAGCTAAAAGACCTGTATTTCAATCTGCATTTGACCAAGGAAGGGCAAGCTACTTCACCTTGCTGGTTCCCACTTTTCTTATCCAGGGGACAAAATGACCTTCAAGTTTTTTTTTTTTTTTTTTTTTTTGAGACAGAGCCTCAAGCTGTCCCCCTGGGTAGAGTGCCATGGCATTACAGCTCACAGCAACCTCCAACTCCTGGGCTTAAGCGAGTCTCCTGCCTCCGCCTCCCAAGTAGCTGGGACCACAGGCGCCCGCCACAACGCCCGGCTATTTTTTGGTTGCAGCCGTCATTGTTGTTTGGCGGGTCCGGGCTGGGGATTCGAACCCGCCACCTTAGGTGTATGTGGCTGGCGCCTTAGCCGGTTGAGCTATAGGCACCAAGCCGACCTTCAAGTTTCTAAGGAGTCAGTGATTCTGGGATTTCATGTCTACCCAGAAAACGTTATAGCTTCTATAGAAATAGACATCTGAGAACCACATTGTATGGCTTTCATTTGGAAGCTGCAAAAACATACCTGGCTTATCTACCTGTTTTTTTTTTTTTCCCCAAAAAACCCTGCAGAATTCAGCAAGTCAGATCCTGCCAGATGCCAAGAGAGGTCTGTGGAAACTGACCACAACTACTGCCCGCTGCAGAGTCAGCTGGGAATAGAAAGGGGCTTGAGAGGACGGGAGAGTGAGGATTAGAGGCAGACCTCCTGAGCTCCAGTGCAGGCTGACGCTGGCAGGGGGGCTATGGACACTGTTTGCCAGCATCACTCATACAAATCCCATTTTGCTGAGAGAATAACTCAGAAACAATTCCATAATTCACTCCATGGGTCCCTGACTCTGGGTGCATTGGGTCAACCAATATTAATAAGCCCTTTTGAGGTCTCAAAGACTGTGCCAGGCACAGGAACACAGAAGGCAACATCTGGAGCTCCCTGAGGAGCTCATAGTCTGGTGAGAGAGACAGCATGTTAATAAATAATTACATTATTCTGTAATTCTGTGAGTGAGTCAGTTGAGAGGGGAGATGCATGCCTCTGGGTCTCTAGTTTAGGCAACAGGTGAGACATTAACAAAGCCGGGAGCATGGGATGGGGGAGGCAGTGATTTTAGGAGGGGGGAAGATGTGTAAAGAGAGGAGAGAAAATGTCTGCTTTGGGACAAGTTGATCCACCGTGGGCTGCTTGGAGGACTGAATAACAAAGCTGTGATTTCCTGTGAGAAGCAGAGCGAAGCCTCTCAGTAGGCCTGCAAATGTTTAACAGGGATGTATGTTGCCATGGCTGCCTCCCAGTGCTGAGGGGAGTCCCAGTGCACACTCCCACTGCCCCCAGGGCTTCTTAGGGGTCTTGCTCATCTCAGTTTACAGAAGCAACCAGAGAAACCTCTGTTACATACACAATCTTTAGAAACATTTTTATTTTCTCTCAACCTAAAAAAGTAGTGGCTGACTATGTGTGCTATGACCATCGGGTCTCCATTGAATTGTAAAAATGGGATGCTTCGGCCCTGACAGCTCCTGAACCCATGAGACCACATTATGTTATGGCTTCATAAAAATGGAAAAAACCCCCAAAAGCCATAAGAAACAATGAACTCTTGTGTTCACAATTATCTCAGTGTTTCGGCTAAGCTCTAGGTCCTCACCTTGGAGTCTGAATTTGAGAGACAGCTAAATGACAACTGATTTCCTTGCTTTGGGATTCAGGGCATAGTTCCTACAATTAGTGAAAACCCACACAGGCAGAGTTTACACTCAGATGGAACCACACGTGCTTGCAAAGTAGCAGAGTCAACTGACTTTGCCACAGAATTTTTTCTACATACACCAGTGTACCAAATCCATCCTAACTTCTGGCTGGCCCTGACCTAAATCAAATTCACTGGGAATTCAAGTGAAGCAATCATACATTCTTCCTTGGCTGACTATTCTCAGGTAAGGTCTCCACATCTAGGAAGGAAGATCTGATGAATATCTTCATTTGCCTGGGGAGTGTCTCCTCTGCTCGGTTGGTTTGAGTACCAGGCTAGTAAGACCACAGGCATGCCTATGAGCTACACAGTGGCTGGCTGGCTTTGCTGGGTCCTGGGAAGTCATGCAACTCTGCTTCTTAGCACTTAGCAAAGTTCCTAATTATACACCTATCTATGAGATTATTTTAATTGAGGCTTGGCTCCCCAACTCTTTAATGGGACTGTATCTGTTTTTGTTTACTTAGGAGGTGCTTTGTAAATAAGTGTTGAATAAGTTGATAGAAAGTTTATTCCCATTGCTGGGAAAATGACTCAAAGTGAACACTCTACCTAACGTGTCTGTGTTCCTGTATTTGATCACCAAGAATTGTAAAAAGTATTATCTACTGAATATCTGGGAAGATTTTGCCCTGTTTAGAACCTTGTCTTAGGAAACCTCATTTGCAGTTTGAATGGGATTGGCCAAGAAATCACTGACAGGAATGTTGCTTTAATATCAGATAGCCAGAAAGGCTAACACAGGTTCATGACTGCCACTGGATAGGGTCGGGCATGAGGATAAGCAAAGAGTATGAGAAAATACAAAGTCTCTGCATTTATAATCCGGGTTGGGACTAGAGAGAAACAAAGGCTGAGCTCCCCAAGACTGCACTCCTCAACCTCTGGGGACTGACCCAACTTTATGCCATACCCATGGTGCTTCACTTGGATTCAAGAATTGGCACCCTCTACCCTCACCTTGCTCCCACAGTGGCAGCTTAAGTGTGGTACCAATATATGACACTAGAGTTATAAGTTGTTAGAACCATAGGTAATTTAAATCTAGACCAGATTCCTGAAGCAGAAGTCAAGAGAGGGAAGTTCTAAATTTGGCCCCTTTCTTATCATATACTAAATACCTTTCACTTATCACTTAACAAGAATTCTGATTATTGCTGATCAAATACAAGTTCCAGATGCTCCGCTAAGCGGCTCTACATGGATGATCTTATTTAACCCTCAAGATGACACTTAGGGAGACCATACTTTTTCAATCTGTTTAAGTTTTGAAATGGTGATCAGAGAGGTCCAGTGGCACATCCAGTGGTGTGTGGTTGGTGTCTGTGAGGCCTGGGTCCTCTGAATCTTAGGTCAGTGGTGGTCCCTTACTCTATACTGACACTCTTTTGCAGGTCCTCTAAGATATATTTAAATTACTTGTTTGAAGATGGCTAGCATATCTTAGTTATCAAATGAGTTTCTAATAGCTCCATGAAACTACATTCTCAGTCTCACAAATAGTCACCTGGAACTCTAAATAGATTTTTTTTCAGTATTTTTCATTAAGTGCCTATTCCTGCCCTGTTCCATAATCTACAGCCCACTGTGCTGGCAGACTGGAGGCACGATTCCTTTCTCTCTTTCCTCCTCTAATGAACATTTCTGTAGGACACACTTGAGCCAGGCAAGATGGCAGGCTTTGAAGATATATTGATAAGAACATAGGCTTCCCATTTTCTAAGTACTGGTAGGGAAAATATATGATGAGAATACTCATGCCTATGACACATGGCAATTTATAATCAGTGTACCAGAAAGATGGAGGGAAAAATTAAGTTCTCTAAGGGAGAGGTCCTAAACTTTTTGGCACCAAGGACCAGTTTCGTGGAAGATAATTTTTCCATGGACCAGAGTGGAAACGATGGTTTTCAGATGATTCAAGCATATTACATTTATTATGCCTTTCCCCCATTATTATTATGTTATAATATACAATCAAATAATTATGCAACTCATCATAAGGCAGATGTAGCTTAATTTTCACTTGCCACTCACTGATATGATATGAATAGGCAAGCAATTGATTTACTATGGTCCATATGCAGTTAAACCTCTCTGCTAACGATAATCAGTATTTTCAGCTGCTCCCCAGTGCTAGTATCACTGCCTCAGCACCACCTCAGATCATCAGACATTAGAGTCCCATAAGGGACATGCAACCTTTATCCCTTGTGTGCACAGTTTACAGTAGGTTTTATGCTCCTATGAGAATCTAATGCTGCCACTATGTGACAGGAGGCAGAGTTCAGGTGGTGATGGGAGCAATGGGGAGTGGCTATAAATACAGATGAAATTTTTCTCACTACTTGTTTACTTGCCTGCTGCTCACTTCTTGCCATGTTGTGGCCCAGTCCCTAACAGGCCATGGACTGGGGTTAGGGACTGCAGACTTACAACTCACTGGTAAGAATAAGGACTTAAATATAGAATACTCTTGCTATAATTGTGGTGTATAATCACTTATATCTTGAGTAGAAAGACTAAAAGACAACCTATCAAAAATAACAATGACAACTTTTTGAGAGATGGTATAAAAAGATATGGATGGAAACAACAAAAGGTTAAAAAGTGGGGGGAAGGGGAATGGAGTTAAAGAGAATTTCTGTTAGATTTATCTTTGTTTGTTTGTTTGTAAGCACAGCTGTCTTATGTTTAAAATAATTGGTTATAAAATATTTTTTTGAAGCCTAACCTCAAATCAAAAACCAACCCTACAACAGACACACAAAAAATAAAAAGCGAGAAATTAAAACACATTACCAGAGAAAATCACTTTAAACAAGGAAGACATGAAGGAAGTAGGAAAGAAAGAAAAACCACAAAACAACCAGAAATCAAATAACAACATGGCAGTAATAAGTCTTTACCAATCAATAATAACATTAATATGAACGGACTATACTTTCCAATCAAAAGACATAGAATGGCTGAATGTGCAAAACAAAAACAGAATCAAAAAACAAACAAAAAAAAGCAAGAGCCAACTATATGTTGTCTGCAAGCGACTCATGTAACCTATAAAGACACACAGAAACTAAAAATAAAAGAATGGAAAAAGATGTTCCATGCAAATGGAGACCAAATAAAGAGCAGGGGTAGCTGTACTTCTACTGGATAAAATAGATTTTCAGGACAAAAACTATAACAAGAGAAAAAAAGGTCACTGTATAATGATAAAGGGGCCAATTTAGTAAGAGGATATAACAATTCTAAATATATATGCACTCAATATGGAAGTATCCAGATATATAAAGCAAATATTATCAGAGCTAAAGAGAGAAATAGACCTCAATACAACAATAGTTGGAGACCTCAAGATTCCACTTTTAGCTTTGAATCATCCAGATAGAAAATCAACAAAGAAACATTGAACTTAATCTGTACTATAGACCAAATGGACCTAATAGATATATATATTTTTAAATTTATAAAGATAAGGAATTTATTTCTTACAGATTTGAAAGTGAAGTCCAAGGTCAGGGGGCTACTTTGGTGAGGGTCTTTTTGCTGGTGGAGACTCTCTGAAGAGTCCTGGTAGGCAGTAGAGATTATCATGTGGCAAGGAGGCTGAGCACTAACATGCTTGCTCCGGTCTCTCTCTTTCTCTCCTCCTCCTTCTTCTTCTTTCTTTCTTTTTTTTTTTTGAGATAGACTGTCACCCTCAGTAGAGTGCTGTGCTGTCACAGCTCACAGCAACCTCAAACTTGGGCCCAAGCAATTCCCCTGCCTCAGCCTCCCATGCAGCTGGGACCACAAGTGCCCACCACAATGCCCAGCCACTTTTAGAGATGGGGTCTTGCTCTTGCTCAGGCTGGTCTCCAACCTGTGAACTCAGGTAATCCAACCACTTCAGCCTCCCAAAGTGCTAGGACCACAAGTGTGAGCCACCACACTGGCCTCTTTTTTTTTTTTTTTAGACAAATCTCACTCTGTTGCCTGGGCTAGAGTGCAGTGGGATCATCACAACTCACTGCAACCTCAAACTCAAGGGCTCAAGGGATCCTCCTGTCTCAACCTCCCAAGCAGCTGGGAGTACAGGTGCACATTACCATGCTTGGCTAATTTTTTTTATTTTTGTAGAGATGGGGGTCTTGCTATGTTGCTCAGGCTGCTCTCAAATTCCTGGTCTTAAGCAATCCTCCTGCCTCGGCCTCCCAAAATGCTAGGACCATACCCATGAGCCACAGCATCAGGACTCTCTTCCTCTTCTTATAAAACTACCAGTTCCAGGCTCAGCACCAGTAGCTCAAGTGGCTAAGGCGCTAGCCACATACACCTAAGGTGGCGGGTTCGAATCCAGCCTGGGCCTGCCAAATAACAATGATAGCTGCAACAACAACAAAAAAATAGCCAGGCTTTGTGGCAGGCACCTGCGGTCCCAGCCATTTGGGAGGTGGAGGCAGGAGACTCGCCCGAGTCCAGGAGTTGGAGGTTGCCAACCTAATAGATATTGACAGAACATTTCATCCAGCAGCTGCAGAATTCATGATTTTCTCTTAGCTAATGAATGATTCTCAAAGGTAGACTATATTTTAAACCACAAAAGAAGTCTCAAAAAACTAAAAAATTTGAAATCATACCAAATATTTTTCTCTGACCACAATAGAATAAAAGTAGAAATTAATAAAAAGAGGTACATTACAACGTATACAAACACATAGAAATTAAACAATATGTTCTGGAATGATCAATGAAGAGATGAATGAAATTTAATAATTCCTTAAAACAAATGAAAATGAAAACACAACATATTAAAACCTATGTGATATAGCAAGGTAGTAATATGAGGAAAGTTTATAGCAATAGGTGCCTATATGAAAAAAGTAGGAAAGCTTTAGATAAACAACCAATGATGCATGTTAAAGAACTGAAAACACAAGAGCAAACCAAATTCAAAATTAGAAAAAAAGAAATAATATAGATAAGAGCAGAAATATATAAAGTAGAAACAAAAAACATAAAAGGATCAATGAAACAAAAAGTTAATGTTTTAAAAAGATAAAACATACACACCTTTACATAGGCTAACTAAGAAAAAAAGAGAGAAGACCCAAATATGTAAAATCAGAGATGAAAAAGGAGACATTACAACCTGTACTGCAGAAATCCAGAGGATCATTAGAGATGACTACCATGAACAACTATATGACAATAAATTGAAAAACCTAGATGAAATGGATAAATTCCTAGACACATACAACTTACCAAGTTTGAACCCGGAAGAAATCCCAAACCTGAATAAATCAGTAACTAGTAACAAGATACAAGGAATTTTCCATCAAAGAAATGGTTAGGAACTTCAGCTTCATAGCTGAATTCTACCAAATATTTAAAGAAGAACTGAAACTATTCAAAAAATCAAGGAGGAGGAAATACTCTCAAATTCTTTCTGTGAGGTCAATACCACTCTGGCACCAAAAACAAACAATAACACAACAACCAAAAGAAAACTACATATAGGCCAATTATCTCTGATGGATGTAGATGCAAAAATCCTCAACAAAATACTACCCAAATGAATTCAGTGACACATCAAAAATATTATTCATCATGATTCATTACAGGGTTCATTACAGGGATGCAAGGATGGTTCAATTATATGCAAATAAATCATTATGATACATCATATCAATAGAACAAAGGACAAAATCTATATGATCACTTCAAATGATGATAAAAAAGCATTTGATAAACATCCCTTCATGGCAAACACTCTCAAAAAAACTGGGTATAGAATGAATTTACCCCAACATGATAAAAGCCATGTATAATAGACTCACAGCAAGTGTCATACTGAGGGGGGAAAAATGGAAAGCCTTTCCTCTAAGATCTGGAACAAGACAAAGATGCCCACTTTCACTAATGTTATTCAACATATTACTGGAAGTTCTAGCCAGAGCAATCAGAGAAGAGAAAGAAATAAAGGGCATTCAAACTGGAAAGGAAGAAGTCAAGTTATCCTTGTTTGCAGATGATATGTATGTTCTTATATCTAGATAAACCTAAAGACTCCACCCAAAACAATTAGAACTGATAAACAAATTCACTAAAGTTGCAGGATACAAAATCAACATACAAAAAAATCAGTAACATTTATATATGCCAACAGTAAACAATCTGAAAAAGAAACTAAGAAAGTAATCTCATTCACAAAGTTATCAATAAAATAATTACCTAGAAATAAACAACCAAAGAAGTGAAAGATCTATATAATGAAAACTATAAAACATTGATGAAAGAAGTTGAAGAGACCACAAAAAAGGAAAGGTATTCTGTGCTCCCGGATTGGAAGAATCAATATTATTAAAATGTCTATACTACCCAAAGCGATCAAGAGATTCAGTACAATCCCCAGCAAAATATCAATTACATTCTTTACAGAAATACAAAAAATAATTCTAAAATTTACATGGAATCACAAAAAACCCAGAATAGCCAAAACCATCTAAGCAATAAGAACAAAACTGGACGAACTGACTTCTTTGGTTACTACAGAGCTCTAGTAACCAAAACAGCATGGTACTGTCATAAAAATAGAATAGACACTCAGACCAATGGAACAGAGTAGAGAATCCAAACACACATCAGTATTGAACTTATCTTTGACAAAATTGCCAAGAACATACAGTAGGGAAAGGACAGTTTCTTTAATAAATGGTGCTGAATATCCACATGCAGAAGAATAAAACTAGACCTATATCTCTTGCCACATGCAAACATCAAATCAAAATGGATTAAAGGGCTATGCACACCTGTAATTCTAGTACTCTGGGAGGCTGAGGTGGGAAGATCACTTGAGGTCAGGAATTTGAGGCCAACTTGAGAAAAAGGGAGATCCTGTCTCTACTAAAAATAGAAAAAAATCATCAGACATGATGGCATGAACCTGTAGTTCCAGCTACTCAGGAAACTGAGGCAAAAGGATCATTGGAGCCCAGGAGCCCTGGAAGCTGATGACACCACGTCGGCAACGGAGTAAGAATCACTCTCCAAAAGAAAGGGGGTCGTGGTTAAAGATGTAAATCTTCTGAAACTAGGACACTACTAAAAGAAAACATTGGGACATTGGGAAAATACTTCAGGACTTTGGCTGGGCAAGGACTTCTTTGAGTAATACCCCCAAAGAACAGGCAACCAAAGTGAAATTGGACAAATCAGATCACATCAAGCTAAAAAGCTTCTGCACACAAAAGGAAACAATTAAAAAGTGAAGAGACAACCTATGGGATAGGAGAATATATTTGTAAACTACCCCTCTACGGGGCTACAACAACTCAAAAGGAAAAACATCAAATAATCTGACTAAAAAATGGGCAAAAGATCTGAATAGACATTTCTCAAAGGAAGACATACAAAGGCCAATGGGCATGTGAAAAAAATGGGCAGCATTATTAGTCATCAGAGAAATGCAAATCAAAACTATAATCAGATATCATCTCATCCCAGTAAAAATGGCTTTTAAAAAAAAGACAGTTAACTACAAATGCTGGCAGGGATGTGGGGAAAGGGGAACCCTCTTACACTGTTGGTTGGAATGTAAATTAGTGCAACCACTATGGAGAACAGCATGGAGGTTGCTTAAAAAATTAAAAATAGAACTACCATATGACCCAGGAATTTCACTGCTGAGTATATATCTCAAAGAGGGGAATTCAGTATATCGAAAAGGTATCTGCACGCCCATGTTTATTGCAGCACTATTCATGATAGCCAGGTTATGGAATCCACCTAAGTGTCTATCAGTGAATGAATGGATAAAGAAATTGTGGTACGTGTACACAATAGAATATCATATAGTCACAAAAAGAATGAAATCCTACCATACACACCAACATGGATGGAACTGGAGAATATCATGTTAAGTGAAATAAGCCACGCACAGAAAGACAAATCTCACTTGTTCTCACTCCTTTGTGGGACCTAAATATTAAAAACAATGGATCTCATGGAGTCAGAGAGTAGAATGACAGTTACCAGAGGCTGGGAAGGCTTGTGGGAGGTGGGGATAAAGTGGGGAATGGTTAATGGGTACAAAAGATAATGAATGACATTCGATAGAACAAGAAACTGATTATAATCAACAAATTTGGGTATACTTTAACTAAAGGAGTGGAATTGGAGTGTTCCTAACACTAAACAATGTTAAATGCTTGAGGTGATGAATACCCTGATTACCCTGATTTGATTAATTCAAAACAGCCTGTATCAAAACATTGCACGTACCCTATAAGTAGATACTAATAAGAACCCATAATAATTAAAAATTTTAAAAAAGGAATTCAGAGGCTGGGCTCACTTCCGAGGGGCCACAAAGGAGACTGCCATTAGGTAGATGTTGTAGGAGGAGCAGAATTTCAACCAGTAGATATGGAGTCTGTTCTTGGACTAGATCTTAGTGCTTCTTTTTCTGAGTGCCTGGCTTGTGCAGTACACATGATGCAGTAGGCTCTTTAACAAATTTTCTAGTTGGATGCTAGCCACTTTGGGCTAGGTGAGGAATCATGGACTTGAGTCTTTGTTCTTTTGCCACAACTGGACATAAATTGTGTAAGCCCTACCTCTTTTCTGGCCTCTGATTTTCCCCGGCTATGAAAATAGTGTTACGGAGGGGGCTGGCTGTAACCTTGCTCATGAGTTTCTGGTTAACATTAACATTAAGTTAATACATGCAAAATTATTTGCGAGCCAAAATGAAATATACAGACAGGAGACTATTTCCTCACTATTCTTATTATTATTACAAAAACTAAAAAACCCTACTCCATGTGCTTACATTTAGTCAATAACCTTTTTTCTTGAGCAACTACTTGGGACTAGGCACTGGGGATACAAAGATGATTAACATCCAGCCTCTGTCCTTGGTATCTAAAAGGTCTAGGAAAGAGGACAGTAGGTACTATTGATGGCATAAGTTTAATGTGTACCACAAAGGCCGGGCTGGATTTTGGCAAGAGCTCTCTCTGTTCTTTCCTAGTGTTAGTGCAGGTGGTTATGCTAAAGACAAAAGCTTCAAAATTAGAAATCAATTGGCATGCTCCAGCATAAAACAGAATTTAAATGGAGGGGAAATTCAAAAATAAATTTGAGCTTATACTATGCTCCAGGTACTCCCATATCCATCATCTTCACAAAAAACTAGGTATTATATTATGCCCATTTTACAGATGAAGAAGATGAGACTCAAGACGCTTGGATAACTTCTCAAAGTTTATAAAACTAGGAAGCATAAAGCCAAAATTTAAATCCAGGTAATCTAACTGTAAGCCTGATTCTTTTCCTGAGACTCTTTATTGCTTTTATTTCTTTCTCATCGGCTAATGTTCTATGAAACTCATTCCATGCTAATCTTGATCAGCTTTCTTCCTTGGATTGTTTTTTCCAGCAGAAACTAATCTATGAAGAGGGAGATTTGACAGTCACTCTTTCTACTGCCATTTCCTCTTGTACTTCTTATGATAAACCCCTTCTTCCTCTTTGCTACTTTTTCCTGATTTTTCCCTGTCCTCCAAACCCAATGAAACTGCCAAGGAGTAAAGAATCCCAACAACTAAGGAATCTTCAGGAAGGTCTCCCTTTTTCCTCAGCCACCAACCTATAAATCCTGGCACAAAACACACTGAATGAAGGAATAAACCTGCATACAGTTCTATCCAAGGAGTCTATGTACCAAAATCTGACTATACCTTAATTTTGTGGAGCTGTATGGAATGTCAACTTTACTTACTTTATAGATGAAAACTGAGACCTAAGAAGGTGAAAGGACTTGCCCAAGGCCATACACTAGTGAGAGGCAGGGTAAAACCAGAGCCCACAATTCTTGATTCCCAGGCAAATCTAATGCCTTTTCACTAAAAATCACTTGTCTCTTCAGCTTTTCCCTTTAACAACTCAACTTCCATAAGATCATTGCCTTTTCAGGAAGAAAGCTCAGTGTTGCTGTCTCTGCAAAGCCAGAAGCCAGGGCCCCCTCCTTGGCCTCCACTCTCACCAGCTCATGTCCTCCTCTAAAGAACAGGAAGTGGTTTGTTTTTTAGCTCTGAAAGCACATTGTGGGGGGTGGAGAGGGGGATTTGGAGAAGAAAGTTCCTGTACATGATGGTGAAGAGGGATCAGCAGACACTATGCTCTTGCTCTTTAAAGGGGAAGATAGAAGGTCAGACATTTAAGGGAAAGGTGAAGGTTGCCCTGAGTCCTATGCAGAATGTGATCTCATTGAGAGCTTCCCCAAGCCCCAGGGCAGGGCGCAGGGCTTCCCTCCCCTGCTGATTCCCTCCTTTGTTCTGACAGGGCTGGATGCTTGAGTGGGGCTTGAGGTAGGAAGCACCAGGGTGGAAAAATTTTCAGGAACTTTATACAGACAACCTCCCATACTCTCCCCATCCTCTGCTAGCACCCACAGCTTCTCCTGCCAAGAGAGGAAGGAGGAACACATTATTCAGTTTAATAATTGATGCCCTGGAAAGTTTGCTGTGTGAAATAAAGGGAACTTAAGAAGACAATAGAGAAATAAAAATTCCTGAGTCCTCTCTTAAAGGATGGAGTTGTGCAGATGATGTTTGTTGATGACCCAGCCCTGAAACATAAGTCTGCTTCTCTCATAGATGGATATGAAATAAACAAGGAACCTTTGCCTGGACAGTCAGCCAAATTTTGTCTCTTTCTATTGGTGGGATCATATCAAAACTTAGCACTAATATCCTGGGTCATCAAAGAACACAGATGGATGGAACGCTAGGCCTGGAAGAGATTGTGGGCATTTTTCTCTATCAGGGGCTCTCAAACCTGGGAGCCCATCAGAGTCATGTAGGGAGCTCACTACAACCAGGTTGGCATTGTCAACTGAGGTGGAGAAGTTTGGGGAGGGAGCTCAGAGTTGGGTAGCTGAGTTTGAGGTGTCAGCTAAACATGTGAGGTACAGGGTATTGGACACACAGGCCTGGACCTCAGGGAAAGATGGAAACAGGTCTTGAGGCGTCATGAGCACATGTGGTATTTAAATAAAGTCCTACGGCTGGCTGAAGTCATCAAAGGAATGAGGACAGAGAAGACAGAACGGCCAAAGGACCCTCCAGCATCAAGAGGTGTCTGAGAAGGAGTGACCACGAGCCAGGAGGAAAACCAGACCAAGTGTTTCTAGGAGCAGGGAGTGACAAATTAGGTCCAAGGCCACTGACAGTTGAAGTGAGATGAGGGTTGACAATTGATTATTGGATTTATCTACACTGGGGAACACTGGCTAACTTGACAGGAGTAGCGTTTGACGCCTAACTTCATGGAACTCCACAGTGTAATAACTGACCATCACTTTGAACTCCACAATTCTGTATTTTGTCTTCTCAATTAGGCTATAGACTTTGTAATATCAAAGATGATGAATCAGCATCTCCTCAGAGCACAGGGTCCTTGATAGCTGCAGGCCCTATGGAGCCCACTGTGAGTCCTGATACAGTTTGCTGACAGGCCCACCCGAAGGCCCCTATAACAGGCACTGTTTAGAGCAAATGACCTCATGGTTGGCTTACCTTGGACGCAGAATTTTAGTTCCTTGGGGTCAGTGATGCTCTTTCTGCTTTCCCGGATTACAGCCCTGTTCTTCTTGGTTTCTCCCCAGAGATTGGTGCCTCCGTACATGCTGGGAATGTTGAGAATGGCAATGCCTTCCAGGAAGATGTTGCTTAGGTCCACCCCAACCCCATCACACTGAGAGACAGAGAGAAAAGGCCATCTGTTAGTGTCCTCACTGTACTGTAACCCAAGGTGCTGTTTGTAAGGACCTGTCATGTCCTTATTGCAAGCCACCACCTGATGACTTGAGTGGTCATCTCAGTCACCCAGATCTTCATCCTATGATGCCATCACCCTGCTAGACCATGATAAGCTGAATCTTGGGCCAAGCTGTTTAGGCTTAATGCTTTGACCACTGTGGTAAGATAGGGAGGTACAGTCCTGGTCACTTCTGAGGAGGAAAGCGCAAGACTTCAGGGATTATCTTAAGGTCTAGAAGTGCTTTAGGAATGGTTATCGAATCAACAGCAAAACTATTCTTCAGCCCAACCTCATTATCATCAATTCTGTCCCTTCCCAACCACTGTGAAGATTTAATGGGACACTGAATTCAGAACCTAACACATAGCATATTGTCAACAATACAGAAATTTTTCATTTTACCACCTCTCATTTTATCCCTCCTGTGCAAAGTACAGGACTTTAGTATTTGGAAGGTTTTCAGAATTAACCTGTCTCTTGTACCAGTACTGTAAGTGCAATTTTGGTGTATGTGCTTGCCTAGGTGGCAGAATTTCTTTATCCATCCTCCACTACCTGCATCTATCACCAGATCCAAAAGGCCAGAAGGCTTAAAGTGTATGTCTCATATAGCCATAAAGTCAGCTCGCTTTGGTAGAATCCTTATCAACAGAGCAAGAAATACATCAGTTTTGATTCTTGTTTCTCAGGATTAAAGGTAGTTTACCTGATTTACAGAGGAAAAACTAGACCCAAAGAGGTGATCTAAGTTATCCAAGATTGCCTGGCTGATAAATACCAGAGTAGGGATTTAAACTTGGGGGATTCAACTGTGATGTCCATGATCTTTATCTTGCTTATTCTGAGAAAGGCATACAATAAAAATCCACTGCCTTGAGGTTACCTATAAACCTAAACTTCCAGAGATTTCTCAATAGAGAAGAAATAGAAGGGTAGGGCTTGTTGCCTGCCATTCATACTGACTTAGTTCCTGGTTTTCTTGAAGTACTTTGGAGTTCTTAATGTCTGTTATTTTATCCCTATGATTTGTTTTCCCCACTACAAGATGGAAAAAGTGAGCTTCTCTGGAACTGGGAATTCACTTTTTCCCTGGGAAGTTCTGCTGATTTGAAAGATCTCTTTATGTTGATCCAGATTCTCTCTTCTTGCTTCCACTCATTGGTCCTATTCTCTCTAGAAGCCAGACAGAATGACTCTCCTTTCTCCTCGTGGGGCCAGCCTACCAGATCCACAATAATCATCCTCATCGTGACTATGCATTTGCATTAAGCATTGCCATCTGCTATATAAGATTTTATACACATCTCATTCATTATCTTCATAATGATCCCCTAAGTTAGTCCCCATGAGTACCCCTGTTTAACATTTGAGAGAACTGAGGCACAGAGGAAGTTAAGCAACTTGCCCTGAGGTGTACAACCTGTGAGTGGAAGTACACAGATTTGATGGCAGGCAGAGCTCATCTTTTTTTCCCTGTTGCTCGGAGTCTGAGCAGAGGTCTTTATCTCTCCTTCCGTTCACACCACTGGTTGTACCGCCTCTGGATTTAGCACTTCAACTTTCTTCACCCTGTCCTGTGGGACTTGGTTTAAGACATTTCCCCATCCTGGCTGCCCTGTTTTGCACACTCTCCAATTTGTTGCCCTCCTGCTTGGTAAGGTCCCCTGCCTTGAAAACAACTTCAACAGCAGGGTCTGATGGGCAGGCGAAACAACACCAGCACTTGGTGGGCTGGAATTTTATAACACTCTCATGCCCCAGACGTGAGGTAATGTGCAGGGTCATGTGAGAGCTCAACACTTGTTACCCATCACATTATCCTTATCATTACATCTGATCAAGGTTGCACTAGCCCTTTTGTTAGCGGCCAGACAAAAGCTTCACTTCAGCTTGAATGAGTGGTCATCTCAGTCACCTAGACCTTCATCCTAAGATCTCAGCCAGCTCTTCCCTATCCTGAACTTGTGTAGGTTCTTTTTAAAAATAACTTAGGCACATTTGGGGGGCAAGACATGATTGTAAGAGGGACTTTACCTAACAATTATAATCAGTATAACCTGGTTTCTTGTACCCTCAATGAATCCCCAACAATAAAAAAATATAAAAAAATAACTTAGGCACAAGGATTTACATTTACATTAATTAATTTCATTTGGCTTTCAGCCCAAGCCTCCTTCTAGTCCACCAGCCTTATTTCAAATCTTTATTCTGTGACCCTTTGTCATAGGTCTCCAATGTTTTGGGGATTAAGTTATTAATACACATGTATAAAGGGCAAAATCAGTGTCCAAGTCCTTCCCCCGGTCAGTTTCACACACCTGACATTGTGCATTAACAGCTGTTTTATCAGGACCTCATCTTCTGGGCTGTGCGCTCGCCCCGCCCACTTTGTTACAAGGCAGACTCACAGAACGTAGAGGTGAGAGAAGCCTGAGAGATATGCCCTCTCTTTCATAAGTGAGTCCCCATAAGATTAAGACCTTCTCTGTGGTCATCCAACTAACTTATTAATAGTGGAGCTAGATGTACATCCAGGTCTTAAACCTTAATCCTGCGTTCTTTCCACTAAAATATAAGACCTTGTGCTGAGATCAAATAGCATTTCCTAAATGACCACTCTACCACCTCTAATCAGAAAAGGAATAGAAGGAATATGAAAACTCATATTAAATCAACAGAATCTGTATAGAGAGGGCCAGTACTTGGTTAGTAACCTGTTTGAGAATCTTTCCAGAAATCAGAACAAAGTATACTAGTCTGTGGTCTCCAGAGCATACTCTACTTACCTTTTTTGAAAAAGGTGTAACATTTGTCTGTTTGCCTTTCATTGGCTAGAACTGTTTTCTAAATTTGTCCAAGCGGCCACAAAATGATAAGTACAGGTTTGTCCAGAAACTTGGATTCAAATGTGTTTGTGTTTTCCAAGGCCAGTTACCTCTCTGCTGATCTACCCTGGGCTCGGGAAGCCACCTTTACCATCTGCTTTTCCATTTTTTAGTTTAGGGCCACTTTCTCAGGAAAAGGTCAAAACTCACTCAGAATGGTGAAATTGTATTGACCTATGCTTTTCATTGTTTTCTGGTTCTTTGGTTTTTTGTTTTGCCTCAAACATTGTCTAACATTCTATTGGCCTTCAGTTTGTCTGAAGCCAGGCTGACATGGCTAAGTTCTGAGTTGCTTTTGTGTCTTCATAATTGGTTGTGTGCCCATACCCTGCCTTTACATATATGTGGATAGTCCCCTTAAAGCACAGCCTCAACTAGCAACCCCCACTGCTGTCACAGTGACTTAAAAACCAAACTCCTTCCCCTTTTACTTTCTGAGATTAATGTGTTAGACACTTATTTTGGAATGTCTTCCACCCTCTTCTCCTTCACTCACATATTCCTAATTAGGGAGTTAGGCTAGAGTCCCACTGGGTCACACTTTCCCTTATCCTTTTCACTTTCTGAAGAGTCACGTCCCCTCCTATTGGAGTACTTACACATCACCTCCTCCTCGTGGTTGTTGTCACTTCCATGTCACCTCAATTTACTTATTGTTGGTCAAAATAGCCCCCACCCTTCTGAGAGGTAATAATAATCATGTTAGCAACTCCTGCTTGGTGAGAGCTTCCTTGGGCACTGTGTCGGTATTCACCTATGTTATCTCTTGGGACCCTCACATGATCACGATGAGGGAGGCACCTGCTACCCCCAAATGACAGGACCTCACAGAGGCTCAGGTACCTTGCTCAAGGCTCCACCACTTGCCATGCTACAGGATGGCACAGCTAGGCTGCAAACCTAGGCAGTCAGAAGCCACATCTTATGCTGGGATGAGTCAGTAAGGCACATCAGGAATTTTGCTGATGCTAGACTTATAGCAAAATTAAACTTACAGCTGTTTGAATAATTGAAATCTCCCACCATTGCTCTATCTTGTATAGTGCTTTGAGCAGCGCCTGCCACATCGATATTAGTATTATTATATCTTGTCTCTGTGCCAGGTTTGTAAAAAAAATAAAAAGTATACCACCCAGCAAATAGTATACCACAAAGTCACCTTTACTCCCTCTGGCAGTTTTCAGTATGCTGTGTCTCCTCATCGCTGTCCACAGCCAGCTCCAAGTGTTAGCTATCAACTTGGTAACATGGTAACCTTTCCTCCAAGAGCAGTCTTCAGTCTGCCTTCTGATGGTTTGTTCCCACCTCCTATCATCTCTCTGGGTCTTACGTAGACTCTAGAGAGGTCAGGAAGAATAGAGGAGGTGGGAGGGCCCTGAGGTCTGTTTCATTTTGGTGTCCCCCACCCTTTGAACGCACCTGCTGACAAAGTGAGAGGCAATGTCTCAGAGAGAATGTGCCTAGGCTTGGAGGGAGAGAATATGTTTGAAATCTCTGCTGTGCCATTGTCCTTAACCTCTCTGGGCTTTAATTTGCAATCTGTGAAATGAGGGATGGGGAATAACATCTACCTCAAGAGGCTGACTGGTCTCTGCAAGGCAGTCCCACCCATGGCCGTCTGCACCGTTCTTTGTGTCTCTGACCCCGTGCCATGAGGAATATTTTTTTCTGAAATCACTCTCTCACTACACCAGACTTTGCTGGAAGCATTTTAATGGCCTTTTGGCTCCACTCGTGCTGATGAGAGCCTTGCCAGCCCATCCCTGCATGTCCTTTCTCCGGGGTTCTTGGCCTAAGCATCACACCCTGATTTCCTTCAAAAGCCCAGCTCGCTCCAGTCTCAGGAAAGGTGCAAGCCTGCCGCGCTGAGTCTGGGGGGAGTGGAGCCCAGGCTGGAGCACTGTCGGCCTAAATGGAACTGGGGCCGCGAGGCCGGCTCCCGGCGGGTTCCCGAGCTATATCCTACAACTGTTCCATGACGTCAGCCGGCCCCCTCCTCCTGCCCCGACCTGGGCGGCTGCTGGGGAGAGCGAAGGAGGGCGGCGGTCCCTGCGCACCACTAGCCACCCTGACCTAGGGCTGGGCTGGCAAGCTCTCCTCCGCGCGGAGGCTGCTCTGCCGCGGGACCCAGGTATTTATAGCCCGGCGTGGGGCCGAGACAGAGAGCTCTGGTCCGTAGGGACGAGCGCTCACACGCTCAAAATCGTGCTCCTAGTGTGCCCGGCCTCGGGTGCCCAACGTCGAGCCTGTTGGGTCCGGGGCGGTGCTGTGACTGCGAGGTGGGAGCCGGGAGCACCGAGGCCAGCCCGGCTCCTTCCCCGGGGAGGCAGTGGCTGAACCCAGGCTCAGCGGCCGGCGCCCGCCCCCTCCCAGGCCCCGGCAGCTGTCGGCCACGTTCCGCAATGGTACTCCTGGCGAAGACAATGCCCCCCAGGTCTGGTCCCTTTCCCAGCCAGGGATGGCTGGTGGGTTTGGTGGAGGGCGGGCGCACAGGTAAGTAGAGACTGGGTTAGGAGGCCAAAGCGTATTTGTGTGCAAATGAAACGCACGCATTCATCCTCGTCCCTGCCCAGCAGTGAGGGAGGGGACCGATGCTTCCCCTGCCCGCCACCCGCGTAGCCGCGCTCCTGCCTCCTTGCATGCCTGCCGCGACCTGAAAAAGGCGACGGACGAGGCCTCCTCCTTCTCAGCTCTGCCAGTCCTATTTCTGAAGGTCCCCAGGGGAGGAGATTCCATAATTTATTTGATGACCTGTTTCAGTTTTTAGCAAGTAGGAAATTCTCCCTTCTTTTAACCTCGATTCACGGTCCCACAGATTAGGCAGATTTTTCTGTGGTTGGGACGCAAGTTTTTTGCTAGAGTCCTGCCTTTGGGCAATGTCTGGTTTTAGGAATGACCTCCTCCAGGCCAGAGCAGAGGTGGAAGCCAGTTCTCCACCGCTCCGGAGGCGTTTGTCCCCTTTCAGCTTGAAATTTCCTCATTCTTGGTCACCCTGCCACAGCGCTATGATCCCTCCCATCATTCATGACCCCTTCTTGGTCTTTCTTTTTAAAATCTTTTTATTGTGGGTATTTCCATGTGTCTAGGAGACTAGAGAGAGTTACAAGGCTCTATGTATAATAACCGAGCCCCCAGCCCTGAACCCCTAGGACTAGTAAGAAATGCAACAAAAGCCATATACTTGAAAAAAGAATTTCTCCTGAGCCTTTTAGCCTCAGCCCCCACAAGGGATGAGAAGTTAAGTTCTGGGAAGAAGCTTGAAGATAAGAAGGAAGGAAGGGAGGCGTGGATTCCCTGGGTGAAAAGGGCCTAAGTTGGTTTCAGGCCCAAGTTGTTCTCTGAAACTTACCCAATACTTGGTTGCACCCTTTATTGAGTTAATGTGCCTTAAGTTAGCATGTACCCCCACCCTGAATTGTGTACCCCTTACAATATACCTCATCTTATAATCATGAAGTAATGTGTTTGTGATGTATCTTGTGATTTATGAATCAACACGGTACCCTCACCTTGCGACCCCGCTCTAACCGCTATGATTGGCTTCTGTATTGCGCTAGCTTGCTGATTATGCAGAGTAACAGTATAAAAGGATTTTTCACCCGCTATATGAGGCTGCATGCCCTTTGAGGTATCCAGCCCCCTGAAGGCATAATAAATTTTATTAATTATTGGATCAAAGTGGGGTCCACCTTTCTATCTCCGCTGCTCGGTTTCTTTTCACATGTGCCTCCAAACCCAGCCTCGGCAATTAGCAACTCTTAACCTGTGTGCAGTAGGAATCCTGTTGTAACTCTACCTCAGTTCACTTTCCCATACTGAACAATTTTATAGCAAATGCCTGAGATTATATAATTTTATCCATAAAGACATGTATCTTTAAGGACTAAAAAAAGCACTACCCCAATACTATTATCATTCTTAAAAAGTAACAATTCCTCAATATCAATAAATATCCAGTAAATGTTCACATTTCCTTCATGGTCTCATTGTCTTATAGTTACTCTGAAAGGGCTTCATGTTACATTTGGTTGATACATCACTTAGGGTTCTTTTGATCTAAATCCCATATTCATTTTTCCCTTTTCTTAATTAAAGAAATGGGTCATTTGTCCTATAAAGTAGGGCTTCTCAAATTTGCCATGCACACAGATCACTTAGGGGTCTTATTAAAAAGCATATTCCAGTCATATTACATATTACAGCTCATGCCTGTAATCCCAGCACTTTGGGAGGCCAAGGCTGGAGGATCACTTGAGGCTGGAAGGTCAAGGTTACACTGAGCTATGATTGCACTACTGTGCTTACTCCAGCCTGGGCAACATAGCAAGACCTATCTCTTAAAAAAGAAAAAACAAAGGTAGATTGTCATTCAGGATTCAGGAGGTCCAGGTGGGGCCCGAGACCCTGCAATTTGTGACATGCCCTTGGTGATGCCTGTGCTGCAGGTCTGTGGACCATACTTTGAGTAGTAAGGCTAGTATTTTCCAGATTTTGGATTTTGCTGACTGTATTGCTGAGGTATCTTTTAAACATATTCTCAGGCTAGCCCCTGTATTTTCACTAAATTAGTACTTTTGGAGGTTTGATGAGGGCTGTATATTTCCTATTGCATCTCATTAGGAGGCACGTAATTTGTCTCTTTTTTGTGATGTTTAGATTGATCAGTGGGTTCAGGTGTTGTCAGCCTAAACCTTCTATTACAGAGTTCTTCATTAGCCAATGATGATCCTTGTCTAGGCTCATTATTACAGTCTCCTAATGGGAGGATGCCTGTGAGGACACCCTAGCACCCTCTCTGGAACTTCCTCCCAAGCCTCTACAGATGTTACTCACTCCATTAATGTTTTCTTATATATGCTCCAAAAAGGATTCTCCTTTCTCTTTCTCCCTTCTGATTCTGTTCTCTCATGAAATCAAAGACCAGAGGGTCTTAAAAATTCACCCAGTCCAGTGACCTCATTTGTATAGAGGAGAAACAGACTGAGGAATGGCCCCGAGTTGCATGCCTAATTAGAGTAAGCTGATCTGGACTGGGACCTGCGGTCATTTGGAGTGACAACCAGGAGGTCATGAATGACTTTATAAGAGGAATTTGGCCACTGGATGAGGGCTGAAGCACAGAATCTTGGAATGGTAAAGACAGATGAGACATTAGAGATCACTCCTAATTACCAAAATGAGAATAATGACTTTATTATTATTATTACCAAAATAATAATAATAAAGTTGGTGAGTGGCTTTCTGCAATTACACAGCTGTCTCCCAGATATGGTTCAACTAGGGACTCTGGGGTGAGTAGGGAAGATGCAAATGAGGGAACAGGGTTGAAATAGCCATGCAGTTTGGTGACACACACCGTTTAGATAGGATCTAAAAGTGAAATATGATTGAGGAAAAAGTTTTTCATGTTGTTTGTTGAATGAATGAATGTATAGAGAGAAGAGGAAGTTGGGATGCCTAGGATGGGAGGTAGAGGGAGGAGAAGAGGGGATGCTGGAGAAAGTGGTGGGCCATTGGTCTGGAGATGACACTGGGATCCTTTCTTTCCCTTTGAGAGAGAGAGAGAACTAAGCCAGGGGTAGCTCTTTTGAGGAGGGAAGTAGCAAAATGTCTAGGGAAAACAATATTTCAGTTACAGTGAGGAAGAAGGGCCAGGGCTAAGAGAGAGGTGGACAACATCCTGACACAGGTGGGATGGGAGTTATGATGGACCGAGAAGGGGGTAGGCAGTAGGGGAGGGTGGCCTCCTCTCATGGAGGAGCCTCAAATGGACAATAATGGCAGAGAGGAGGCTGACACACACCTGACCAAAATCTTCCCCGGACCCTGCAACACACACTCGCACACTGCCTCTGACAGGACACCGACAGGCATTAGGCAAAGAAAAAGCGCCTTGTGGGGCCCCAGGGCCTTTCAGGGCTTGGGTAAGGATAGGGTGGTGTGCTCATCGCAGCGAGAGCACTTCTGCTACTGCAGGAAGGGGAGGGTCTCTGCCTGTGAATTAGCTTGGCAAGTTGGAATATAAGTTAGACTACTGAGAAGGCTGGAACACTTTGTGTCCCCTTTGGTTTGGAAAGAGAAGACTAGCTGAGAAAGAGGATAAGCCAGGCACTAATGAATGCCAGTTGTGGTAGCCCGAATTGTTCTGCATAGAGACCACAGCATTGGAATCTACTTACTTTTTTTTTTTTGCAGTTTTTGGCCTGGGGCCAGGTTTGAACCCGCCACCTCCAATATATGGGGCTGGTGCCCTACTCCTTTGAGCCACAGGCGCCACCTGAGCCTATTTACTTTTTTCCTGTCTTATACATTGTCTAAATCGCCCATCAGCTCTTCTCTGCCTGTTAAAATCCTACCCTTCGGCTCGGTGTGGTGGCTCACCCCTGTAATCCTAGTACTTTGAGAGGCCAAGACAGATGGATTGCTTGAGCTCAGGAGTTTGAGACTGGCCCGAGTAAGAGCAGGGCCATCTCTGCTAAAAATAGAAAAATCAGCTGGGTGTAGTCCCAGCTACTCAGGAAGTTGAGGCAAGAGAATCGCTTGAGCCCAAGAGTTTGAGGTTGCTGTGAGCTGTGAGGAGGATGCCACAGTATTCTACTCAGGGTGGCAAAGTGAGCCTCTATCTCAAAAAAAAAAAAAAAAAATCCTACCCTTTCAGGTCAAAAGCTGTCTACTTTGTGAGGCTCTTTGCAATGCTTTACTAGAGACCGATCTTCCCTTTCTCTGAATTTTTGTTGCTCTGCTCTCTCCCCTTACATCGAGTTTAAATTCTGCCATGTATTATGCATATGTGCCTGTCCCCAAGGAGACTTTAAGCTCATGGAAAGTGGGGGCAGCATCTCACACAGCTCTGTGTTCTCCATAGTTCCCGATAGGTCTCACCTGATCAGGTGTCCAGTCTAACTCTCTGTGGAGAAGTCCTAACATGGAAATTGGGGCGTTCTTGGAAGAAACATGACAAGGCTTTCTACCTTTCAGATGAATTCCCACAGCCTTGCTGGATGAGGATAAGTGACTAAATAAAGTGGACTGAATTTCCAGGGTGGAGAGAAATAAAGAAGGTTAATCTGAGTCTTCATAATGCGGTTCTCTGATCACCAAGCAAATTCATTTGTAAACACCTGGTAACAAGAGTAGGGCACGTGCGGCGTATTTTATGTGAGAGACACATCCAGAGACAGAAGACAGAAGCATTCATTGGTCCATCAAGAATGATGAGAACATACTCACTCTGTGCTGGACTCTGGAGATGGCAGAAACTCAGCTGCTCTCAGCAGGTGATGCTAGAGGCAATAATGTGTTGCTAAAACCTTAACAGCAGGCTCTGGGCAGGAGGCACAGGGGGTTGGGGGCCCTCACTGTTGTGTTCCATGGTGTAAATACTCCCACTACGGCCAGTTTCAAGATACCAACATGACATCACTGAAAGGACAGTTGGGAAGAGATGCACTGGCCAGCAAGGTGGCTCCAGCACACAGTAGCTGGAAGCACCAGGACAGAAAAGGAAGCAGATATCTTCGTATCTGCAGGGCATATGGCTAGAAGAGAGAAATTCACTGGGACTGAAAGAAAAACAGCCAGGGCTGTTTGTTGTTTAAGGACATCTGTTTTCTCTAGAGAAGAACTAGAGAGCATGTTCTCTCTAGTTCAGTGGAGATCACTGTCAATCATCTTATGTGTATTGGGAGGGAAGCAAAGGTGATGTGTGGAGTAGCACTGATGAATGCTGATGGCACTATTGGAAAGACAGCCCAGTACTATCTACACACAAGACTGGCCTGGCATACAGGTAACTCTTACAGGACAGTGGCATCTTGTGCACTTAGAGAGCCTGTTTTAGGTTATTTTAGGAGCTGATGTCTATTGTGGGCAGTTAGATAATAATACTAATGCACACATATGTTATATAACATTAATATATGTAATATCCACTTTCTGAGTAATTGCTATGAACCAGGTACTTCCTATATCCTATGTCTAATCCTTACAACCTTACAATGTCAGTATTTGTTTTTTTTTTTTTTTTTTTTTTTTGAGACAGAGCATC
>NW_003852455.1:10406813-10424849 GCF_000181295.1 Otolemur garnettii | reverse complement strand
CCACAGGCGCCCACCACAACGCCTGGCTATATTTTGGTTGCAGCCATCATTGTTGTTTGGTGGGCCCAGGCTGGATTCAAACCCGCCACCTTAGGTGTATATGGCTGGCGCCTTAGCCACTTGAGCCACAATGTCAGTATTTGTATTCCCATTTTTTGTAGGTAAGGAATGTTTGACATAATGAAATTAAGGAAGGAACTTCTGTTCTCAATTTATCAAGGTTTGTGGTCATCTTCATAGACCTGTGGATTTCCTGCATGAGGCCAAGAAGCAGGATGCCTGTGAACCCTGCGCTTTACAGGTGTTATGAGACACATTTAGAGTATTATGGATAGAGAGGGACTTGACTTTTCATTTGAAGGAGTACGCGGAAAAAATGGAGTCTATCCAAGAAGAGTGGTCATGATAGTCACTTGTCTATGAACTGGCGCTGTTTGGCTCAGGGATAATAAATAGGAGACAACATGGAGGAAGCACCTTCAGCCTGCTGCAGGGCAGTCCTGTGGAGGGGGAGGCATCATTCTGTATCCCCCAGAGAGTGAATATAGGCCCAGCGGAGAGGGACTTGGTCACGCACCCCATACACGCTCACTGTGTGGCTGCTTTGCTCCAAGCCCGTGCTAGGTGCTAACCAGGGAAGGAGGTGATGAGGAATAGGACACACAGCCTTGTTCAGCATCAGGAAGAACTTTCTGAAAGGCAGAATTGCCCAGTAGTGCAACGGGCTGCTTGAAAAGTGGTGAGCTTCCTGTCTTTGGAGTGTTAAGGAGGAGGCTTGAATGCCCACTTATCAGAATGTGCTAGAATGAATCTTTTGTTGAATGGAAAGAGGGACTAGAACTCTTTCCAGTTCAGAGATTCCGAGTTTTATGTTCAGCTTTGCTCTGGCAGGCCAGAGTGAGCTGTACTGAGAAAGTGTCATCACGACCCCGCACTTCTCCCCAGCCTTGTCCTCCCAGCTGCGTGCTCTTTGTTCTCTGACAGTGAGCCGTGGTGGGCCAGTTAGACTGGAAAGTGGCTGCCATCTGTGACAGGGATGATGCGGCTCTGGCGGGTTTGTGTGGGCTCAAGGAATGTGGCATGGAAGCCATGTACACACAACCTGCTTAAGAACATTCTATGAGCAGAAAATATTTTCTTCCTCTTTAGCCCTCCTCTGTTGCCGTGCCAGGCGGGCACAATGGTGCCTTTGAGAGGGGCAGCTGGAAGGGGGTGTTGGCAGGCAGACTGGAAGTAGAACGCTGCAGCTGGGGATGGGGGGGGCAAAATTCATTTCCAGGAGTGAGCCGGCACTGGGTGCCAGTTTCCAAAACAAAACTGCTATTTCTCAGAGCTCACTGTGGTGGGTTGCCTCAGAGTTGGACAGAAGGCAAAGCTGTTTCCTATCCGCTGCTCCACCCTCCCTAGGTTTTAAAAAAACCCCTGGTGTGTTAAGGCATTCTTACTGTGGACACAGATTAACAGGCTTTGCTGTCTGTCTGGGGAGCTGAGGCCAACTTGGGGTGGATGGGGATTTCTGAGGGGTCAAACATCCCTGCAGATAGAGCTTGGCCGATGGCGCAGGACAGCAGGGCTCAGGGGCAAGTAGGCTTCTGGGCCACAGAGAGGACTCAGAATGAGGACACCATCTGCCCTGCAGGGTCACTTCTCTCAACACACAGCCTCCTGGTACCCTTGCTGCCACATGGGCTCTGCCCACTCCCTGTCTTAACTCTGGTGGGAAAGAGGTGGGAGAACCCTGGCATTTCCTGCCCCTGTTCACAGTTGTCCCAGACCCTCTGCTACTTTCAAAGATCCCAGCAACAACTCAGAGATGGGCGTGGGAGGTCTTCCCACTTGCCACACAGTTAGGAGAAGGCCCAAGTGCCCATTGGCTCCCCCTTTGTGTTACAAATGGAGCAAGTGTCCCTTTTATTCTTCCAACAAAAAGGTGTGACCTGAGGCTGGTCAAATAATAATTTCCTTGGTGTACACACTAATTATGGAATGTTTCATACTTGTTTACTTTTACAATCGGCAAGTTACTATTGAGGAAAGACTTTATTTTGGGTACTGTGCTAGGGGTACAGAGTGAATAAGAGCAAGTCCTTGCTTCAGCAAGCTGATCGCCTGATGGATGTGCTGAGAGCCCTGAAGGGGAGCCCCTTTATCTACTGACCAGATGCATGTGTTAGGCGGCAGGCGGAAGTGTAACGCAGGGGCCATCTCTGTGGCTTTGCTGGGGGCCTGGGATCCCAGATCTAGGCTCGAAACTCATCTGGTCTTGGAGTGTACTTACTCATCTTTATAAGACTCCATTTCTCTGTGTAAATAATGGAGAGTGGTTATGAAGATGAAGTAAGGCAACGCAGGAAAGCGCCAGACAGAGCCTGTCATATAGTAAGTGCTCTGTAAGTGGCTGCTATTGTTGATCCTACTGGATGTGGGATCCTACTGTGTAGGCAATGTAGGAAAGTGCCAGACAGAGCCTGTCATATAGTAAGTGCTCATTAAGTGGCTGCTATTGTTATTAACTTGTTGATCCCGCTGGATGTGGGGTATAATGTGCGTGCACAGTAATATTAATTCAATCTCCTGTTAGATTCTATGCTTTTCCTTAGAGAGTCAATTCTTCTACCTTTTTAATGCCTTTTACAGTGACGGCTAGGATCAGAAAGTTTATAACCTCACAGACTAAGTGAGAAAAACAAAGAGCTATCCGAGAAGACATATTTATATACCCTGTTCTGTATGGGTCCTTTTAATAACCCATTTGCAGAGGAAGAAAAGGATTATAATGTTTCTCTTTCCCAAGGTTCCTGAATCTCCCGAGTGTGATGATGAAGATCATGAATTCCTCTGAATCGTCTATAAAGTCTAAGAGAAATAATATATTTCACAGGTTCTCATAGTTCATTATTACTTAAAATATCTATTTGTTTGGTAGACATTGCTTGGGGAAAGTTACTCTTTTACTAAGGAACTTGGTGATAGGAAAGTTAAGCTCTCTGGGGCAGAGGTTAGCTGGGAGGATCTTCCAGAAGGAATCCTGTGGTGGGAGCGTGTTCTAACCCAACCTGCTGAGTCCTGTGACCCTCAACCTGGGTCTTCTGAGACTTCTTTGGACCCTGTCTATTAAATATGCTATGGATCCCTTAACAGCTACTTTGTGAAACTAAAGGCGTAGGGATTAACCTTTAAAAGTTACTCCCAAGTCCTTGGAAGACAGAAAACAAGTGTAGCCAGGAGTCTGAAGACAAAAGAAAATCAAAGCAATTCACAAAGAACAAAAGAAATGGAAAAGGACAGGAAAATAAAAGCATATGGATGAATGGAGGATTGAAGTGAACTACAGGATACACATTTGTAGAAAATAAAAACGAGGGTCATTTAAGAGAGAAATAGTTTTGTGTGTCAGAAGCAAATGCGAGCAAACAATGGAATTTTACACGGTGAAATTGACAGAAACCATTTTTCCTTAGTAAGCTGAACACTTCTAACCGTCAGCGAAGGAAACTTAGAGTCAGAGCATGTTGGGAAGAAGAGCGATGGGGATGATAAAGCTAAGCTTAAAATAAATAAACATTTGAATGGAGCCAAAGGATGATCCTCAGGAGGTCTAATGTCAAGGAAATAAAGGCTGATAGGAGTATAAGATTGAAAAGAGACCAATATTATAGTAGTATTGATCCCCAGTTGGTGAGATCAGTGGGATTAGTTTTCTTTTTTGCCCCTCTGCATTTTAAAATGTTTTAAAATGGATTACTTGTAATCCAAATAGATCCAAAAAGATCTTTTAAGTAATAATGAACTATGAGGACCTGTCAATTGGAAAAGCCGTTAACACACATATTAGGAAGGAGAAGAAAAAGCTGAGTTAGGGGCTTCAGGAGTGGTCAGAACTGGCAGATGGGCAAGAAGAAGAAATCTGAAGTGCCCAGCGTGGCTTTGGACAGTTTCACAGTGAGGGTGATGCTC
This sequence comes from Otolemur garnettii, assembly GCF_000181295.1. Classification (NCBI taxonomy): domain Eukaryota; kingdom Metazoa; phylum Chordata; class Mammalia; order Primates; family Galagidae; genus Otolemur; species Otolemur garnettii. The sequence continues at coordinate 10,420,892 of NW_003852455.1, read as the reverse complement.
CGATGAAGGGGCTGTCAGACTGGCTGAGGAAGGGGGTGGACCAGAAGGAGGACCTCTCTCGCCTCACTTTTTACTCTAGGGTTTGAAGTGTAAACAGGTTGCCCCTTTTATTTCCCGAGAACCCCAAATTCCTTCTGATGCTCTTCTCAAGTTTCCCTGCCTACAAATGTTTCCATGTCATTCAGTGCGGTTGGGTGGATGGCTGAGTGCTGGCCAATCCCCACTTTCCTTATGCCAAGCTCTAAAAGGCTCCACCTGCCTAAGATGAAAAGAAGGTTCAGACCATGTGGGAAGAGACCAAGGCCCGAAGATCTAGTCCAGTCTAATTTAAAAGTGTGCAATACTTACTACAGGTGGATGCCACCACAGAGTAAGAGAAGTTCCCCTCCACCCTGAGCTTGAGAGCCATGAGTTTTCTCTTCTGCACACAACATATGAGCTGGATGAACTTGGTCAAGTGACTTAACCTATAAAGTTCTTGAGTTTTATTTTTGAAAAATAATGGCACCAGTTTGGACTGGAATATCTAAACGTATCTGTCCAATCTTACAGTACAGTAATCTGACATTATTTGTGAAGCTTCTTTGCATGCACATGGCTGTGCTGTTGGTTTTAGAATTAAGGATTCTCATGGGTGGGACCCATGTCATGATATAGACTAAATATTATTAGCACAGTGCCCAGCAAATCCCTTTAAATTTTTTTTTTAATTGAGGTGGAATTAGCTATTTTAAAGTGCCAGTGGCATTTAGTACCTTCACTTTCTTTTTAAAGTGTTAGTATAACACAGTCATTTGGGTTGGTTCTATTTTGTTGTAATTAAAAAAAAATGGTGCACTGTACCTCTGTGCTCATCTCATGCTCATATGAGGGTCTGGGTGGAGAAGAACTTGCTGGGTCACACAGCCTGTGTACACACACTCTCCCTTGGGTGTGGACTGCTGAACACTTATGTTACCCCCAGCAGTGTCTGAGCAGTTCCATTTCTGCTTCTCATCAACAGTGGGTAGGGGATGCACAGAGCACCTTAGGCAGTTAGAAGTAATGAACCAGCTCCATCAACATCTGCATGGGAGATGGCAAGAAGATCAAGGTGAGTACAGAGGCAAGTTACAGGGTAGGAAGGGATTGTGGGGGACTTCATGTTTATCTGCAATAGTTTATTTCTTTGATTGAAAATACCTGAAAGAAGACAAAATAATGGCAAATATCAATTCTGAGTAAGGGGGAAAACGGGAGTATTTGATATACTATCCTCAAGACTTTTCTGTATTTTTAAAAAACCCTCAAGTGAAAGGGGTGACGGATGCGCAGAGATTGCCAAAAGATACTAACAAGAGATTTTGGGAAGAGCTTCCGGGTTGGGACTCACTTTCTCCCCTCCCAGCATTCACATTAGTTCATATCAGTGGAGCTGACTTGCCTTCCTTTATGATTGTTGTTCTTAAGATTAGATTCAATAGCAAGAAATTTTGGAATTTCTTATTTTTAGCCCATAAAATGAAACATTTCCACAGAATGTAAAATAAATGTTGGAGTTGAAGTCTGTCCGGTTTGTTCCACCTAACTGATCCCATCTACAGACTGAAGTTTTGCAAGACTGTTCCGCAACTGGGGTCAGGGAGGTGACTCACTGTGTGCTCCCTCTCCCTAACCCCACCTGTTTGTCCAGGGGAAGTCGGGTTAGAGAGATTGTTAAGGGCCTCTTTGGAAGGGAAGATACTTCCGAGAGCGCCGCCCTGAGGGACTGCCTTAGCCCAGTCAGTGCTGGTGGGGGTAGGTGGCAGCCAGCTTCTGCTTACACTCTGTAACATTTTATTGAACAGCGTGAATGTTCACAAGCCTTCCTTTGCATTCCTACAGAGGAAGCAGCTAGGGCGAGTATTTGCAATGTTGTTTATGGTCCCCTTTTGACACATGTAAAAAATCTCATGCCTGCTTTTAACGTTATCTGCAAAGTCAAAATAAAGACTGAATAATAAGCAGATCGAATATGCCCCAAACCTGGTTGAGAATCTCTACTCTCGAGCTTTTCAAGTGCCAGTACTGCCTTGAAACTCCTGGGTTTCTGGCAAATCTTGATCTTGGGTTTCTTGGTGACTTGATCACCCATAGGTTTATACCTCAGGTGAGCTTGTACCTTCTCTCAGCTTCTGTCTCCCTTCTCTGGGAAAGTGATTATAAGACCTGCCACTTAAGGCTACTATGCAGATTCTGGGAGGCACTTAGCACAATTCCAGTTACATAAAATAACAAAAATGAAAAGACCTAGAAACTTTCATCCTAGTAATAGCTTTGGGAAGTAGACTAATCCCTTTCTCCCCATTTTATAGATGAGAATACTGAGGTTCAGACTTACAGTTCAGCAAGTTACTGAACCTAACTAAGCACAGTCTGAGTCAGAGTCCTCTCATGGTGCCATCCCTGGCCACGTGTCTGAAAGTGAGCGGTAGATTGTGAGTCTCTGCCTGAGTCACTGAGCCTAGAAAACAGGGTCCAGAGTGATCTAATTCACGTGGCTCCTGGGGACTCTTTGGATCTAGTTTCTGCAGTGCTGTGTGTTCTGTGGACTATTGTCACAGGGCTGTTAAGTGTTATTTCAGAGATGGGACCAAGTCTCCTATTCCGTGTCTTCAGAGAAGTAGTCTGTATGTCAGGTGAAGAGTTGATAAGGGAGATCGTCCCTGCAATGTCTCAATCGAGCTTTAACTTTCACCAACCAACTTTCTTACCAGCGTGACAAAAAAGAAAAACAAGAAGAAACTAAATAGACTTCATCTCGGCTCCCTTGATTCCTTGCAGTTGTTCACTTTCTCAGGATGCTGAACCTCTTAGCCTCAGTTTCCCCCTCCACGAAGTGAGGGCATTAGTATTTTCCCTGCGTGATTTGCTGATCAAAATAAAATCAAACGCTGTGTGAAGACCTTTTGTAAACTTTAAGGCAGTTTTTTTTTCTCCTGCCCTCCAGCCTGAATCTGTTCCTTCCTCAAATGGGCAGGAGGACCGTGTCTGTTGTTCTTTGCAACGCATTTCTCAGCAGAGCAGCCCAGCTGCGTGAGCAGAGAGGAAATCAAATGGTCCCAGTGAAGGAGGAACAGACAGTGCTCCCAGGCTGAAGAACTTACTGAGTTTCTAGCACTTGTTACGTGAATCTCTACTTATTTATTGGGTTCCAAGCTAAACTGACTCCAGAAGACCTGGAATCTTCTCTCTTCTCAGTTTTCAGTCACGAAATCTTGGTCAAGTTACTTAATGTATCTGAGCCTCGTTTAAAATACATGGTAATGCTCGCCTCACTGGCTTGTAGCAAATGAGACATGTCACGGCAGACAGCCCGAGCAGCTGACTTTTCCTCACCCTGTTTTACTTTTGTCTCCCTCTGTTTACCTTTCTAAACCTCTGTGCCTCAGCCTGCTTTTCCATATGTAACGGGCATGATAGTGCAGGTGCTACTTAGCACACAGGGTTGTTGTGTGACTTTGGAATGGAGGCTCTGCCAGGGCTTTGAACACGGTGAAGAGTAGCATAAATCCTTGTATAGGGTTATTCTCCGGCTTACTGACCTCAGGCTGGTGGGTTGCGTGCTGGTCCTCACTGATCTGGGCTATAGGGTGCAGCAGCCACATTCAGGTCCTTCGTTTATTTTTTCGAGCCAGAGCCTCACTCAGTTGCTCTAGGGTTGAGTGCTATGGCGTCATAGCTCACAGCAATCTCAAACTCTTGGGCTCAAGTGATCCTCTTGTCTCTGCCTCCCGAGTAGCTGGTATAGGCACCGGCCACATGCCTGATTGGTTTTTCTAATTTTAGTAGAGACAGGGTCTTGCTTGCTCTTGCTCAGGCTTTTCTTGAACTCCGCAGCTCAGGGGATGCATCTGCTTCAGCCTCCCAGAGTGGAGAATGGCCTTTAATATAACTTCTCTTATCTGTTACTCTCCCATTTCCCTGCGAGGCTCTGCTGTCTCCTTACACCTGTCACCCCTATAGTTCGCCCTCTTCTGTCTCTCTCAATCCCTCTCTGGGTCACAATGCACAGGACCATCCACCCACTATTGTCTGGATACAGAAATGATGCCTGCCCCAATCCAGAGGGCTGTCCCAGAGGCTGCCCACCACAGGACACCCTCACCCCTACCCCCCAGCTTGCCCTCATGAATACACACTAAAAAGACTTATTATGGGCAGATAAGGAAAACAGGAAGTGCTTCTGAAAGCTCCCAACAACCCACCCTGTGAACCACCCCACCCCCTCCAGAGGCCACTGTCTTTAGCAAGGAGGCCACCAGCCCCCTCTGCAGCTGAGGAAGAGCTACTGTGACTCAGACCCAGAGAGTACTGTTGGGCCTGCAGCCGGGAGGCGGGCCACAGGCAGGGGAGTCAAACTGCTGTATTCTGGGCACAATTTCAAGGCCAGCTGCAGGAGAACAAGCAGTCGCTGTGCGCCTGCAGCTGGCTGTGGTTAGGCCAGGGCTGTCCCTCACTTGTGGTGTATTTAAAGAGACCCCACTAGATGACTGTGCCAACAGGAAAAATGCACACATATCTCTGTTAGCCACACTCAGTCCCCCTGCCAAGGCCTCTCCTCCTTCAGTGGCAGGGCCCAGGCAGTGTGTAAGTGTGTGTAATAGAGAAGGGCTGGCTCCTTCCCTCTCCCAGGTATAGGTGACTACAGCCAGCAGCCACATACCAACTGGGACACATGCCCCTGGCTCCTGGGCCCCTCTGCTCTCTGACCAGGCTGGTGTAAGGTTCAGGGGATTACCCTGAGCCTCCTACCCTGGTAATCCTGCAGTGAAGGGGAGAGGCAAGCAGAGGAGTCAAATACAGCAGCATGCATTTTGTTTGTGAAAACTTGCCCAGTTCCCATCTGAGGGCAGGGGCAGGGCTTTCCTGCGCTGCTTCAGGCCAAGTGCCCCTCAGAGGGATGCCCGGGCCCTGTGGACTGCTCATGGAGGCTGGGAGGCAGAGCTGAGGGGCCAGGGGAGCCTGGCCTGGTGGAACTCTCTGGCTGCCCCTTACACTTGCTTTTCTTGAGTGAAATAAGGTTACAGGCCTGAATCCCATGGGAAGGTGAGGTTGGGAGCTAAGAGCCCTGGGCAAGAGAGCCGCTGGGCCTGAGGTTTCACACAGTGGAGACAGAGCGGTGTGGATAGAAGTCTGGGCCAGAGACCAAGGAGGGTCCTCACAGTGATCAGTGAGAGGACTTCAATGAGAGAAGAGCAGCCCAGCAGAGGTGGGGTGAGGGGGTGGGACGCCGCCAGGCAAACTGTCTAAGGCAGGCTGCTACAAGTGTGGCAGAGTTAGTAAAACATGAGTGCACCGACAGGATCAGCTACATAATTCATGGAGCCCTGTTCAGCATGCAAATGCTGGGCTCTTTGTTTAAAAGATTATCAAGACATTCCAGACAGTAACAGAACATTAAACTGAGGGCCCTTCTGAGCACAGGGACCTCTGTGAAGGTACAGGTTACATGCCCGTAAAGCTGGCCCTGAGTGCTTATGAGTCAGATGCTGTGAAAACTGATGCATCTGAGCTGAGGGATATCTGGTCACTTCTGGCTTCAACCCCCATACTGCCCACCCCCACTGCCCTGTGGCCACCAGTTCCTAGACTTTTACCAGGTTTAGGACATTGCCTATACCCCAACAGCAGCCCCTCTCCCTCTGCTGGTGATAATTGAGTCTTCGCCTCTGAAAAGGAGGAATAGCTAGGCTATGGTGGGAGAGGGGCTGAGGGAATGGACAGGGACTCTGAGTCTTCTGGGCCTCTGGGTCCCAGAGCCCCAAGGACTGTCCAGATAGGCCAGGAAAGCCAGGTCCAGCACTTGGGAGCCCACTGAGTGAGGTCATGGAGGTGTTTGGGAACAGGATGGAGAAACAACATATAGGTAATGCTCTATGTTACCTCTTAAGGACCCAGAGGATATGTCCTCTGGGTGTGTGACAGTCCAATAGCAGAACCATGGCCCAGGAAGCCTTCTCCCCATTTGAAAACTTACCTCCAATTCTATGTGGTCATGGAGTTTCTTGCAGGTGGCAGCAAAGGTCTCCGAGGTGCCAAATTCAAAGTACCACAGCTTGTTCTTCATCCTGGACCATGAAGCAGAGAGATGGCTCAATACTCTCTATTTGAATGGGTCATGTAAAACAGCTATGTGATTTGGATTGGGAGGCCCAAGTCCTCAGCATTCCTCAATCTCAGATTTGTATCCCTTGTTAATTAAGGAATAGAAATTTTTACCCACTCTTCTTGCTAAGAACTTAAAGAAAATCCACTCATTTCTTAGACATCATGGCAACTCTGGCTGAACTGCCAATTGACCTCTGAACTTCCTGGTCAGAGCAGGAGAAATGGTCAGCCATTTGCTTGGCCGTGTATCTGCATTAAGGAGAGAGTTTCATGAAAAATCAAACAGAGGTGGCAAATACTGACAAGCATGCTGTGGTCACTGTCCTTTCTATCACTAATTCAGGTGTTTAATATATGTTGGTAAGATCATACAGGTACATGAGGCTGTATAGTCTTAGGATAGAGGAGGGATAGCCCAACTCCCACCCAGCAGAAGTGTGTGCTTCCGAGCCTGGGCTCCGACTGGGAGAAGTACAGTAGACAGAATTAGATACAGATTTGCAGGCAAGTTGGAAAGAGAAGAAAAAAAGGTGAGAATCACCCTCCCCCTCTTTCTTATATTTGATGAAGCCTCAACAATCCTTCGTTTAATGATAGAACTTGTCATGTGTGTTTCAGAATAAGAGTTCACCACTTTGAGCTTTAAATTTTTTTAACATTTTCCTCAGGAGGAAGAAAAAAAATCAATCAATGGGGTTCCCACATAGCTGGGGCTTTGCAAAGTCAGATGGTGTGTCCTGACACTTGGTGGTTTTGATCAGATGGTCTCACCAGGAAGTGTTTCTGAAGGTATCCCATCCCTTCCACCCCAACTGTCACCCCATTATCAGGGCTGGCTGAGAGAGGGGACACCTGTCCAGTTTATAAGCTGACAGATTTTCCTAAGGAAGGATTAAACAAAATCACATTCTTCTTGGCACTCAGGAGAGAGGAAGCCACTTTGCATCTTGCTAATCCTCTCTTCAGATTTGTAGACCAAGGAGAAAGGAGCATTCTTCAGAGGGAAGAGGACTCTTTATTTCTTCCTAGTTTTCCTCAGGCCATAGCAGATGACTCTTTGGAATAACACATACAACTCCTTTTCTCTGCATTTCCCCAAGAATCTACCTAGACCTTGAAGATGAGACTATGTTCTTCCATATGTGATGACTGAGCTATTTCCAGTTCGTTGGGAAGTAGCTTTTCTACCTCTTACTGTGCATGAAAAGAAATGATAAACAGTGAGGGAAATTAGATTAAGAAAGGGCTAGGGAATTATGCCTCATGAAAAAACTTAGAACTTCAAACAGACCATTGTTGCTCAACCAGTGTGTTGTAACATAGGTAGGCCTAAGACATCAATCTCCTCAGCCTTCACAGTGGCTGGGTGGGGTTGGGGCAGGCTGAGCCCTGGTGCCACACCAGGCATTTTCATCTGTTTTCCTAGCCAGACAAATGTCTTTGCTTACTATGAATGCCATGACACACAAAAAATTGGGAAACATTGTTCTAGATCACCAGTTCTCTGTATGCACAGTCAGGTGTGTACATAAATCACCTGGGATTTTATTAAAATGCAGATTCTGATTCAGTTGGTTTAGGGCTGGGGCCCATTTCCTAACAAGCTGCTGATGCTGCTGGTCCAGGGATCACACCAAGGGTCCTCAAACTTTTTAAACAGGGGCCAGTTCACTGTCCCTCAGACCATTGGAGGGCCGGACTGCGGGTCCTGGGATGAGTCGGCTGCTAAGCAGGACAGGCAGTGGTGGCAAAAACACCCGGCGGGCCAGATGAATGTCCTTGGTGGGCCGCATGTGGCCGGTAGGCTGTAGTTTGAGGACGCCTGGATCATACTTTGAGTGAAACGAATCTAGAGACTGCACCTGTGGTTCTCAAAGGTTCCTATGAATTACCTGAGGAATATGATTCAAATGTTGCGTCCAAGGCTCTCATCTGTAGAGATGTGATGTTGGGGAACAAGGCCCCCAAATGTGCATTTTCATGAGCATGCAGGTGATCATCATGCAGATGGTCAGTGGACAGGACTTTGAGAAATATTGCTCCAGATCCCAGCGAAAGGAAAACCATGGAAAAGGATAGAACCAGTTAAACCTGAAGGAGAGGATTCTCTAGGGAGAATTGAATGAGGGTCAGTTCCTTTTAATGGGCAATGATGGCTAAAGACCAAGTAACAGGAAAAACACAGATTGTCATAAATGCCAAGGTTGAGAATTCCTTTCCGGTAGCAAGAGCATCTCTGTAGCCAGGAGAGTTGCATTGTGATTCCATTTTCAAATATCACTGCTGGTCTGAATCATGACTTTTGAAAGTTATTGCCAGAAGATTTAGAGTTTTAATAAATATTTCCAGAAGCCACAGCTATTTTTGCCCAGTAGTGGCTCTTCTCATGATCTAATAAGGTTAAGAGGTCATGGTTAGGTCAGTATAGCAGAATAACTGAGAGGATCAAATGGACTTCTCATCCATCATTGGCTGCATACCCTTTGGTGAGTTATTTAACCTTTTAAAGCCTTAGTTTCCTCATCTGTAAAATAGAAGAAAAACATCTGCTTTAAAAGGGATTGAAGGCTGGGCATGGTGGCTCATGTCTATAATCCTAGCACTCTGAGAAACCAGGCTGAGCAAAAGCAAAACCCTGTCTCTCTTAAAAATGGAAGAAAATTAGCCAGGCATTGTGGTGAGCACCTGTAGTCTCTCTTACTCGGTGAGCTGAGGCAGGAGGATTGTTGAGCCCAAGGGTTTGAGGTTGCTGTGAGGCAGGTTGATGCCATGGCCCTCTAGCCTGGGCAACAGAGTAAGACTATGTCTCAAAAAACCACCCACAAAACATAACAAACAAACAAACAAATGAAAAAGAATGGTATTTGAGAAGATTAAATGAGATGATAGCAAAGCATTTCATATTACGCTTGGCTCATAGTAGGCTCACCAAGACTGTTAGCGTTTACTTATTAGCTGTTGTTACTTCAGTGTCTTGAGTAGGCATATCTGAATAACACAGTAAGGCAAAAATGACAGCTCTGCTTGTGTAGCTGTAGATATTATATATTCATATTTTTCTGGGCAAGAAAAATATGTGATCATGTTTTTTAGATGGTGTATCTTGACTTTTGGTTTAAAAAAAATGTTCCTGGCTTGGTGCTTATAGCTTAGTGGCTAGGGCACCAGCCACATACACCGGAGCTGGGGGTTCGAACTCAGACCGGGCTTGCCAAACAACAATGACAACTACAACCAAAAAATAGCCAGACATTGTGATGGGTGCCTATAGTCCCAGCTACTTGGGAGGTCGAGGCAAGAAAATCACTTAAGCCCAAGTGTTTGAGGTTGCTGTGAGCAGTGACGCCATGGCACTCTACCAAGGGTGATATAGTGAGACTCTGGCTCACAATAAATAAATAAATAAATAAAAATGTTCCTCACATGTCTAGTTTTAATAGATTTTTCCAGAGTCAGAACCCAGACCCCAATCTTTGATTAATTATCTTGACTGGTCACACAGCTGGCTAAAGATGTGATGTTGATTGCTAATATGCTTCTGAGAAAGTGCATGTTTGGGTGAGATGAGATATTCACCAATTCATTCATTCATTCATTGTGCCGGTGGGTAGAGAGGGTATGCTAGGTACAACCGAGAACAAAACACAGCGCTTCAGGAGCCAGACTCCTGGGAAGGACAATGAAGCAGAACTAAGCACTAAGGTACAGAGGAGGTGGGACACCTGGTTCTTAACTGGGGTGAGAAAGTACCGTAGGGGGTGATGCCAGAGTTGTATTCAGGATGTAGAAGGGAAGCATGGAAGGTGGTGGGTGACGACTGCAGATAGGGGAGAAGCCCAGGCAATGGGACAAGCAACAGACAGAATAGCCTTGCTGGGAGGACATAGAACTCAAGGTGGACCTGCCACCTTGGTGGCAGATAGAGCAAGTTGGTGAAGGGTGTGGATGCCATGCTTAGGTATTTGGGCTTATAGGGGGTCATGGACTATCCTTAAGTGGGACCGAGGGTGGGGTAGTGGGAGTAGTGATTGGATCAGATTTGTGTTATTTAAACATCATTCTGTCCCTGGTGTGGAACATGGATTGGCAGGGTAGGTACAGACTGAAGGCTTGGAAAGTAGTTTGGAGTTGGTGTGAGAATCCAAGAGAGAACTTGGAAGGGCCTGAACAAAGCTAGAGATGGTAGTATTTGGGGGGATGTGCAAATTTGGGGGAGACTCATGAACTAAAGTTCAGGAGATAAAATTGACAGAGCTGATTTGTTGTAAGGGGTGAGCCAGAAAGAGTCGTCAAAGTGACACTCAAGTTATTGTCTTAGCAAGAAAGATGGCAGGTGTCATTTCCCAAGGGAGGGGCACAGAATATCAATTCTCTGGTGGCAGTTTTGGGCCCATCTGCCTGTTCACTCATTTATCCATCCGTTGAACATTCACTAAGTCCTACTATGGGTCAGGTGCTGAGTGACGATTAAGACATACATGACCCCTGCCTCACAGAACTTCTACACTTTTAATAGCTTCACCAAGATTCTAACATTCATGGCTTGGTGCTCATAGCACAGTGGTGGGGCCACCGGCCACATGCACTGGGGCTGGTGGGTACCCGGCCAGGGACTGCTAAACAATAATGACAACAATAATAAAAAATAGCCTGGAATTGTGGCGGGTGCCTGAGGTCCCAGTTACTTGGGAGGCTGAGGCAAGAGAATTGCTTAAGCCCAAGAGTTTGAGGTTGCTGTGAGCTGTGACACCATGGCACTCTACCCAGGGTGACATAGTGAGACTGTCTCAGAAAAAAAAAAGAAAGAAGGGTTCTAACATTCAACCCCTGACCCACAGGAGATGAGACGTGGGTTTCAGATCTGCTCAAAATGTAGATGGTTCTATTTCTCCTCTTTCAACTCAGGCACTTTTTGGTTAGACGTGGATACATTCTATGCCCATGGCCCTTTGGTTTTGCCTCTGCTAAACATTTTATGTACACTCTCTCCTTTAACTCTCAGAACCCTGGAGGAGGTACTATTGCTATTAAGTCGGGAAACCCACAGACGGAAGTGAAGTCTCCTCTGCCCTGTCTCCATTTTCCTTCTTTTCATTTACAGTCACAGCACAGTGCCATATCTTTCACCTTTCCAAAGCCTTGGGAAAAGCTGTAGTCCTGAGACACAGCCCCCTGCCCCCCCCCCAAGAGCCTGAATGCAATATTCCGTCTTCCCTTTTGCAGTTGTCTCCCTAGTCCCTTCAACACTGAGAGTTAGGACCGCTGTGGAAGGAGGGTGGGGCGGCTTGTCTGTTTCATCTTCTATGGTACAATAATGTGGCCCTTGGAAGCTGAGACGCTAGGGTTCACACCTGGCTTTGCCACTCACCATCCAGGCAAGTTATCCCTTCTTCTACAAAATGGGAATATTATTTTCTACCCCCCAAAGTTGTGAAGTGTATGTGGCAAATGCGAAACACCAAGCAGGTGTTTAATGCCTAAAAAATGCTCCGTAGCCGTTCTTCCTTGTTGCTAGGAGACTCAGTCACGGGAGGACTCCCTCTCCAATGGCTGCAGGGGTAAGGGCAGGACGAGGGTGGGGGTCTATCCCAGGTGGCTAATATTTTTGGAAGAAAATAAAAATAACAATGTTTTACTGACTGCTGGAATGCTTTTCCTGCGCCTCTCTTCCTGAGTTGTCTTTGGCCCACCATTTCCCCCCCCTCATAATCACCTTTCAGCTGGAGATGACTAATTCTTAACTAGTTCTGAGGCCAATTTCCAGTTCCACGCAACTTCTGGGTTCGTTGTCAGCTCTAAACTACCGAGGTGAACCCATTCTTGAGGCAGAAGATGTTTGTGCTCCCAGGGACTCTCAGCCACAGGGAAAAATGGCAAATCACAGGAGTGACACCACGGCTCAACTCTAGTTTCTGGGGTTCCTTAATTTCTTTCTGGCTTATAAGGAAATAACATCAATTATCACACTAGTTAGTTGAATTTTTTCATTTGACAGATGAGAGAAAAAATGAGACTAAGTATAAATGTTCCTCATCCTTGTCAGCAATTTAGGGTTGGAATCAATCATCATCCTGACAGCTATGAATAGCCTGTTTTTTAAGGATGTCCACAAGTAAAACCAAGTGAACTGCTGGGCATTTGCTTTACCGGCAGAGGTGAAATATTCAGCTCCTTCCACCGCCTTGAGCTTCTGGTAGCCTTTTTCTGAGAATCGAGGAAGTTTTAAGGGCAGTGGACTTTTGAAGTCGTCAAAACATGAAAACATTTCTTTGAGCTTAGAAGTCTACACAGAGAACACTACAGTTATTTCTAGAAATAGAAGCCCTTGAAGTGAAGGTATTCCTCTTTGTGGTTTGGACTTTGATATTCAGGTTCCCTGAGGGGCTCATGACTCAAATAGTTAGTGAGGCCTCTGGTATCAGTGTTAAGTTGGGAGGCCTGGGGAAGCAGGGGCTACCTGCCATGGTGTTCTGGGCAGAGGGGCAGGAATGATTTAGAGGAGACTACACTGGACTAGTGTGTGTACGGCGGGTGGTGGAGACTGCCTGCCTCCCAGCCCTGGGTGTCATACACACCAACATGTGACACCACAGAAGTCACTCACATGCCCATGCCTCAGTTTCCTCATCTGAAAACCAAGGGCTCTGACCAACTTCCTTCTGAGACTTCTCTAAGCTCCCTGGACAACCTGGGATAACACCGAGCGGGATGGGAAGAACGGTGCCCTGTACATCCACCACCGAGTAGGACCTAGGGATTGCTAGAGCTGATATTTTTGGAAGAGAATTCAGATATATATGTTTTAATGTAAAATCTTCTGATTATTAGAGGCGGCAAGTAATTCAACTTTTTAAGATCATAGGCCAAGGACTACATATCTGGGAAAACCATACCAAGCCGACAGGCCGTTTCTGCTCATTAATTATACATTTTCATAAGCATTGTCTCAATTAAAAAACAAAACAACTGATCTTCCTTAACACCATTTTGGGTTTGCTGCCTCATTGGTGGTGTTATTGCTACTACGACTGAACATCATAGACCAGTATTAGGTTAAGATAGATAATCAGCAAATCAAACAGGTTTTTAGAAACACAGAAAGGGCAGATGCAACTAGAGCTGAATTACAACTGAGTGATGAATGCCAGTAATAATATTGGGAGTACTTCACCTGTTAACATTTTACATTATTTGAATCCCAAATGCCTTTGGAAGTTTAGTAATTGTGTTAACCAAAGTCAACATCGAGAGTTGAAAAAAAAGTCAAGGCAGGTGGGCTTGGCTCCAAGGGCAGGATGTCAAGTCCTACAAGGGGCCCGTGACTGTCACCTCACAGGTGCTGCAGAGGCCATCTGTGTCACCCGCACACTCAGCTGCCTTGGCCCATCCTAGAGCTTGTCACCACATCTAATCCACCCTGCCTGCTGTCCTGTTCTCACTGCTCATCAGAATGGGCACTCGGTGACCCTTAGGCACGGAGCCGTGGATGGAATCATCTTTCCCAAGAGGGGGCAATGGCCCCTTTGGTTCAAGGGAAAGTGAACACCCAGCTATCAGGAAGGAGGCTTTATAAATAGCTGTTTTTGTCCTCTGAATGTGACTCTTGTGCCTGCTGTTCCTGCCAACAGATTTGTGTTGGCTTGCTGTATTTCAGCTTCAGGGCTAAGGTATTCCCTGGCTCTTTTCCATACTTGGGACAAGACTGGTGTTCATGGCACTCAGAAAAATGTAGGATGGTGAATGACAGGCAGGCTGGAGACCAGAGACCAAGAAGTGCAGAAATGTGAGGAGGAAAAAAAAGGGAGAAACTTAAGGCACGCAGGGGAGAAATGGCTGAGGAAGGAAGGAGAAACTTATGGTGTATTTTACTGTATATATAAGGAATCCTCTTAATGCCTATGAAGACACTTCTTACTTCATATTCACATGTGAAATTTTTTTTTTTTTTTT
>NW_003852455.1:10392914-10406006 GCF_000181295.1 Otolemur garnettii | reverse complement strand
GCCTTAGCCGGTTGAGCTATAGGCGCCGAGCCGAGGCTATTTGCTCTTAAGGAGACTTTGGGTTCAGGGATTCCTGGCCAGATCTCTGATTACAGATTCTAAGGATACTTCCAAAGTATAAATGGAGTCCATGAATTGCTGTCAGTATTTCCTAAGGTAGAATAGTATTTGTGCAAATAAGCTAAGTCAGGCATCCTCAGACTATGGCCCGCTGGCCACATGTGGCCCGCTGAGGACATTTATCTGGCCCGCTGGCTGTTTTTGCCGCCGCTGCCCATTCTGCTTAGCAGCTGACTCGTCCTGGGGCCCGCAGTCCAGCCCTCTAATGGTCTGAGGGACAGTGAATTGGCCCCCTGTTTAAAAAGTTTGAGGACCCCTGGGCTAAGCAGTAGGTTAAATTTTTGTTTTTGATGTGAAATGGAAATAAATCAATTACATTGGTTATGTCTTGGTAACCAGAAGCACTGATTAAAAGGAAAATGAATAATAAAAATAAGAAAATAAATGATTACTTAGAACAGCTTTATGCCTGATAAAAATCTCATTCAATATGGCATCCATGTTGAGGGGTGCTTTGGGTTCTACAATAGTGTCTATTTGATAGTGAAAGGGTATAATGCAAAACTACTGCTCTGTAACAAATCTGGGTAGGGGTTCTCTTCTGAGCCATGGCAGCCTTCTCATGACATATTTAGGAAACTGAGATTGGCCCTTGGAGATGCAGCTGGGAGGTACAGCTCTGGAGAGCAAACCCCAGTTCCTGACTTCTAGTCTACATCCCTCTCCTTTTTGCTCTCATTGGCTCCTGTTGCTGTAGCCTAGAGGGTCTGAGAGAAATGGGAAAGCCAACCAACGTCCCAAAAGCTAGTCACCTTGAAGCTGTGGGTCATTTTCATTCATGCCTGTGGGCTGGGTTATTATTACCCAGGCCACGTGTTGGCCATGGGATCTCAGCTTGAGTTTGGCTGCCTCTGGTTGCTTGGGCCTCTGTGATGCTGTGTTAGAGCATCAGTGATTTGGGCTTTCCCCTCGGCCTCTGGTCTCCATTCTTACCCTAACATCATGAAGAGCCAAACCCATGTCTCATGTTTAGAGCAGCCTCTGTACTCCTTCAAGAGTAATTCTGGGCTCCAAAGAATCTACTGCCTCTAAACAGGGGCCCTTCTGTTCCATACAAGACAGTTTGTTTCTGTGGTCTATGGGCACATTCTCTGATAGACTCCCCAGAATTCTGTCTGGCACCTGACAGTTTCTCTTCCTAACGGCAGGACTCCAGGCACGAAGCCTGCCAAAGTCTGAAATCGAATCCTTTATCCTCTCCCAGTGCAGCACACAGTGACACACATGTGCACGTGAGAGCACACACACAGGCCGCAGGAGGAGGCTTCTCTGAGACCCACGATCCACTGCACTGTTACTGAACATGCTCATATAGATGCTGCCTCTCTGAAGCCATGGTGTGTCTTCAAAGTCCCAGCAGCTGAACCTGAGTGCTTCCAGTCATGTGAATGCTACCACTTTCAGGGAGACCCTCCGGAAAGGATGCTGGGAGGCAGGCAAAACCACGCACCATCTTGGTGGCTTTCCCTTATCCTTTTCTGAGGGCCTGAGTCTCTAAGGTATTTTTCTAGTCAGTATCTGTCCTTGCCAGGAGAAAATAGCTCCCTTTGCCTCATCCAGAAAAAAAAAAAAGAAAGAAAGAAAGAAAGAAAGAAAATAAAAGAAGAAAAAAGGGAAAATATTTCAGTTTGGCTGCTTCTTAGCAATCCTTTCTCCCTTCGAAGAGTTATTAGTGGAAAGCAAATCCCCTTCAGGCTGACTTGGCTGAGGCTGGAGGGCGCTGTATAAGCTCAATCTCTGCAGTTATCAGAGAGCAAAGTCAGATACTGGGCAAAGAGAAATTCTTGCCCAGAGGGAGAGAGGAAAGGCGGGTAGGAATGCGTGTTCCTAAGGTTCTGTCGTGTCTGCTTTGCTGTGTTTGACACTCATACAGGCATCAGCCCGCAGAGTTGGCCTCTGAAGGTGGCCAGGGCCAGTGAAGACACAAGTGGGCGGGGATGGTTTAGTAGAACACAAGCCCGGAAGGCTTAAAGAAGGCATCTGCTTTGCTGGAATTGAACCTGTTGCCGAGGAAGTCTACTTCTTGGGTCCCGATCAACCAAGGCCAAAATGTGGAGCTGTCTTGGAGGAGCAGAGGCCAGCCCCAGAAGCAGGTCCACCTCCTCACCCTGCCCTGCTGTAATTGGCAGGGGGGCCTGAGAGAGACAGCAGAGCTCTGCCCCCTCTCGCCAGCTCGACCTGCCCCAGCTGTTGGGAATCATCTCAGTTCCTGCTTTCCAGATGTTTATTAGCTGCCTGAACTGCACTGGTTGCTCTATACCACAGGGCTGCCCTCCCTGGTCTGCACTCTACCTCCTGTGGGGAAACCCTGGGGCGACTTGGCAGATGTGACTGAGACTGTTCCTTGGACAGTGCAAAGCTCGACTGGAATGGGACCTGGGGCCTAAGGGGACCCGGGCTGATGAAGCTGCTCTCTCTCGTGCCCACGGCCAGCCTTTCTGAACACCAGGCCGTGGCCAATGTATGATAGCTCAGGTTACAAAAGTTCCTTGGTTAAGCCAGTTGTTTGTCACTCAGAGCACATTTCTTCATAGAAAAAAATGTGTTGAGGTTGGTCTCACACTACACTACTAAACTACAAGGGCCAATTAACCCATTAGGTACCCAAAATACATGTCTAGTTTTGGAGACAACATGGTGGAGTGGTGGGAGCACTTGTTAGAAGTCAGAAAGGCCTGGATTCAAGCCACAGTGCAGCCATTTACTTGCTATGCGGCCATAGGCAAGTCATTTAGTCTCTGTCTCTCAGTTTGTTCATCTTTAAATTGGGGTAATATTGCCTATGTTGCAGGAGTTACTAGGTATGGGGTCCTCAAACTTTTAAATAGGGGGCCAGTTCGCTGTCCCTCAGACCATTGGAGGGCCAGACTGCAGGCCCCGGGACGAGTCAGCTGCTAAGCAGGACAGGCAGTGGTGGCAAAAACACTGGGCGGGCCAGATAAATGTCCTCAGCGGACCTCATGTGGTCTGCAGGCCATAGTTTGAGGACGCCTGAGAGGTTGTTGGGGTCATATGATATACACTGAAGTAAAGGCTCACATAGCAGTCCCCATCTCCATGTATTAAACTGGCTCTGTGGCCTCATGGATTCCAAGCTCCAACTTGAAAGATAGACAGCACACCTTTCCAGCTCAATTTGGAATTTGCTTTACTTAAGTTCCTGTGAAATGGATATTCTTCAACCTCCAAGCTCTTGGTGGTGAGCCTGATCTCTGGGCTGGAGTGTGTGTTTGCATGGGCCTGCAGGTGCTGGAGGAAAGGTGAGAAGTAGCAGAGATGGGGAAGGTAGCAGAGGGCATACACTTAAGCATGTATCGTATGTCTGCCTTTTGCAGCCATAAAACTCCAGATAGTCTGGTTATTTCCTCCTAAATCTCCTGTGCCTTCCACACCATCAGTCTGCTAGATGCCTTGTGTCTAGAACCAAGTCCAGAGTAAGTAGTTCTCTTCTTGTTTTCCCTACCTTTCAAGTCATGAAACTGTTAGTGAGGCAAGTTAAAAATTCATTAGATGGGGCAGATGCTTGGATAAGTATCCCCTTCCCTTCCCTATTCCATCTTTCTTCCTGTGCCAGTTTTAAAAATCTTAAATAGGAAAGCATCAGCCAGAGCCTCGTTCTGCCTGAGAAGACTGTAGTATACACTGCCAGCAAAATCCCTTCTTCGTCCTTCTGAAAATCTCATCCATATGCTCTCTACTTTGCTTCCACTCTGACGTCTGCAACTTCTTATAGTTGTGTGTACATTCCTACCACCATTCCAGCGACTGCAGGAACTGTCATCCCCACCTGGCATGGTGTGGTTGTGGGTTCTCCCCCCCACATCTCTGTCTGCTCTCTCCCGTCATGCTTGTCTCCCCAATGAATACGACTCATCCAGTTTGCCCCTCGAACTGTGTGGTTGGCAAACCTGTCCCAGCTGTAGCTGTGGCCCCAGTGTCCGCCTTGCCAATTCCTTGGGAGAACTGCCTGGCCACGCCTCTTATTTCTGGCTTCAACCTGCTGCCCTTCCGTGGGCTGTGATTTCAGAGTTTCATTTGAACACTCTACTCTATCCTCCTTAAATCTCATTTTAAAGCTCTCCCATTTGGTCTTCAAGTCTCTGGCCAAAAATATTCCTCTTGGTTTATGTGATAAGCTCCTGACTCCTTGCCAGGGGCCTCTCGTTCCAGCACTGCAATCCATGGTCCAGAAGAACAGTCGTTCCCAGATCAGCTACAGAGCTGCTTTGTGCTCCACATATGTGCCTGTTTCTTCTAAAATTATGACTCATGGCTGAGGAAGAGACCAAAGCATTGCCTTGGCTCCATGTCCCTTAGCTTCCCACTCAAGACACCAAGAGTCACCTGAGATACTAACCAGAATTCTTCCCAACGGGTCATTTGCTCCCATGCCCATAGGCACATAGGAGAAACAGCCTGTACATTTTACGTGGATGTGCATTCCTTTGTGTCTCTAATGTAGGAGTTTTTAAGAATGTGAATTTAGTAAGATATTGATCTCCTAAGATGCTCTGGGATGGGGAGGATTCTGTGGTCTGGTAAGTTTGGGAAACAAAATACTTTATCCTGCTTTTGGATGCTCTTTGTAGGTTAGAGTCTATTAAAAACACGACAATATTGTACAAAAAAGACTTATGTTTAAGTTGGAATCTTCCAAGTGCATTTGACTATTGACCCGCCCTCTCCATCTTCCTGTGAATTTCCTTTTAACATCCAGCGCAATGTACTTTAGTCAGTGCTAATTACAGTAATAAGGTAGCTACCTCTGCAGGCTCATAGGTACCGAACCTCATGATAGGACTGTCAGCTATTCTGTTCTCCCTTCTCCAGAAGGTCCAGAACTACCTTCCTTCGGCAGAACCTTATACTTCTAATTTTTTTCCCCCAAAAGGGATTGGGCATTTCTTCTTTATTTCCATGTTATGCTTATTTATTAATCAGACTTTGTTTTATGTTCTCTTTAACCTCCTGAGTCCCTTTTCTTTCTGGGTCATTTCTTTTAGGACATCTCAGAAAACTTAATCAATGCAAATCTACGAATCTTTTAAATTTTCCCCAAGCCCATTCATCATCCCTATTGATAGAAGACCAGTTCACATTTATAAGACCAATGATTTGCAAGAAAAATAAATAATTACCCCTGTCACATCCCCAAGGTTATATTTCCTGGGCATCAACTTGGAGGCCCAAGGATCTTATGGGGCCTATTTATTTGGCTTTTGCGATTGTTTGTAAAATTGGAAAATTTTACAGATACATTTGGAGCCCAGCTTCTTTTGAGAAATTAGATCTATTAATAGTAGGTTGCTTTCCAACCTGGCACCGATAGGCTGGAACTGAGTACTGTCTGCTCCCTTTACCCAGAGCCCATGCTAGGGTCCTCACTGCTCCCCATAGCCTCGTATCCCCTTACTTCTCTCACATTATCTCCTGATCTCTGCAGGGTTGGTGACCTCTCATATAGACCTTTGTAGTTTCCCCTTGGTGATTGTCCCCAAAGCTGCCTCCAAAGTCTCTCCCCCACTTCTTTCCCAGTTTGATCCTTCCTATCTGAGCTGCTGGCTTCTTTGGTCATGAGTCCTAATATGTATCTGATTTCAGGGGCTGACCAGCTGCAGTAGGGTAAGAGCTGAAGCTGTTGGCATTTGCAACGATCATGTGCACAGAAATGAAATATCATCTAAATTTGCTTCTTGTAAAAAATATTTTCAGTTGCTCTGTGTTTATAAGTTAAGGCACAACCTGGTAGGTATATAGACTATTCTACAATTGTGGAACACTCAGACATGAATTTGTCTTTTAACTGTTGGAAAATTAGCTTCATCTCATGTTATGTTACTTCTGAATTTACCACTTTGTGCAAATGATCATTTTGATGAATTTTAAGATTACACTAGCAAATCTTGATTATTAAGGGACGAATTAGTTACTGGATTATGCAGTTCTCCAATCTCTTCTTCTCTAACCCACTGACTTACTGTTGGCCACTTCGTTTTTCTTTAGTTCACTTATGACCTGTCATGGGGGGAGGGTGGGGAGAGATTATAAGTATCTCTGAACCATGAACCAGGCCCTCATCCCGACTCAGCGGCCATCTGTTGGGCTGTCTTCACGTCCACACTGCACACATCAGAAGCAACCCTGATTATGAGCAGCTGCCATTCCTCTCCCCACCCGATTCAGAGGCAAGGTGGTAAGGAAGAGGAAAGGGATAACCTGACCAAATAGAACACTCCGTGCTGACAGCTCCGGTGAACGTTTTACCAAGATTAACTGTTTGGGATTTTACTTGATCCAGGAATTTCCCATCGCCTTTTACCCTACAGTAACCCCAAAGCTGAGGTTATGAGCACACTTTCTGCTCATTGAGTTCAAAGGCAAGATGGGGTACTTGGCTTGATTGGC
The DNA here is from genome assembly GCF_000181295.1 of Otolemur garnettii. Lineage (NCBI taxonomy): Eukaryota > Metazoa > Chordata > Mammalia > Primates > Galagidae > Otolemur > Otolemur garnettii. Next base: position 10,399,481 of record NW_003852455.1, on the reverse strand, counting down.
AATTTGGAATGCTTTCCAAAAATGCCCACTTTCAAGATAAAAGGGACTCTCCATTCAACAGAATAGGAAACATCTTAGACTGCAAGGAATTTCAATCTAAGTGTAGGTTCAATAAACATGAATATTCAGTGACTACCTAAGCCCTTGATGCCTTAGTAATTTGAGGTTTAAGTACATTCCTGGAATGAGGAGAGGCCCTTTTCACTGAAGAGCATCAGAAGATTGGGAAAATGCCTTAGTGCAATGTGAAGTGGGAAGCACCACCCTGCCCCCCAATTTAAATACTACTACAATCTTCAAAGTAGAGATTTGATAACTCCCCTTAAAAGGGAGAGTTTTATAGAGGAGATGCTTATACTGGAAAGGGTGTTGAAATCTAAAGTCCTACCCGAAGCTAAGTTAAGTTATTATTAGGGATAGAAAACATAACATTATCCATTTATGATTCTACGTGCAGTCTCCTATGGAGGCTACGTATGCTGCTGCACGTTCTGTTTATGAATCCCTGTGGTAATCAGTAGCATCAGACCAACACCTGAAGAACTTTATATCCATTTGTTTACTCTAATTCTCATGGGCACCTTGTAAGATACTTGTAATTTCCATTTTATGAAACCAGAAATTAGGAATCAGAGAATTGAGTAACTGTTCCAATGGCACACAGTAAGTAAGTGTAGGGGCTGAAACTCAGCTCTTCTGATATTGGATGCAATGAATCAGCTCTTTTGATATTGGATGCCCATATTTCACATTAAGGCAACAGGACCCAGCATATCAAACTTGTAAAGCCATTTGCCCAGGGTTTCTTGAGAGATAATTTACTTATTTCATAGAAGAGAGTTACTGCATTTCCCTTGGCCAAATAGTAAATGTATTCATTTTTTTTATTTAGTAAATTTTGAGTTAAATGAGGTAATAAAATTAATTACTTGAATCTTTTCTGAGGACATGTATTATTCTTTCACCCTGTTTTCTAATTTCCTCTTTATTTTCTTCTTCTTATTATTATTTTGAGACAGAGTCTCACTATGTTGCCCTAGGTAGAGTGCCATAGCGTCACAGCTCATGGCAACTTCAAACTCTTGGGCTTAAGCTATTCTCTTGCCTCAGTCCCCCAAGTAGCTGGGACTACAGGGGCATTGGCTAAATTGAGACAGGGTCTCACTATATCATCCAGGCTGGTGTAGAACTCCTGGGCTCACGTGATCTTCCTGCCTTAGCCTCCTGAGTAGTGGAGACTACAGGCAGGTGCCACCATGCCTGGCTCAATTTCTTTTTCTTTTCTTTCTTTCTTTTTTTAATTTTTGTTGCAGTTTTTTGCCGGGGCTGGGTTTAAACCCGCTACCTCTGGTATATGGGGCCAGCGCCCTACTTCTTGAGCCACAGGCGCCACCTTGGCTCAATTTCTTAATAGAAAGGTGTGCAATTATGAACAGTTTAAGTAGGAATGAATATGCTGATCACATTAGCTGTGAGTGTAAGTATGGACTTTGTTGTATCACAAAAATACTCATATCAAAATGACAGTAATCCCAAAGTGAAGCATCACAGACACCTAATTAACTTTGACATTCTTTTCTCTGGAGCTAAAAATAAACAAGCAAAAAAGATACGTGACAGTAAGTTTAAGAGCCACCTAAGTTGATTCAGCTTGCGTGCTTCTGCAGATGAGGTGTGGATTTTTTTTTTCCAATATGCATTTCTACACCTACAACCGAAGAACACACTTTAAAGTTCAGGGTTTGTAAGAAAGCTCTGTGGTTGGTTTCCATAGTCTTTTTCAGGCCTGATATGTACTAAGTCCCCCCAGGTCAGTTCCTTTCATCTATATCCTGAGATCCTCTTCATTTTCTCTCCCGCTGGGGGTTACCTCTTTTTCTCCTGGCCCCCGTCTGACCTAACATCCTGTGCTGTGTCAACACTTTGGCAAGGTTCAGGATTTTAGGTCCCAGTGTTTCTAGGAGCTCTAAAATGTTTGCTCTGGAAGTACTTTGACGGTCATTTCTTCATTAGTGTAGAGTGCTGATGGAGTGCCCTCCCTGTCCACTCACCTGCCTGTGGGATAAAGCACAAACTTCTCTGCAGACCACCAAAACCTTACTGTGGCTGTCCCCACCTGCCTTTCCACCTCACCTTGGAGCCCCTTGCCTGCCCGCTCCTGTCCAGTGTCCTCTCACACTTCTGCTTTTGGCCCAGCCTGCTTCCCCCCGCCTCGCATGCCCGGTTCCGTCTCTCTGTAGTGAATTCCCTCTGTAGTGACCTTTCCGAAGCCTTATCTCACTTTCTCAGTTAGGTTTTCACACAGCACCTTCGGTAGTTAAGCCTCCCTGTTTAAGCAAAGCTACCATACTATATTACTTCCTTCTTTTGTGAAGGTTTGGGGGAGGCTTAATGTGGCTTGAATTATGCCCCCCGGAGAAAGATACACTGAAGTCCTGACTCAATGTGTAACTCGATGCAATCAGAGTAAAATGAGTTATAGTGGATTAGGGTGGGTCTGATCTGATGATTGGTATCCTTACAAGAAGACAGAAATTTGGACAGCCAGACCCAGGGACATGTAGGACAGTTCCATGTGTTGACAAAGGGGAAGATTAGAGAGAGATGTCTGCAAGCCGAGGAATACCAAGGGTTACTGGCAACCACAAGAAGCAAGGAGAGAGACACGAACTCGTCCTGTCTCAGAGCCTAGGCAGGAAAGCAGCTGTGCCTGCACCTTTCTGTCTAGTTGCCTTTAGAACTGTAAGAGAATCCATTTCTGCAGCTCTAAGCCACCCAGTTGTAATTTGCCACAGCAGCCCCAGGACACCGATCCAGTTGATCACACCTTCTGCATGTGTGAGTCATCCCAGCTAGACCCACGGACTCCTGAAAAGCAGGGGCCGCGGGACCCCTCCATTGCCCCTTTGCCAACACAAAATAGATGCTCAACACATTTTGGCTGCAGGAGCATGCTCAGTGCTACCCTCCTGATCTTAGTCCAGTAGGTCCTTAAGAAGGTCACACCTTCTGTGAGAAAACCTATGAGTGACCTGGAAGACATAACAGTTTAGCACCCCAAAATAAATTATAAAAGGCAAAGAGGACAAATCGAAGAGGGAGAAGATGTGTCCAAAGCCTTGTAGATGGATTCTAAGAGGAGGAGTCCTCAAGTGGAGGCAGGTGCTGGAGTTGGTGGGGAGGTTGACTCAGCATATTTGAGGCTGCATTTTGAAACAAGTGATGATGAGACCACAGGAGGAAAGGTCTCGCCAGGCTGGGGAGTTAAGGTCATGGGAACAGGTGCGTGGAGAAGGTGAGAGCAATGGAGCAAGCAGACGGGCAGGTGGGATTAGGTTCGAGGAGGATGCTATAAAGAGCCTGGGGTGCAAAGCAAGGCGGGGTTACATCCTATATCCTGGGACGTGGGCATGACAGTAGCTTCTCCTGTGGCAGCAACAGGGTAAAAACTTTGTCTCAGGGAGACTGACAGGCAGCTCCAGGAGGATAGGCCTGAGTGGGAAGGCGATAAAGATAGGCCAGATGGCTGAGGAAATCTGGGGATGGGATAGCTTGGGGACCAACTGAGGACTGAAGAGCATAGGAAAGATGACGTCTCTCAGGGGACAGCCCAGTCAGCTATGCAGTGGGACATGGAAGGCTCCTATTAGGTGGGGGATCTGATGGGCTTACTGAGCATGCCCCTGGGCTCAGAAGAGGTGAGGTGGTTGCCATCCCAGATGAATGGAACTTCCTGGTTTGGGAAAATTTTGGCAAGACATTCCACACGCTCAATAATTCATTTCAGTCTTTACTATGTCTCCAGGCCAGGACATTCTTCCTCCCATCCAAAATGGCAATTCCTCACTTTCAAAGCACATTTTTCCTCCTTCTCATTCTTTCCTGAGCTGTAATGAAGAGTAATGGGGTATGGTCACTATTTCCTGCTGTGAATCCTTCACACACTTGAGGCCTATTCCCAATACATTCTCTGTTTCTCTCCAGGAAAAATGCTTTTGATTTATTTAGGATTATCGCATGGGCCCTTTAATCAATGCTGTGTCTCTTTTTTAGCCTCTTTCTTGGGTGCTTTTTTGGTTGTGGGGCACCAAACTGGGCACGTAGAGAGGCAGGAAAGTGGAGGGGGGTAAGAGGCATGAAGTATGGTGGGTGAGGGGCAGGGAAGTATGTGAGGTGAGGTGGCAGGGAAGTATATGGGGTGAGAGGAAGGAAAGTATGGTGGGATATTAGGCAAGAAAGAATAGTGGGGTGAAAGGAGACCGTGGACTCAGACAGCTAGGTGTGAATGGCAGCTTCCCTGTTAATGGTCTTGAGCAAGTTCCATAATTTCCCTGAATCACAATTTTCTCCTTTGTAAAGGGATCAGTAATACTTTTACCCGGTGAGTTGTGCCAATTAAATAACGTACATAAGGTTCTTCTAAGCTCTCAGTAAATACTGGCTCCTGCCAGTGAGGACTGGAGCAGGATTGATTACATTGGGAACGCGGCGCTTCTAAACACTTTAGTAAACACCTTCATAGTCATTTGTGCTTACAAAACTACGTATCACTGCTTTGCTCAGATAACAACTTTTCCTCCTCTGATGGTCAAATAAAACACATGCTGGTTCTACTGTAAAATAGCAAAACCACCTACAAGACCCGGCCCTGTGCTGAGAGGATAAAATCTTTTGTGTTTTCCCTTCACAATAGTAGATTTATGTAACATATGAAATAGTTGTTTCAATTGCAAAGGAACTTGTGTAATGATATCTTTAAAATCCCCATGTTGATGAAATAAAATTGTAGGGGGTTTTACATTGAAAAAGGCTAATCAAACCCTTACAACAGATACGCTGATTCCAATGGGCTCCTTTCTATCATCTTCTTTCACCACCTATAAATGCAACTGTGTCAATAGGTTTGAAACTGGTGTACACAGAGTGGTCCCAAGCAAATCAAGTAGTGCGATGAAGCTGCTTAGAGAAAATACAGTGCTAATAGTGTTAATTTCTTATTTGAGGGGGAGCCATACGATTTATTTTTCTACAATGAACCTGGATGACTTGTGTAAAGAAAATTACTTAAGAATAGTACATTTGACTTTATAAAAACATATTATCAGAAACATGTTAAGGTGTGTATATCATGTTAACTGCTAGAAGGCACCAAAATGGCAATGTTGTATTTCTACATGATGGGGCTATGAGTGATTGGCTTTTTTCTTGATTTTTTTGGAACATTCTAAGTTATTTATAATGCTATTACAATGTGCTAGGTAATAATACTGTATATAATAAGCATATTGACATTTTATTGAAAAAAACCTCTATTTAGATAAATGAAGAGAAAAATATCATATATTTCTACCTTGATGACTCATTCCTTATGACAAATAGATATTTGTCTGTCTATCTTAGAGAATCATCAAATTTCAGAGTTCTAAGGGCTTCTGAGTCATCTGACATGATTATTATCTGATGTTGGATCTGTCTGTTTATAAGAAGAAGAATATTAAGAACAATACTAATAGCTACCATTGTTGTGCCAGACTCTGTAATAAGTTTCATTGTTTGAAACTTATTGAAACTTATTTAACCCATTGTTTCACTGGGTCCTCAAAATGATCCAATGAAGTAAGGGACGTGTGGATGTCCTGAGGATGTCCACGTTCTAAATCCCAGAACCTGAATAGGTTAGCTTGCGTGGCAAAGGGGAATTCAGGCTATAGATGGCATTTAAAGTGCCTGTTAACTGACTTTGAGATGGGAGATGATCCTGGATTATCTGGGTGGGTTCAGCGTAATCACAGGGTCCACGTAAGTGGACGAGGGAGGCAGAAGAAAGACTGTTAGAAGCATGAGCAATGGGAAAGACTTGACTGGCTCTTACTGGCTTTAAAGATGGCAGGGAACCAGGACCCAAGGAATGGGGACAGGCTCTTTTGGAAAAGGAAGAGAAACAGCTTTTCCCTTAGAGCCTCCAGAAAGGACTGCTACCCTGATGACACCTGATTTCAGCCCGGTGACTCTTATTTCAGACTTCTGAACTGTAATATATTAGTGTTGTTTTAAGTTTCTAAGTTTGGGGTAATTTGTGGCAGCCTCCACAGGAAACTCATTTAATGTTATGCATCAGTTTTATAGATGAGAAGACTGAGGCTTAGGAAGAACAACTTGGTCAAGGTCACACACAAGCAGTTAGTGAGAATTCCTGTGTTGGCATCCAGGTTGTCTGAGAATAGAACCTATATTCACAGGCACTTGGCTCCAAAATAACAGTCCAACACCTGCTTGAACAGAAAATGTGAAAACTCACCACCATCCCTAATAGCCTGCTGCACTTATGATGACTCTAACTGGTAGAACTGATGTCCTTATTTGGTTTCAAATTGGTCTTTTCAGTTCACGTTTCCATTGCTTTATCATCCAGAATAACTCAATTCTTATTTTTTTTATTTTTTTTTTTTGGAGACAGAGCCTTGAGCTGTCGCCCTGGGTAGAGTGCTATGGCATCACAGCTCACAGTAACATCTAACTCCTGGGCTCATGCGAGTCTCCTGCCTCTGCCTCCCAAGTAGCTGGGAC
>NW_003852455.1:10360971-10392849 GCF_000181295.1 Otolemur garnettii | reverse complement strand
CAACTCAGGTGTATGTGGCTGGCACCTTAGCCACTTGAGCCACAGGCGCTGAGCCTCATTTCCTATTTTGTAATAAAATCCTTTTAAATATTTGAGGCCAATAATCCCTCCTCCCTAAGTCTTCTCTTCTTTGGGCAAAACAATCCAAGATTCGGCCTTTCCCTGTAAGACATGGTTTAAAGTTCCAGCCCCTTCTCAACCTCTCACTCTGGAAAGCATCCTGATTGTCAATATCTACTTAAGGATCCAGCCAGTCCCTACCTTACTTTGAATTTGTGTGCTCTGAATTTCTTCCATAAGGTTATCACGCTAACCTCAACCCTTCTGAAGTTGATTATATATGACATCTTGAGCTCTTTGATGGAAATGTTTGTAGAAATGAATCAGTCAATACATACTGATAATTTTTGAATTATCAAAGTCTTGAAAACATAGCTTGCTTTCAAGTTCCTTCTGATACTATCGCAAACTCATACTACTCTTTGTTGATCTGGATAATACCTCTCTTATTTTAGCCTGGAAGGGGCTTGAACAAAAGGCCTGTTAAGCTACAGTGAGGAACTGATCTGACCAACTGTCAACTTTGTAGGGAGGCTTTAGGGCTCTCACAGGCTGCTTCTGTGCAGCAGTCTGAGAAATTGTGCTATCTGTTCCCACGTGGATGGAGCCAGCAGGAAAATGAAGACAATGTTAAGAATCAATGGACTTCATCACATCATTTAAAATATTGTGAATGCTAGTGCAGAGGGAACTGCATATAAATATTAATAATATCCTATTAAAATCTTTGAGTATCTACTTTAGATGATCTGTGTGGCTGCCCTCTTGTTTCTGCAAATAATCAAGAGCTGACTATAAACAAATAATTCAACCAAAAAAACCCCCTGGACTCCTGAGTTGCATAGTGACAAAACTCTGGTAACAAAACACATGAATCCATATTTTATACATTTTGCTTTCTTTATCTCACCCAGGGAGGGTGGAGAGGATAGCAGACACAATATTTTTGTGGGGCAGTATTTAAACTTTCAAGTAATTAAGTTAGTTGCTCTTTCAGAATTGACTTAAAAAGTCAGAGGTACTTGAATATAAAATAATTCCTTTTAAAATACCTACAGGAATAAGAATAAAAATTTAAGATGCCATAGTCAATTTCATTGGGGGCTTTTTCTGAATCTCAAATATTTAAAAAAATAGTTTGATAAATTGAAGGACACAAGTGCAGACAGTTTGGGCCTCTGGTTACCCAGGGCAGGTCTCTCTTGGGTACTGAGCATTCGATGAGGAGATGTAGAGTCCAATTCAGAGCATGGAATGAAGACTTTAATGGTAAGGATTTTGAAGCCTGCTCTAATTGTATCTGTGGAACCTTTATGTTTTGGGAAAGTCAAACATCTGGCCTGCAATATTGGCTACCTTACAGGGTTCCTGAAAAGAATAAGTTCGGATAGTTTCATTATTAGATAAAAGAAGAAAATCTTGTGTGAATGGTGCTATAGTTTATGCTTCTGACTGCAGAGCCTGTCAGAGGTATTTGAGAGAGGAGGCTCTTTCATTCTCAGCATTGCTGGCTGCTATTTTGCCTCCTACAGGTCATCTCTGTCTTCACCTAAGGTTGGGAGAAGAAGAGCATGGTGGGTAAGGGGAGAGTGAGTCTCAGTGAGGGAAGGGTAGTCACATCCTCGGCAGTTGACCACTGGACCACCAGCCTCCATGCACTCCACTGCCCCAGTGGTAAGCCATGTGTGCCCATGGAACAAGGGCCTCTGCCCTGCAACTCTCCTTTACTCATTCCTGCTGTCTTATTCCTTGCACCATTTCAGCTGGGTTCTATACCCCACCCCCCTTGATCCTGCTACCCTGGACTTGATATTTGTACTTAGAATCTCTGATATTCAGATCTTCAACTTCTGCCTCTTGTATCTCCATGGAGCCTGTGGAGGGAATTTCCACTACAGCTCTAGTCCTGAAGAGTCTAACTCACCTAATGGACATCATCTTCCCACCACCAAGACAGGGATTTGCAAAGATCTGATGTATCACGGTTGGTGTCTCCTTTAGCTTTTGGTCCTCCAACTTTTTAGTTTAGCCAAGTCAATGGAGCAAAGATTCTATGACAAATGAATCCCATTTGCCACTCCATCAAAAATATCTTTTTCTTTTTAAGAGATATGAACTTGCTCTGCTGCCCAGGCCAGAACACAATGGCACAATCATTGTTCACTACCACTTTGAATTTCTGGTCTCAAACAATCCTTCTGACTCAGCCTCCTGAGTAGCTGGGTCGACTAGTGGGGCGTGCCACCACTCCAGGGTAATTGTTAGATTTTTTTGTAAAGATGAAGTCTCACTAAATAACAGCCCAGGCTGGTCTTGAACTCCTGCCTTAGCCTTCCAAAGTGCTGGGATTACAGGCTGAAGCCACTATCTGTGACCAAAAAAGTCTTTGATTATCAATACTTTATTATAAACTTAAGGCAATGGTTTCCTCATGCTTGTCAGTCAATGATATTCAGTAACAAATGCTCATCAAGAACATACTATGTGCCATGAACTTATATAATATTTCATTAAATACTTATAGCAACCTTGCAAGATTTTCACAGGAGGAAGCAAAGGATTAAAAAGATTAACTTGCCCAAGGTCACATAGCTAGTAAGTGGCAGAGCCAAGTTTTGCTGCCAACTTGTTCTATACTCTGCTGTCTCAGTCTATAAATATCTACTAAGAGCTTAGTTATTTACAAGATATATTTCCAACCACTTGCAGACTCAAGCTATGTTAGGGCTTCTGGGAAACCCCTCATCAGCTACTCCTCGGCCCCAGCTCTAAGAAAGCTAACACTCCAGAACCTGTTAATTACCCAAGGGCTTTCGGGAAAGGTGGTCAGCTTCAGGTAAGAATGAAGCACTGTCCTGGTCCCTTTGAAGGACCTAACTTGCTTCAGCCTGGACTACTGAGAGACATTTTCAAGTGGGTAGCACTCAACAGGTTTGGCCTCACGCATTCCTCAAGTGCTCTGAGTTTCTGGCCAGCATGAAAAACTCTCAGACTTTGCTTTCTGGACACTCACAGTGATATTGGAATTGTGTAGCCTTTATATATAGATCGCACATATGCAAAACCCTTTAAAGAGACTTAATCCAGACACATCATGGAGGGCTGGCTCTTGGATATCAGAAGACTTTGGTGGCACTGTGGCTGCTTGGGTAGTACTGACTGTTCTTTGTTTGAGAGACTGTAGTACCTCTCCTTCGCCCCTAGAGGAAATCCTCTTTTCTCCACTCTTTTGCCTGTATGACAAACTTCCCACTGTGGAAGCCCTGACCATGTGTCTTCTTTTTATGAATTCCTCTCTCTTTGCTAGGGCCAGCTCATGGGTGTGAGATTTGTTTAGTCACACAAGGCCCTGCACTTAGGAGGTCTCTGCATTTCCTTTAACGTTCTACTGTCAGCAGCTTGAAATTCTTTATAATTTTTGAAAAAGCTAATTTTGTACTGGGCCTCGCAGATCATGTAGTCAGTCCTGTTCCTTGCTCTGGACATTGAAACAGGGAGAAGACGCATACCATCCAAGGTTTGAGTGAGTGGTGTGCCTGTTTTCCTCTCCTTTGGAACTCAGCTGGCATCTTTCCACCGAGACTATGCATCAAGGTGGATGAAGCCAATGATAGCTCTACCTTCCTTAGCCTCAGTTTTTTCATCTCTAAAATGGGGGCAGTAGCAGTTACCCTTGCATGTGACACATATTGTGAACATCATGGAATCATGTATAAAGTACCTATTGGAGTATCTGGTACACACGAGGTGTTTGTTAAATGAAACCCATGAGAGACAGCAGGTGCAGTAAACAGAGCTGAACTCTGGAGGTAAGAGCTAGCTCAGAACTCAAATCAACCCCACTGCTTAAAAAAAATGAATAAACTTGGTGAGGTGACTCAGTTTCTCCCAGCCTTAGTTTCTTTATCTATAAAATGGGAATGCCGATATTTACCTTATAAAGTTGTTTCGGGATTTAAATAATTTAATGAATTTAAAGAATCCAGTTTACCACTTGGCATCTAGTAGGAGTTAAAAAAAAGATCACAGTTCTTAGCTGGGTACCCTTATAAAACTATTTTTATACTCAAAACAATCCATTTACCAGTGATGTTTGAAGTATGACCATTAATAAGTTCCCATATATGTGGTACTATACAACGTTCCGTATACCACATCACCTAGTAAATGTAACCTCCTCGAGAAGACGCATGCCATCCAAGGTACGAGAGGGTGGGGTACCTGTTTTCCTCTCCTCTGGAACTATGCGGGCATCTTTCCAGCTGAGCATTTGTAAAAAAATATTTGAGCACTATTTTTGTAAAAAGTTTTGTAAAAAATATTTGAGCATTATTTTTCCTTCTTTGCTAGACTATGAATTCCTTGAAGGCAGGGACCACGTTGTAGTTGGCCTTTATGCTAGAACTCTTCCTCACACATTTTAGAATCAGTTGCATTACATCTCTCTTTTGTCTTTTATGCCAACAATGAGAGGATAATTTTCATAACATTCTTTAACTAGCAATTAGTAACTAGCTTGTCAATGACTAGGCAGCAGGAGGACCCTACACAGCCCCTCCCCCCCATAGCCTTTTGTCCTTGCTTGTTACACAGGGCTTGTCACACATACGCCTGCCTTCTTAGGCCTGGTTTTTGCCCCATGAACAAAGCTATTCCATCAGAGAACGTAACTTAGTTCTGTGCAACCAGCTACCTTCCCTGGCGACAATCTGCATAAAGAAGCGACTGGAGGAAGAATTTCCTGAAAGCCTGACAGGTTTGATTCCTCTCAGGATTCAAAGAGGCCTCAGAATGATGACTTTTAGCCATTTGGGGGGTAATGGAGCTCTTTAAGAACCTTCTGACAGTTAACAGACTTTCTCTCTAGAAGATCTATAGTTATAGACTTTCTCTCCAGAAAAATGCACATAATTTCATAGGACAATTTCAAAGTGTTCTCAGAACCCCTAAAACCTTTGAATCCCAGGTTAAGAATCCTTGTTAGAACAGGCCAGAAAACTGAATCAGCAATGTGAAAGATTCAAGTTTCCTGATAAATTCTAACCCTGCCTAGTCCTACTCCCTTGTTGAAAACAAAACAAAACAATTACAACTCCCTAGATTTAACCTCAAGGTTATCTCTGAAAGCCCAGACCCGGGCAGTAAAGGCTTCCAACCAGGCGGTGACTACTCTTTGAAGAACCTAAGTTCAGCTGAGTAAAATGAAGCCTTGTTTGATAATATCGTTTACATTTCCAAATCCTGGGTATCAAGCTTTCTTCCTATCCCTTGTGGCCCTTCCTAAGTTTAGCTGCTGGTGTAATGGGGTAACCATGGCAACAACCACCTGCCTATTTAAAACCATCTCCAATGCTAAATAAGGAAGCCTGAAGAAAATGGCTGCTTGCCTGCCTCTCAGTGGACAAATTGGGCACTCCTGGGCATTTTAGATACTGGCAAGCAGGCAGGGTAGAAGCCATAACGCACTCAAAGTTCTTAATAGGAAGTGTTCGGTGACCTTGTGAAACAGGTGCTACCTCCATCCTTCTGTGTCTTGTTAGGCCAGCACATAGATTTACAAGTGCCTGTCACCCAGAACACACTGCCTGGCCCTCAATCACATGAAGGGTGACGCATGGACCTAACCCCAAAGAGCAGCCTGGTTAATGGGATCCGTTAATTGGGTAATTGTACTTAATCATGTGGACGGTTGATATTTGCTCAATTTATGTCATACATTGACCTATTGATTTTCGGAACGTGGAGACATTTCTCCCTCCCTCTGCTTCCTTGTTCTCTACCAACTACAGGGGGTTGCGTCTTTCCCATGCCAAGAGGCCATACACCTGGCCACGCTGAAAGGCTGGCTCTCCCTAGTCGTGCTCTTCCCACTCAGTTTTTTGTCTCATTTGGTGCATTGGCTCCTTCTCTCCGGGTTGCCCTTCTCTCCTGTGTTTTTGTTTGGGCATCTCTCTTGCTGGAAAATCCTCCACGCCCCACTCCATGTCCTTGCTCTGTGCTCCCGCAGGTCACCTGTAGTCATGTCACTAACACGAAACGCCCATCTGCTTCTCAGCCTGTTTCCACTACTGGGCTGAGTCCCTCCCCCATCAATTCAGAACACCTAGAGAACAGCGTCTGGTGTGTAGTATGTTTTCAAAAGATACTGTCGAATGAATGAAGACCCCCCCATGGATTTCATAAGCACATGGCATCTTAACAGGCACACATGGACAAGCATGTAGAAGGGTCCTTGTGTGAAAAGAGGACCTTGAAAGTCTGCGGAATGAGTGGAAGAGGAGTACTCTTTAAGAAAGGGATTCCGTGTGTATATGGGGTGAAAAAGGCCACGAGAGGACTGCCACTTGCAGGTGCATTTGGGAGAGCAGCAGAGGGCTGGAATGCACGGTCTGGTGTGTGAGGTCTGGTGTGGGACGGAGCAAGAGCATGCTGATGCTGGGACAGAATGCCCCTCCCGGTCAGGCTGGTGCAGCTGCTGTCAGATCCAGTGGATCACCCTTCCTGAAGCAGAAGTAGCTTTGTTATGTTCAGTTTCTAATCCTTAAAAAGACCTGCTTCTTCTTGGCTAACCTCCCAACTAATAGGGTCAGGGCAAAGAGTAGGAATGAAAAACGGCGAACCCTTTGGGGAGGGGGGCAGTGTGCTGGGCTTTAAATGGATGTCTTCAGATAACAGGCTAACCTCCGCTTTTAGAATTCTGTGACTAAATGAAGTCAATCCCTTCAAGTTCAAAAGAACAAGTTCAAATTATTACCCATCCTCCTCCCCACCTGCCTGAGGTTGGAGGTGGGATCCAGTGGTCATTTTGAAATAGTACATCAAAGCGCAAAGAGAAAGAATAAACGTCAACCAATGAGGAGAAAAAGAGAACAAGCAGGAAGAAGGAGAAAGGTAATTTAACAATCTGAGGGGTAGCTATCTACCAGGTGCAACTCAGTTCTGGCCAAGTCTCTCCTGCAAGCAAGAAGGGTTTGGCTTCGTTTGCAGATGATCTGGTTTCATTTTTGAACCTAACATTCCGACATGGCCCAGGGGAGCCAGGCTGAGGCTCCGGGCGCCTGTCTCTGCAGGGTCCTCTGTGCTGCTGCCCTCTGCTGTCTAGGGAGGCAGCAGCGACGCCCTCCCGGTCCACCTCCTCCCGTTTCAGACCCAGAGAAGCTGAAGCCCTTTCTACTCTCTCTGCTCCTCCCCAGAGAACTATGGGGGTCGGAAGGTGTAGACGCTGTACAGGAAAACAGCCAAGCCCCAGGAGAGGGTTCCAGTTATCCAAGAGCAGATCCCTCAGCCCCCAAAGGCATGTGTTTCCCACCCACTCTTGCCCTCTAGCCCTCCCTCTGCACAGATCCTCTGGGAGGGGCTGGGCCACCAGGCTGCAGCAGGTTCCTGGTTTTATTTTTTTTTTCTCTCTCTTGGAAATAGAAACCCTCCTTCCGGCAATGTGGCAGGAAGGCCAAGTCCACGGGCAGTCTGGGCCAAGAACATTTCTGGAGAGCAGGTGGGAGGCCTCTGTCCAGGGACCACACTGGGCGGGTGGCAGAACGGGCTGGGCCTATAGGCCTCTTACCTGCTGTTGAATTTTTCAGGGTGTTTCTCTCTCATCACGTGGAATCTGTGTGCAATGGAGGCATCCTGAAAGTGAAAAAGACAAGAGCAGATCTCTGGTGAGTGGTCATGGCCATAAAATGTGGAGGGAAGGGACACATATGGGCCCTCGCTGAGTCATGCCAACCCTGAGATTTCAGCAGGCACAACACGTGACAGCCAAGGCTGTCACAGAGGCTCAGCACCACACTCAAGGGGATGCACTGGTGCCACCAACGCTCCTGAAGCCTACGCTGCTCACTGGCGCCCTTGCCATTTTCACTGTCTCCCCGGCCCAGGGAGAAGCAGGGAGTTCACTGCTGAGTGAAGGAAAAGGCTTCTGCCCTCTGGGGAAGTGAGGGCCAGTGAGCAGGAGCCTGTGTGTGGGGCCCAGTGTGAATCTTAGGAAACGCCTTGCCACGCTAACTTTTTCACAAAAATGCTTTTTATTTTGGAAAATTTTGACTTGCACGAAGTTGCAAAAATGGTACAGAATCCTTATATCCTTTTCATCCAGCTTGCCCCAAAGATATTATCTTATATAACTATAGTATGTTGTGGAAACTAGAAAGCTGACATTTGGTAGGTGCTAGTATATATTTATTCCTTTTTTTTTTTTGAGACAAAGTCTCACTTTGTTGCCCTCGGTAGAGTGCTGTGGCATCACAGCTCACAGCAACCTCCAACTCTTGGGCTTAAGGGATTCTCTTGCCTCTTCCTCCCAGGTAGCTGGGACTACAGGCACCCACCACAATGCCTGGCTATTTTTTGGTTGCAGTTGTCATTGTTGTTTAGCTGGCCTAGGCCTGGCTTGAACCAGTCTTGGTGTATGTGGCTGGCGCCCTACTCACTGAGCTACGGGCATGGAGCCTATATATTTATTCTTGATCATCTATACCAATGGGAACAATTAGTGCCATTGGGTAATTTAAAATGCTATTAAACTTCTGGCTTTGGATTCTTGATCATGTCACCTAAAGGACTCTCTCTAAGGTCAGTAAGAGTCCCATCACTACATCCAGTGGGACAACTTGCCGTTTCATTAACCCATCCCTGTGTTGCACTACTAGTCCCCTGCCCCTAAGAACCCACAGTTGGGATGGCTCTCATGACACCTTGCTTCTGGGTTCTCCATCTTCCCATCAGAACTTCTCAGGTGAGTCCCACATGTAGTTCACTGTGGGCCATCTCATGAGTTCTCATGGTTGTTCCTAGCCTCTAGAGTCTAGATGCTGATGGTGCCACAGTGCATACTTTTAGAACCCTGACCTTCAAACCTAAAACATCTCATCATTCCTCCTCAAACTTTGTCTTTTGTCCTCACTGAAGTTCTCACTTTTCAGCAGAAGAATGTGGAATATCCCTTTACCACACGGGCCCCAAATCAGCACCTGTGGTGCAGAAGCTAGGCTTCAGAAATAAATGGTTAATTGGGCTGGAGATGAGGATGACACAGAAACCAGGGAGCTGATTCAGATTTGTTCTAGAGCAAAAGTACAGAAACCCATTTACTAGAATATGTGCTTGAAAGACACTTGAAATTCCATACAATGAATTTTCAGCTAATGCATATTATTTCCATTCTAATACGGAAATTTCTTTTTATTATTTTCTTTTCTCTCTTTCTTTCTTTCTTTCTTTTTTTTGCAGTTTTTGGCCCGGGCTGGGTTTGAACCTGCCACCTCTGGCATATGGGGCCAGTGCCCTATTCCTTTAACCCATAGACGCTGCCCTTCTTTCTTTCTTTTTTTTTTTAAGAGACAGTCTCACTATGTTGCTCGGGCATGATCACAGCTTACTGTAACCTCAAACTCCTAGACTCAAATAATCTTCTTGCCTCATCTTCCCAAGATAAATAAATAAATTTTTTATTTATTATAGGTGTTTTATTTATTATAGGTGTGTGACACCACATCCAGCTAATTAAAAAATTTTTTTTGTAGAGACAAGGTCTTGCTATGTTGCTCAGGCTGCCCTGGCCTTCCCAAGTGCTGGGATTACAGGTGTGTGCCACCATGCTCAGACATTTTTGAGTGTTGAGTTTTTTTTTTAACACCAGGACGTATAGTTCGGTGAAGGAGCTCTCTGAGCATGTACCGTGTGTGATGAGCAGGAGTAATCCCACAAGCTGCCTGCGTTTGAGAAGTGGGGAGGGCAAGTCAAGAAGATGGAATTATTTGGTGGTTCCCAAATATTCCTTGCTGAAATAACGTCTTGAAAGTTTAAAAATTAAACTTTAGCTATTGATTTACTTTTTAGATTAAAATACATTGAGAGCTGAAGGTCTTAATGAAGCACCCAATGGATGCACAGGGGAGAACACAGACCCCAGGAAGGCCTCTGCCCCTGAGCCTGTGCAGCCTGCACTGTTTGTCTGGGCAGGAGAACTTTATGCTCCCACATGGTGCCCGCCTCCTTTTCTCTGAGCAAGTTTCAGTGAACACTCTCAAGATACATGTGGCATTTGTCAAATGCGGCTCTAGAATTCTGGAAAACATTCCATCTACTGTGTTCCTTTGAAACACTAATTTTCTTCTGCCAGGATTAAAAAAAAAGGAAAGAATAAAGCATTTGCATGTTGCTTGGCGTAATTTATACCTCATTACCCCCCCCCAATGCTGCTGTGATTGGCTCCAAATATATTTTTTTTAATTCTTCAGGATATATACATAGGCCTTCTCCTTCTGCATAGCTCTGATTGTCCTTGGTTTTTCCAAGGACATAACTAGGGTTTTGCAAAACTTCACAAAGACCAGCCTTTATAACACTATTAGTGAAGCATGTTGTTCCTGACTGGACAATGTAATCCCTTGCCAAATATGCAAAGTAGCAAGGGTGAGCTGAGCAGGCAATGATGGTCAAGACTTTGGCCATGTTTCTCTTAATCATGAGGATTAAACAAAGAGTCAGTCAATAGCCAGGACATATAGTATTTACACCAAGAAGTGACTTTATTTAAATTTTGGAAGCCAGGGCTATAACGGTTTAAACGCTTCCTTGGTGATAATTACAGCAAAATAAGACTTCTGTTGTGAAGGGGGGAAGATGGGAATTACAAACCCGTGGAAGTGACGATGGCATTTCTGACAGCTTCACTAGCTGAGGTCATTTCTATGTGTGGGGTGAAAAGGAGAGGATGAGGGGTTGGACGTGGGACTGTCTTTCCAAAACTACAACTCCAGACACACGGTTGGACAAATACAAGCAGCAGTCATTTGGACTTTGAAATATTGGAATGTCTAGGCCAGTGCAATCCAATAGAAATACAGTGTAAGCCACATATGTGACTTAAAATTTTCTAGTAGCCATGTGAAAATGTAAAAAGAAACAGATGAAATTAATTTTAATAATATATTTTAATTATGCCACAAATATTGTCATTATAATATGTCATCAATAAAAAAATTGAAATGTTTTAAATTCTTTCTTTTCCTATCACATTTTTGAAATTTGGTATGTGTGTTACACCTACAGAACACCTCAGTTAAGACAGGCCCCATTCCAAGCACACAATACCCATATGTGGCTAATGGCTACCACATTGGATAATGTGGGTCTAAGTCACCTTGGCAACCTATAGAGATCAAAAGACAGAAAGGAGACCATAGGATGGATTACGAACAGTTGGGATTGTTCTGAAGATTGTGGCAGAGTGGGCAATGGAAAAGAACGTGGAGCCCTGTCGAGTCATTCCTCAGTGAGGCCTTCTGGCCTCTGTCTTGGTACCTTCATGGCTCTCACAGGTGACAGCCAAGAACCTGGTGCTGAGAGGTGCCAAAAGTTTGCAGGGAAAATAATGTCTTCTTGGCCAAATTCCCTAATGCATAGGAGGCTTATCATTGTGGAAAACTCAGCTGCTGATATCTAATAACAATCTGCAAGGTAGAAAATGGAGCATGGGTCAATGCAATGACTGTGGCCTCTCCTTGGTCCCTGGGCTGCCCCAGCATCAGAAATAGATTTCATTGAATCAAGGGATTAACTGTTCACGCATCCTGTGAAGGCTCAGTGAAAGTAGAGCTTGTGAGGAGTTCAGAGTCACACATACCCCAGGAATTATTCTGTAGTCCCAAACTTCCTGTCATTGATACCTGGCCATCCTGACATTTCTGCCAATCCAAAAATAAAAAGCCGGGAGGATCAGGCCAGAGAAGTGAGAGGAAGTGGCATTCTGGATGACTATGTTTAAAATCTCCTGCCAGTGGATATGATGAGTTAAAAGGACCCATAAGGCTAACTGTCCTAGCTCCTCACAGGGGGGCAGCGGGCATGTGGATGGGATGTGGTAGCAAAGAGGCCACAGTCACTCCCTGGACAGGCCAAAAGGCTTGGCCTTATTTGTTTCTCCATCTGTTAAATGGGTTGTCTTGGCACTAAGGGGACTGGGTAAACTCAGAGCAAATTTTGACCCGTAGCACCCAGGGGCACTGTAGAAGGGGACACTGTCATCATATTTATAAATGGAAGACAGAGGACATTTGATATCAATAAGACCTTCCAGATCCTTCAAAAGAGGGCTCACTTTGCCAAAGGAGTTCAACTCTGTTTAATTGTCATAAGGAAGTAAAACTGGGTTGGTTTACATACCTACTTCTCCTCTTACAAAGTTTGGGAAGTCAAATAGGGAGCAAGACCTTCTGCAAATGTCAGCCCCAGACTCTGTTAGGGCGGCGTGGTGGTTACTTGTTTTCTCAAGAATTTCTCTCTCCAACTTTTAAAGAGCGAGCACACAAACCCTGCAAATGTTTTATTGAGAGAAGGCTAAGGGTACACGAAAGAGATAAAAAAAAAAAAGTCCTGCTTCTTCACCCTTCTGAAACATAACATTAAACATGCAAAGGCTAAAGGTGTAGGGGAAAAAAATAATGAGGAAGGTATTGCAAAGTCTCTCATAACTTAAAAGACGGATAGATTAGATTATTGTCAGCCCAATAAGTCAGCCCAGGGCAGCTAGACATCTTGACCACTGAGAGTGGTGGAAAATCTGTTTGTATGTGTTTCCTTGGGGGGACAATAAATCAGCTAACCCTCCTGCCTGCCTCTCTTCCTTCCTTTCTTCTCCATCCTTCCATTCTCCCTCTTTCCCTTGCTTCCTTCCTCTTTTTTTCCCTAGAATGAATTAAAACCGTGATGACTGCCCAATCTTGGCTTTTGGGTTTAGGGCCTGGCTATTTAGTTGAGGGGAGGTTGTCATTTAGTGTGTTCATCCATTCGATCAGAAATACTAAGAGAGGAACATCTGACATGGGGCGCTGTGTAGAGACAGACAGGGAAGCATGTTGTTTTTCAGCCAGAGCTGGGTGTGTGAAGAAAAGGAAGAAGTGGGGCTGAAGGTTCCAAAGGCGGCCATGGCTGTAACCTGCTGTCTAGAAGTTGCAGGCAGCTCAGCCAGTCCTGCTCCTCAGCTCTGGATTCCAGCTTTCTGATAGGGGCTAGTTCTCCCCTCCTGTCTAGCTACCCTCTCTGTTTATTTTAGTTCTGGTTTCTGAGCCCGTGAAGAACCACTTCCTTTGACCATTCTTCTCTGCTCTAATGGGTTGACTTGGTCAGGGCTATCTGCATCAGAATAATCTCAGGCCTTGTCCAAAACACAACTTTCCAGACCTTGTTTAGACCTACTGAGTCAGAATATGAATCAGAATCTGTTGGGGGGGTGGTGGTGTAAAGTTTGCATTTCTGATAAGAGGCAGCTGAGAGTCCTGGCACATTACATTTCGTGACCCCTTCCCCTCAAATGGTGTCACGTTTGGCAGCAAGAAGATGTAGGGGGCCACACAGAGGCTTCATGGGGGTCCACAGTCCAGCTCACTCTGGAGTTCAAGCAAATGATTCTGGGCTTCACCACTTAGCAGCTTGGACTGGTTTCTGTATCTCTCTAAGCTGTGGTTCCTTCCTACAAAACTCAAAGGAATATGGACAGTATCTACCTACAGGGAAACTTCCTGGTGTGCAGTAGGTACTAAATAAATGTTATCAAGGTATGTTCTTATCATTAAAGGAAAAAGGCATAAGGTTTTGTAAAACTGTGATGATGGGATGCCCAGGCTCCAGAACCTGGACCTGTCAGTCATGTCTGAAGGCTGCATGCATTCCTGTTGGCGGGGAGGGAAGTGGAGCCTGAGAGGCTGGTCTGGACAGGTAGGTGCCTTTGAGAAAGAAAAGGAGGAACGTGTCTGCGTGGGTCACTGGGGAGGGGGTTGTACCCAGAAGAGATCTAGAGAAAGATGCCTTCCCAACTGAGGCTGGAGATCTGGGGGGATACAACAGATTGGGGCACAGGGACCCTTAAACTTACTCCCAGTCCCTCAGCTCTCCTTTCAGAACCTAATGATGAGCCCAGCAATACCTATGCCTCTTTCTTCTGCTTTAGAGATAGAAAAAGAGCACTAGATTAGGAGTCAGGAAAGAAAGGCAAAGCTTGTAATCTGAGTCTCCAGTTCCTCACTGATAAATGGAGATAATAATGCCCTTCAGGATAGTCCTAAGAATTAAGAACCATGTATTTGTAAATATGGCAAATTTTAAATCCTTCTATAAATATAAGGTATTATTATTTTTAATTCTTTCCTCTCCCATGGTTCTCTTTCTAATATAATAAAGCCTTCTCCCTAAACCTATTGTCCCCTCAAGCTACCTATAATTTCCCCTTCTCCTTTTTTTTTAAATTACCAAACTTTTCAAAAAAGGCATATGTGAGGATGGTTGAGGAGTATAGGTACCATGCAGCCTGGGCCCACAGTACTGGTCTTGAGGGATTGCAAAGACAGGGAAACAGAGAGGAAGGAACCTGACTCCAGAGTAAGGCACAGCCAACGCATCCTAGTTCTATCCCTTAGGAGTCAAATGTCCTGGACCTTTGCTTGTACAATGACACCTGCAGGATTGCCGTGAGAACTAGACTATATAAAGCCTAGCAAGTGGAGAGCACACGGTAGGTGCTCCATGAATGCTACACTCTCCCACCCCCAGCTCTATTTATGGAAATGATTGATCCTTCCCTACCCCACCCCAGCCTGTCCATAAGGGCCTGGGAAGTGCTGCCGACTCAGGGCTCTTTGGACCACAGCTGAGTTCAGTGAAGCAAACCGAGCTGCACTTGATGTGCTGGGTGCTGGGCTTTGAAAGAGGAGCATAGGCTGTGTGTGTGGTGTGCGCACGTGCTAGGGGCTTTCACTCTAACGCAGAGTGCATTGATGGGAAGACGCCAGGAATGTGACATTTAGCAGAGGGGCTAGCGAGGAGGGGACACACTTGGAGTGTGTGGAGTGGGATGGAGGGGAGGGGAGAAAATTGAAAAGAAGGAAATCTGAGTGCTAAACCAGCCACAGCAGCTTGGGACCACACAATTCTCCCTAAGGAACATAATGCCTAATTCCTGAAGCCCATGAGAGAGATTCCTCCTGACCTCACCCTTTAGTTATTTCTTGGTGTTTTTTTCCCCCCTATAACTGCTTCAAATTGCCCAAAGGGTAAATATGTTTTGTGAAAAAAATTTCAGTCTTTTCTTATGTTAGTTAAAATTATAGGGGATGGGGTTGGGTGCAATCGGGTTGTCCACACCGAGGCCAAATTCAAGGATGTTTGAATCCAAGTCAGGGTTGGGGCAGGCAGGGACAGGTAGAGAGCAGGGACCCAGGAGACAATGGAAGACGGGACCCTTTCCTGAGCATTTCTCGTCCATGCAGAAAGGTGACCCCTGACTGACTCACCACACCGATGGAGAAGTAGTTGTTCATGATGCTGTATGGGACCTGGTCTCCATTTTCCACCTCCTCTCTGGGGATGACTTCTAGGTGCCAACGGTCCAGCATCACCAAGGGGCTCTGCTCAATGTCCTTCAGGATTTTTGTTAAGCTGCCGCCTTCGTAACCTGTGGACGGCGACGTTGCATTTGTCACCAGAAAGAAAGGCCAAGTTGTTGCTGATGTGCAGGCAGCTGTCAGGGCAGGTAAGCCCAGGAGCGTCTGGGACCAGGGACCTGACCAGGGTGTCTGTGGGCTGGAGACACTTCTGTTCTCTGAGCCACAGAGAAGGGGAGGACAATCAGGAGTAATTAGAGAGAGGCTGCAGTGATTTGGAAGCTTGAGTAGCAGAGGGCAGGGAGGGCTGCTGCTCAGAGGTGGCAGGCCTGTGTAGCTGAAGCAGGCCCTGGAGAACTGGTGGGCTGGAGGCTCTGTGTGGAACAACAGCAGACCCTTCCCGGACTGTGTCACGTGGGATGTGGGGGCAGAATTTGAGCAGCTCCGGGGGCTGCTCCTGCTTGCTCTGACCCTGCAGCAAGCATGAACCAATCTCTGAGCACCGACTGCTGCCCTGCCTGGTCTTGAATCTCTCTCTGAATCCATCAGCCATCTATAGTCCCCACTGCTCCCTGGCTGCCAGGCTAATCTGCCTGCTCCACATGTAGAGCTGAGCACCTCCGCCCTCTGGAGCACGCCTGCCTCTGTGGGGGCTGCTGCAGTTGGCAAAGTTCTCTCTGTGCAATGCCCTGGAAGCTGGTTACCACTTTGTCTTCCCCCTTTAGGGTGATTTCAAAATGAAACCTATAGTTATGGGGGAAACCTCAAACAATCTGGATGCTCCTGCTGACTCCCAGTAACTGGCGCTGTGGCATTTAGTCCTGCAGTCTGAGCCCTAATTCAGGAGATCATTTGGGGGAGGGGAAATTTCATATAGAAAACACCTAAGTGAACCCCTACTTGAATGAGCGCTGGGGAGGGGATGTATAAGACTTTGTCTTTACCCTAAAGTCAACTATGTTCTGCCAGGAGAGGCAGCTCCAAGCTGCTGGTTTGGGGATGACAGTAAATATGGAGCCCAGGAGAGCAGCTCCTATTCCAGACTCAGCGTGGAAGGGAGAGCAGAGAAAGGGTCATGGATTAGATATGACTGCAGGGCTGAGTATGACTCTGTGGAATGTGATCCATTAAAGGGTAAGTTCAGCCTAGCTCTGGAGAGCATCTCCGTCTGTAACCTGGAATGCTTGTCCCCAGGGTCGTGCCACTAGCATGCAGACTCACCTCCTCCCCAGCGGAGACAACGGGCAAGGTCATTTCCTGTTCCAAGGGGCAGAACAGCCACTGGTGGATGCTTCGCCAAGTTGGCCTTATCTGCAGCACATTCAGAGGAACAGAAAACTGTATAGCATGGGGATGACAGAGCACTCGAGTTATCTTTTTATCCCTGATCTGGTGCCTGGACCCCTCCAGAGCATTTTTGTTTGAATACCTCCTACAATGGGGACACACCAGTTCCTAAAGTCATCTAGCCCATCTGCAGTGACCTAATCACCACAAATTGGCTAAATGTGTCAGTTTATATTTTACATGGAGTTAAATATGTCTCCCTGTAACTCGCACATTTATTCAAATTTCATCCTAGTTCTATTCTTTGGGGTGGCAGCATATACCCCCAAACATTAGTTTGTAAGTTTTTAATTTACCTCAGACCAACCCTGAGAGGTATCTCCTCCTAGTAAATGAAGAAAACGAAGTTCAGAGAGGGAATGGGATTCCAGAGCCAGGGTCCAAACCCAGATCTGTGTGGCCCCAAGTCCCTTCTCCTCTCTTCAGGGGCTAGGCAAGTGCAAAGGTTAGTAAAACAGGTGAGTGTGAGACCTTAGGGAATGGTGGGGCATGGAAAGCTGAAGATGTTCACCTAAAGCTATTCAGGTTTAATAAGTCCCAAAGCTAACATTGGTTAGACGAGCAAAACCCAGGAGTTAGGTGGCAGCCATACAACAGTTCCTCACTTCCACCACCTCCTAGAATTGCCAAATCACAGATTCCTCATCTTTTCTCCCTTGATGGTTGTGGAGTGTCTCCACGGGGTGCTGTTTACATAAGACCTCAGCGTGCACTGGGCCCCTGGATGTATGCAATGTGCTTGGGCGGAGAAGCATGACTCAGCAGGTGGGGCTCAAGTGAGGGCTGCCCCAGCAAAATGGGAGCTCATAGGTCCCCCAAGTTGTCTGATGTCTGCCAGAAGCAGCAGAGCTCAGGCAAGACCCAGGGCTGAGACTACTACTGGGAGGGTTGAGATGGACAGTGGAGTAAGGCCATGGACTCTGTCCTTGTTCTCAGAATGGGTGATTTGATTTATGCCTCTCTGCTGTTGCACACGCTGCTCCCTTTGCCTGGAAGGCTCCTGTTTCCTATGTCTGCCCCTTCTTGGGAGGCCCCTGTCTCAGCAGGTCAAGCATCCCCATGCTGTTAAGGCGGGACACCTGGGCGACACCTCTCCCTCATTCATTCATTTGCACATCACTTCTAAGTGCTGCCGCCTTACAGATCCAGGCAGTCTCTCTATCCCCATGGAGACGCCTGAGTGTGGGTATGCCTCCTTCCCACCAGTATTGCCGCAAGAGCCTCCTCTCTACCCTCTCTGCCTCCAGTTCCACCCTCTTCATGTGTCTTCCACGCTTCGACCCAGAAGGGCAATCTGCAGGCTCCTCACATTAGCCTCTGGTTTCTCCTCTGTGTGGCTCCCCGTGACTCTGTAACCTGCCACATTAGACCTCGGGATCCACGCTCCATCTCTCTGCCAGCCCATCCCTCTGTGTGCCCTGCCTCCCACTCAGTATGGCGACCATCCTCGAATGTTTTCAGTCCCTTGCATCACACAGCTCTCTGTTGCTCAGAAGCTGCTTCTGGGATGCCCTTCCTGGTTGTCCCAGTCTGGACCTGGAGCCTCTTCAGAATGTTTCCTTAGCATCAGAAATGACCTCCTCACACTCTCTTGCAACTGTCTACTTCTTTGTTCCCTGAGAGTACTGTGACGTCCTAGGGAAGCTGGGTCTCCTCCCACAGCAGCCCTGCACACTCTGATGGAAGCCTACTGGCTGCCAGATGTGCTGCTGGGGGCTGCCACTCTGGCAGCAGCAAAAAGTCATGGCTCAGGCTCCTATGGTGCTGGCAGCCTGGTGGGAGGGAGAGGTATCAATGAGGTCTTCATGGGGAGAATGCACCATTTCATATTTCTAT
This sequence comes from Otolemur garnettii, assembly GCF_000181295.1. NCBI lineage: Eukaryota > Metazoa > Chordata > Mammalia > Primates > Galagidae > Otolemur > Otolemur garnettii. The sequence continues at coordinate 10,374,226 of NW_003852455.1, read as the reverse complement.
TGGAAAGGACAGGAGCATGGTCCTTTAACAAGGTGACTGAGGCCAGCAGGTGTGTCAGGGGAGGCCCTTCGAAGAAGCACAGTTCAGCTGAGATCTGGAATGGAAGTTGACTAAGCAGGGCTGGGGCAGCATTCCCAGGGGGAGGCCGCATGTTGGGAGGGAGACTGGTGTGGTTAAGGGTCTGAGAGGGCAGGTGCGGGGGTCCAGAAGAGGTATGAAATAAGGGCCCAGTAGACCCCTTAAAGGGCTTTTGTGTTTATCCTAAGATTTCCCCACATCAGGAACCCACTAACATTCAGGAAAAATCACTGTGGCTGTAGGGGAGAACAGATCGGGGAGGGGGACACAGCGTGGTTCTGGGGAGCACGGGACAAGTGCTCACACAGTTATGGAATGAATGAATGAATGAAAGAATGAACATGTTATGCAGTTATTTTTTTACCTCCGCTTTTTTTCTTTGGGCCACTAACCTGTGAAAAAACCTAACATTTCTTCCGCCTCACGTCATCTTCTTTCTTTTTGTTTTGAGCAGCTTCTATCACCTGTGTCCTCTGCAGATGAATTTGATAAAACTTATCACCAAAGCCTACTTTCTCCCACCCCATAGAGAGGGAGCCATGCAAACAGCCCGATACTGTGGCCCTCCACCCTCTGTGGATCAGCTTCTCCTTCCTTGGCTCCCAGAGGACTCCTCCCTCCTCCCACAAACAACTCCAGAGCCTGAGGTGACAGGAGCATGTGGGTGGCTGCTTGGCAGGGCTGTGTCCATGGCAACCGGAGCGCCCGGGGGTGGGGGGAGCAGAGGGTGCAGGTGTTCTCCTGCAGCCCTCACCCCTGCAGGTGGTCTGCTCACATGCCCCGGAGGCCCAGCTTCCCCTGCCCCAGCCAGGGTCTGGTCCTGGCCCATCCTTGACTCTCCTCTCATCTCCCACATCCAGTCTGTCAGCACATCCTGTTCCTTCCACCTCCCAAAGATGGGGAGAAGCTGGTCGCTTCTCACCACCTCTCTGTTTCCACTGTGGCCTGAGTCTGGTCATCTCTCCCTTGGATTGCTGCCATGGTCTCTTGCTTCTGTCCTTTTACCTGAATCTGTCATGTCCCTTCTTTGTACAAAACCCTCCTGTGTCTTGGGGCACTCTCTGTATAAAAGCCACATTCCATATGGTGTCTCATATGTCCCAGTTATTGCCCCATCACTTGTGCTTCATATCCTGTTACTCCTCGCATCCACTCTGCACTGGCCATGCTTGCTTCCAGGGCCTCTGTCCTTGCTGTTCCTTCTGCACCACCGCTCCCCCTCCAGGCATCTCCTGGGCTCCCCACTCCTCTAGGCCAGCATGCAAATGTCATCTTCCCTGCTCTTCCCTGGACGTGCCCACTCTGAGCCCTTTGCCTCTGCCTGCTGTATTGTTACTGCTTTCTGACAGGTGACCCATTTCACTTATTTCCTTGTTTAGTGCCTGTCTCTTCCCTCTAGAAAGTAAGCTCTGTGAAAGCAGATTTTTGTGTTTGCTCCTTGCTGTATCTTCAGTGCCTTGAGGAGAGCTGAGCGCACAGAGGGGCACAGGCAGCATCTGCGGAACGGGAGGGACAGGCCAAGCAGCCCAGGGCTCACTGCTCTGGGCTCATCTCTGATGGTGATGACTGCCCTGCCCAGTGGCCCCACTCCCCCACTGTGCCTGCTTTCCTGTCTGATGGTCCATGTTGCAGTGTTCCTGAAGGTTCTGTAGGGTTAGATCTTGGAGGCAGCCACATCCCAGAATTTCACAGAGTCAGTCTCCATCACTTACTGAGACTGATGTGCTCAGGAACCCACAGATCCAGGAACAGGTAGGCTAGGGCTCAGGTCCCCAGAGTCCCGGCCTGGGCCTACCCTTCTGCCCTTCTTATTTAGAAGTAGGGGTCACCGTCCAGTGTGGCCCCCTTTGCTTGCACTGATCTGAACTTTCCAGATGGGCTTTCTGGACTCAGGCCCTAGGAGTTTCTCTCCAGGTGATTTGCCCTGGGCTACGCATCTGAGCTGAGTTTTCTGACTTTCTCCCATCACAGATCTGTCTGGAGTCCCAGTTCTGTCCCCCACTCCCCCAAAATCTGGTCTGGCTGCCACTGCCCAAGCTCCGCCTGTGACAGATATGTTTCTGAGGCCTGAAGCAAAACCGTTATCTCTGTGTCTGTGGGACTCTTTCCATTGTCTTACTTCTTCATTTTTTTCCACCCAAGCAGATATTTTGTCAAACATCGGTCCAAGGGTGGGTACAAGGATGAATAAGACATGGCTCCATTCCTCTTCTTTTTATTGCCTTCTGCTGACTTTAAATATACTTACTATAAATAAACAGCAAAGGCCCTCCCAGCCCATGCTTACCAATGCAGTCCAAAATCCAGCCAACTGTCCCGTCTCCTCCGCAGGCTAAAACCCGGAAGTCTGGAGTATCACGGAAAAAGTTCAATCTGGGAAACAGAAGAAAGGCCAGAATGGATTTGTGGACTAGGTTGTGGCTGACATTTGATACTTGTTCAGACAGAGTCTCCCCTGTTCCCTGGGGCTCTATAAAGACTTTGATTCCTTTGGGGGTTGAAAGGCTCACTTAAAATTCTGAAATCAGAATTTACTATGCAGTGCCATTGAATATGGAGAAAAATCACGGGGAGCCGTCCTTGTATAAGGAGGTTCTGACTCAGCGTTCAACACATACAGAAAGTGGTTTTCTAGAAATCCTCTGCTAGTTGTGCAGAGGGAGTGAGAGTTTGCGCTTTAAAGCTGGGCTCTTCACCTGGGGTCTATCCCCTTCCAAAGGGCCTGTGGGTAGGATTCAAAGGGCCATGAAGTTGGAGGAGAAAATGTTACATTCTTATTTTCTCTAAGCTCTAAGTGAAATTTTGCATTTCCTTCAATTATGAATGTAGGCAACAGATCACAGAGACATTCATGATCCTTGTGACCCTGTCCACACTGCAGCCATGTTAGTGTTTCACTACAGCATGGCGGACAGCTCCTCCTAGTTACTGTTTAAACTCTTCACTGCCGTGGTTATTACAGTAATTACTACACTCGCTTTGGGACCTTGCTATTTAATGTGTCAGTAAAGCACATATATTCCCCTATCACAAATTTGTTTTTTTAATGTTTTAATAACTGTTTTTCAATGTAATTAGCTTCTCTGGTTATCCTATATGATTTCATCTTATGCATTAAGAAGCATTATTCCAAGAAGGGGTTCATTGGCTTTACCAGACTGCCAAAGGGGTTCCTGGCACAAAAAAGGTTAATAGTCTCTACTTTAAAACAATAGAACTAGAGGACCCCTGGGGGAAGACTCTGCAAGTTGAAGGTCAGTACTTCCCCTCTGCCCAGGCTGGTGGTCTGAGAAGAGCCCTGGGGCTCCCAGAGTCACAGATGCCCTTGCAGGCAAATTGACTTTCCTTCTCTTTCACTTCTCATGCAGAACTCCACTCTCCCATGGGAATGGAATTCCGAAAGAATTCAGAGTGACACGCACATCAGAGACACTCAGGGCACACCATGCTTGTCATCCAGCACGAAAGCAATTCAGGATGGATGTGGTTAAGCTAGAGGACTGTTTTTGAGTATTGCGAGTGGGCTTTAAAGGTGCCTGTGGGTGGCTGCTTGGTCACAGATGAGTTTACACAGTATCAATTGCAGTCACCATGACTGTGATGGTGGCCACAGCAGTACAGGTGGCCTCTGTTCTGAAATTAGTTTTATGGGGAAATCATGGCAAGAGTACTGAATTCACACTCATGTTTTTCTCCTTTGAACTGGGTCTTATACTGCCACTGCCATAAATAACAATTTTGTGTGAGACATATGAGGACGGGGTCACATTCCCTTTTTGGAATCTTTACTTCAGCCCTTTTGAGGGGTCTTGCTCAGTCTAGAGTAGAATTTCCCGTTAGGAGGTTGGGTAAAGTGGTCTTGTGGTGGGAAATTCCAGCCCAGCGTGTGCAGAGATAGCGCCGGGGCTGGGACTGGCCAGCAGGTGGCTCTAGTGTCCTGGCTCTGGCTGGGAAGAAGGCTCAGCCTTCCAGCCCAGGTGTAGGCCGGGCCTCTGACCACAGGGACCCGCAGCTCACCATGTTAGCCATTGGCACAGGGCCAGCTCCTCCCAGCACACCTCTTTACACCTTCTGCTAATGCAGTGAAATAGCCAATAGGCAAGTGGCAGGAGGAGAAGGCCAGGAGTAGCATAACCTCAAAATTGGATAATCCAGCAAAGAAAAGGGAGTTTATTGAATAGTCGATCGTCTTGATCTTAAAATGTCCCCACAGCAGAACACACGGCAGCAGTGAGTCACCGTATAGATTCCAAACTGCTGACTGACAGTGATAAGAAAACTCTTTCTCCTTCTTGATGATTCAGTAGGAAGATACCAGCTAACAGCCTTGCAAATAAGTTAAAATAATTTACCAGCCCTCTCTTCCTGTCAACAAAATGAATGGTCTGTGCGGGTTTCCCCTCATACACAATCAAGAACCTTTTCTGGGAGTAGGTACAGAGGGCCATAAAGGGCAACCTGAGTCTCTCCAGGGGGAGAAAGAGTAGGAAGCCACACAAAGCAGAGAAAGGGGCAAGGGGCAGGAAGGACAGGTCAAGAGATGAAAGATGAGGAAGATGACAAAAGAAGGCATCTTCATCAGGGATCAAAGGGTGCGGGGTGTAAGGGTAAAGGTCATCATCTCCATACCCTGGAGTGGGCCCCCCGTTGTCCAAGCTAAAAACTTGTTTGGGGTTGAGCAGGTAGTGGAATTTCCGAAGAATTCTATGCGAAAAAGAAAAAAAAAAAGAGAGAGAGAGACAGAGAAGGATAATGTCATATTGAGAAGTCACATTAAGGCAAACACTTCTGCAGGGTCCATTTAAATTTGAGAAAGAAGAAAGCTGTGTGAACACCCTGATGTCCCAGGCATGATCCACATTGTTACCCCTGGTTCAAGGCTGCCCCCCCATTCAAGGCTCTACCCACTAACTCAGGAGCATCACCCCTTTCAGAGAGGGCAGGGCAGAGAAATCCAGAGAACAGAACTTCCATTCTGAAGATTTTTCCTGCACAGAACCTTCCCAGACCTTCTGTATAGTCTTCTTCCCTCATGGGCTGTATAAAGGCATCAAAGTGCCCCCTGGGAAGAGGCCTGCCCCAGCAGCCCTGGGATGAGGAGGAAACACAGAAGTTGGGGCAGGGAGGGCTGAGAGGCAGTGGCCACCTTCAGGCTTAGTTTCCAGGCTCCAGCTTGAGACTAATCAAGGACAGTTCAACAGGAACGTCCTGCCCCTTAGACTGGGATGGGGTGCTCATAGTTCTTGCTTTAATCCCACCAGTTATTTTTTAAGCTGTATTCCAGGTCATTGGAGTGATCACTAGATCATCAGATCACTAAACAGTCCTGGGGGCAGCAGCTGCCATACCCCACCTTCCACTCTCCTCCTACTTTGTGCAGAGTCTCCAGCTACCAGCAAACTGATGAGGCAGGTGCCCTGCCTTCTCAGGGGTGCAGGTGGCCAGGAGGTCCTAATGAGTGGGCCTCACCACATCTCTTAAATTATGAAAAGACTTGGGAGGCCAGGAGGGAAGGGGCTTCTCTGAGCTTAGTCTGACCCTGGGATGGCTTGGGTGGCAGGCCTGTGTCTGTTCTCATCCTTAAAATAACCCTGTGAGAGGAGGAATTATTACTACCCCTAATTTATAGAGGAGGAAATGGAAGCCCAGGGACATGAAGACACTTGGGCCAGGTCAGAAAGTGGCAGGTGGCAGTGCTGGGGTTTGAGTCTATCTATCCCCACAGCTGGCCCTGTTGTAGCTGAGGGGAGGAGGGCCCGAGACCGGCTGCCCTCACCTCTCCACTTTGAAAGAGAAGAGAACATACCTTTCTCCTTGTCTCCCTCCACTCTTGGGGTTCACCAAGACCAGCAGCGGGTGGGTACCCGGGGTGGGGATGATCTTATACTTAAAAGGTAAAAGAAAAAAATATTAGCTCTATTTCATCCAAAAGGAGGAATGACATGGAAGTTGGTGCCAAGACAGCTTTGGAGAGGTGACAGAGCAGTGGTCCCAGGCAGGGAGGAGAGGCCGTCTCTGGTAGGTCTCTGTCCACTGGCTGAGACTATGAGGGACTAAGCAGCTAAGTGTCTCTAGCTTAAGTGGCCCTTAAATAGTGGTAATGGCAATGAGCGTTTGAGGTTGGCATCAAAGGTGGGACGATGGTATTACAGCTTCAAATAATTCAACATTGGTGTGGCATCGTGCCCCCAGCCCAAGACTACATCTTGTGAGAGACACAACTGAATACACCTTAGAAAGTGTGGCCATCTGATCAGACACAGAGTGAAACATCATTTCCCCCCTGGCACCTTCCAAATGCATGTTTCCAGCCCCTATTTTCTTGCTGAGCCCTGGTCCCACATTTCTCACTGCCCAGTGGGCACCTTTAACAGGAAGGTTCACCATGCCTCAAACCTGAGCCATTTTCTCTCCCCAAAACACTCGTCCTCTCTTCTGGCTCGCCATTTCCATTAAAAGTTTTCTTCTTCATCCAGAAGATCCTGTCTCACTGGGTCTTTCCCGGGATGCTTCTTTATCTGTGGCAGCTGCCATAGTCACACTGGGTCCTTTCCTAGCTCAGGTAAGTCCTACCTGTGTCCCCCTACAGTTCCTTTCCAGGATATCAGTCATGCTTAAAAGTCTTTAATGGCACCTCATTGCTCAGAGGATAAAATGGAAATTGCCTGAACTGCCACCCAAGGCCTGCCAGTCCAGCCCCATTCTACAGCTACTGTCTAATTCCCCTACTCCTCAGCTGCATGTCCAGCTGGTCCTGCTCCTCGAGTGAGAGTGTCTCCTGAATTCCCACCATGTATCTGCTCACGCTGGTTTCGTCTCCTGCTCCTTACCCTGAGATGCCCACTTCTTTCCTATAACCTCTTTTAAAAAGTCTTCTCTTCAAGCGTCAATTCAAGAGCCCCTTCCCCTATGATGTTTCCTGTGATCATTACAACTAAAAGTTCTGCATTCAATGTGTGTATTACCTTTTGGAGTTTCTTTTCTTGTTTATTCGTATTTTTTTTTTTGTTTATTTTGTTTTGTTTTTTTTGAGACGAGTCTAACTTTGCTAGAGTGCTGTTGCGATCTTAGATGTGCCATGAACATGTTAAAGATCATTAATTCAGATATTTATGAAAGAATTTCAAAGCACAGTAAGTATATTCTTTTTTTAACCCCCTTTTTTGATCAACATAATTCAAGGGTGCTGCGGAAGTTTAACTACGGGCTCAAGTGTGCCGTGAGATAAAAAGGGTTGAACAACGCTGCTCTAGAGCTTAAGAAAAATTAAGTTTCTCTCATTGTTATGTCTTATGTTTTAATTTTTAAAACATACTAATCTGCACGTTCTCATTCCATCTTCCAGCACCTCTGGAGTGTGGGCAGTGTGAGAATTGCGATGGCCCCCTTTTGGACAAGGCAACTTTAAGGCTCAGAGGCAGATGAAGAGGTCCTTTATTTCTAGATCTTTTTCTGGTACTTTTTGTATCTCACTAGGCTGCCTTTCCTGCATTCCTTGGAATCCTTTGGGAGACACACAAAAAGATGTACATTGGTGAACGCAAGTAAAAATGATTTGTAAATATACACTTGAGGTTTAAGAAGAGCTTTGGATCTGACCGATGAGCTTTATTTTGGCAGATCATGTTCCGAAGACAGCTAGGCAATCTTGGAAAACCTATTGCCTATTTTTATTTTATTTTCTACCTTTATTTTATTTTATTTTTATTTTTTTAGGCTACCTTTTTGCTATTATTATTATCATTATTTGTTGTTGTTGTAGTTGTCACTGTTGTTTTGGCAGGCCTGGGCTGGGTTTGAACCTGCCAGCTGGCACATGTGGCCAGCGCCCTAGCTGCTGAGCTACAGGCGCTGAGCCTTTTTTGCTATTATTTAAGAGGTTTGCATATTCAAGTTTTATGTAACTTGTCCCTAAAAAGGTAATCAAGTAAACTAGACTAGTAGTGGGACCAGCCAGTCTCCCTTCTCACCACATGGGCCAACGTGGGGGTCAAAGGTAACTCAGAAACCAGAAATAAAATGTCCTTAAAACAAATGTTGAGATACATTTCTTAAGAACCCAAACCCTGTCCCCCACCCCCAGAGCCTTGGTACAACTTAGAACAAGCATGGGACTCGGCGCTCACTGAGGTACCTACCTGCATTACAAGCTCTCCCTTGGCTGACGCACTGCCATCAGACTTCCCGCTTTGCCTGTCCTGTGAGAAGAGAGGAGAGACAAGCATCTTTGGAAGGGAAAAAGCCTCATAGAAAGAAAGACATCAGATCATCTCATCTCTTGTTAATGGTCATTTAGCTTGTTTCTGGTTTTTGACTGTTAAGATTAAAGCTGCTATGAACATTCTTGAACACATATTTTGATGGAACAAGTGTTTGTGTTTCTTATAGATACATGGGAGAATTGCTGGGTCATGGAATTCGTATATTTTTAAGAATGAGACATGAAGAATCACCAGGATTTGGCAATAATTTTTAGGTGGGAAGAGTGGAAAGTTAAAAAGTGTTTGATGATTATTTAAAAGGGGAGTCTTGAACACAGGTGGTGAAGAAAGTTCCAGATGGGGGATAAAAGGAGTTTAACTTTCTGCTTTCATTTCCACATAGGGCTGAGCCACCCAGCTGGAAGCTCTCCAGGCTGGGGGAGATCCATCTTTGGCCACAGGAGAGAGGTGACAGGGATGAGGAAGATGGGGAGGTAGCCAGGTGCAGATCGTGACTGGGGTTCCTTGAGCTGTGCTCTACGTGCACAGGGCCATTTCAGAGAGTTTGGGGTGGCCAGCAATTGGAACCAGTTTAGTCATAGCACTGATATACTGAAAACACAAATCCTAAGAGTTGTCAGGGGAGCCCTCCAAGGGACGTGAATGTTTGCATGGCACCTATATCTAAAATGTAAATGCAGAGAAGCCAGAGCCCTGGCCAGGGCAGGAGCACTTACCCGGGTAATGGGGCATATTGAGGTGGGCAGCAAAATATGGTCTCTGAGTTCCCCACCATCACACAATGTTGATAATTCACATTTGCGGTGAAACTGGAGGGAAAAAATAAGGTGAGAGTGAGAGAAAGTGATCAAAGAAATGCCACGTGTGAGATTTGCTGGCGAGACAAGCTGTCTAGCACCCACCTCCCCCAAATCCTGATGCACCCCTGGCTTTGGCAGGATTGCCAGTGTGTGTGTGGTCAGCAATGCCCAGAGTTCCACATGGCTGTGAGAGCAAAATAGTCATGAGCAGGCCTGGGCCCTTCAGTGTGGGACCCTCACATTGATTCAGAGTCTCTGTTGGATATTCACTCCCCAGGCTCTGAGATTCTGGCAGGAGGGAGACCTCCATGACTGAACTCATCGGAGGCTGAGAGTTCACAGGCTGGGTTGGAGAAAACCCCTTTCTGTGGCTGATCTCTGGTCAGGAGGACAAGAGATGGCACTGAGTTTTCATTGGTGGGCAGATCAGGCAGCTCAGTGGCTGGTGCTGGTGCTCTTGGTGGCCAGAGGGGGCATGGACTCCAGCATGTGCTGTAGCTGGTGGCAGCGGCTGGCCTCTGGCCCAGGCAAGCGGGCTGCCTCCAGGATGTGCCTTCAGGGCAGGACCTTCTTCCTCTGACACTTCCTGTGTCTAATTCCTCTCCACTTTGTTAGTGTCCTCAGCTGATACCCAGGTGAAGAAAGTTCATGGTTTTCGGGGAGTGCCCCCTGTCCGGGCCTCTTGGCAAGTCACTGGAGTGTTGTTAGGATGAGGGTATTTAATGGGGACTCTGGGGCTGGCTCCCCTGGCGCTGCTCATGTCCTCTGGTGGGATGTTTGCTGCTCTTGGGCTGCAGCTTGAGCAAGCAAAACACCACCCTGAAAAGAAGCAGGGTCGCCAACCCACCATCATCTGGCACCCCACGCAGTGCCATGCAGTGACACTCTAGTAGCACTTGATACTTTTGTGGCACTGGTCACACTTGACAGAGGAGTTCCCTTCCACCCATGCATGCTGCATCACCTGCAGGAGGGAAGCGAAGGGGACCAGGGAAGGCGCAGAACCACCAGGGCCCTGGCTGGTGGAGGGGCGAGCCAGGGGCTGTTTCCTACCTAGGGGACTGTTGTTGGCTGCTGGGTTGCTTTGCCGAATGACACAGCGTCGTCCCTCCCTGCCTAACTGCCATCAGGCTAAAACTCCACTTTGCCCACATTTTGAACAGTTTCTTCACCCTGTGAACAGCATCTGAGCAGCATCTTGTCTGGCAGTCAGTCTGTCTGTCTTGCGGACTCCTTGCAGAGTGATGTACTTAGGTGTGCCCTCTTCTGGAAGGCAGTGTGGTGCTGGGGAGCTCTGGAGAGCTTGGGTGGGCTGCAGACAAAGTCTGGCTGGAGGTGCTTTGCAGCGGAGGACCTTGGCCAGTACTTGGACCTCTCTGAGTCCCAGGTCCCTCATCTGTAGAAACTGGCATAGTAAGTTCACCTCTGGGGTTGTTGGGGAAATGCAATGAGACGGTTACAGTCCTGGCCCTTCGGAGGTTCCACTGCTGGGTAACTCTCTTCCCTCTCTTCAGCCTTAACTTCCCATTAGAACCTTCTGGGAAGCTTCCCATCCCATACCTCAGACCAAATAAATTAGAATCTCTGCTGTGGGACCCATGATTGGTATGCATGTATAAAGTACTCTGGTTGATTATAGTGTGCAGTCAAGACTGAGAAACACTTTAGAAGAAGTTAGACAAAAAGTCCTAAGAAATTAGTGAGGGTCCACTGGTACTTGTCACCCCTGTTCCCTGGAGAGCTGGTTGTATCTACTCTCTGGCCAGGCAATACCAGCAAGCAGGCTAAGAACTTGTAATGCAGCTGGGAATGCCTCTGTATGTCAAAGCAGCTTAAGTGATAGCACCTGACCCATGACAACACTAACTGAAAGCCTCAGCTCTCAAGTCTCTCCTACAATTCTACAGAACTTCTGAAAAGCATTCCCCCAGGTACTCCAAATAGCAGAAGGAAGGGAGTATGGACTCTGGGGGTTGTGGGGCACAGCCTGCACACTACAAGCACAATATTAAAAACACATGAAATATTTGCATGATATGATTCATGTTTGTTATTCAATAAGAATAAATGTTTTAAATTACTTAGCAATTAAGCTGCTTAACACCCCACTCCCCAGAATGGTTTTGGTAAAATTATTGCTACAGAAGATAGGCCATCTTTGGTCTGTAGGTTCTCATCTCTGCCTTGCACTTCTGGGGATTTAAAGAACTTGGTTTGTTGATCAATTTGCCATCTAACTGGTCACATTGAATTTGCTCTGAGATTATTATTATTTCCATTTTGCAGGGAAAAATATGAGGGTTTGGAGAAGCTAAGTGACTGGCCCTAGGCTCCAGGGCTGGTAAGTGGCCAAATAGGGACACATAGCCAGGTCTTCCCCTCCAAGTCCAGAGTCATCTCCCCAACACCACCTTGCCTTCTCAGTTTTCTTTGGGATCTGAACGGTGGAGAAGGATCTGGGCTATCCTTGCAGGCTCAGAAGGTTGTGAACGTTCCCTGCCAGCCCCTCATGGCTGCACTCTGTTCTCGGTGTGGCAGGTGGCCAGAGTGCAGGCTTAGGGCCTGAGCCCAGGAGGCATACCATGTGTCCCAGTGAACGGCAGGGAGGTGGAGTGGGGTGTGTATGGAAGGGTGTAGAAGGGGCAGATGAGAAGCCGCACTGAGTCCACGGGCATGCCGACCGGTCTGAGGAGGCACCTCTCTTTCTCTCAGTTGTCCTGCAGGAGAGTTGGGTACCACTCCTACTTGCTAACCATCTGCTGACTCAGGCTCTTCATTGGAACGTTCTCTCTGCAGGAAGGCTAAGTGCCCTTCCTCTGCTAATTTTTTATTTTCAGTCTGGGTGAATGGTGCCACCCCATGGAATTTTTTATTTCCAGACTGGGTGAATGGTGCCACCTGATGGCCAAGTTAGAAACCTGAGAGCCATTTCCTGCCTTTTCCCCTCTCTTCCTCTGCAACCCCCTCTCCAAGTCCTGGTGATGGTTCCTCCAAATTGCTTCCCAAACTCTCCCTCGTTTTCTCTACCTTAGCCAATGACTGGCATGGCCTGGGGCACACTCAGCACTGATCATGTGTGTGGACCCCGCCCCAGGTGGGTTCTGGTGCAGGCTGCCTTTTGCCTCAACTATGGGAAGAGCTTCCCCCTCTGATTTCTTTCCTCTGTCACACTTGGAGGGATTAACCTGATTTGCAAACTCAGTCACAGCTTCGTGTGCTTGACTGCATAGGAACCCCCTGTCCAACTCCACAGCTGGCCTCACAAGCCTTTCTCCAAGCTGGGTCCCCCCCATGTCCTAAGTACATCTCCAGCCACTCACTTTCTTTTAAGCACCCTCTGTCCCAGCCCTGTCAAACTCAGGATGATCCCAGAGTGAGCCACACCTCCAGGCCTTCACACATGGGGCTTTTTCTACCTAGGGTGCCTTGTCCCCCATGTCTCATGAAGCCCTCCTGATTTGTGTCCAAGATGCAACTCAAATGCAACCTCCTTTGAGAAACTTTCTCTGGCTTCTCTTTCCTGCCCCACTGTGCGCTCCACATAGCCTTTGTCATAGCGCGCACCTCACTGCTTTGCACTTTGTTCCTGTCTCTCCGCTGGACGGCACTGCTCTTGGGCAGCCTGGGGACCATCTCTTATAACCTGTGTGCTCCCTAGCTTGGTGGTGGGTACCAGGGACATGCTGAATGGATTGACGGATGGACAGGATGGTTTAAGGGTGGTCCTCCAGGCAGAGAAGGGCCTGGATAAGTCTCCCAGAGCCCCTTCCTGCCAAGGAGCCTGTAGTGACGGGCACGTTGCCCAGTACAGCATGCAGCAGAAGTGGTCACCAACCTCGCCGCTCCTTTTGGCTTTTGAGTATGTTTTGACACATCCTGGAATGTTTTTGGATACACAGCGTTCGTGGACAGTGTATTTACAGTCTGAAAAGAGAAAAAGAATAAGGAAGGTGCTTGTGAGTGACCACCTAGGAAAAGTCCAGCCACGTCCCCACCCCAGCCAAGGCCTGTACCTCCCTCTGGATGCAGTGAGGGGCAGGGGATGTAAATGCAGCCAGCCTCACCTAGTGGGAATTCTAACAGTCCTGTTATTCCTTGAGGAGAGAGATGCTGAGCATTTCCAGTCTTGCTTCTGTACCTCTCACCATCTTTCTC
>NW_003852455.1:10344085-10360812 GCF_000181295.1 Otolemur garnettii | reverse complement strand
CTCTGAAATTCAGAGTTTTCTGTAAAATGGGATTAAAATGGCCTCTCTCTCTGCAGGGATTTTGCAGCATTAAATGAGATAGTTTATATAAACCAGCACGTGTCTGGGTCAGAGTAGATACTCCACAAATTATGGTGGTGGCTGCTGTTACTACTATTACACAAAGAGCAGTGGCTCAGAGCCTACAACTTGGTAGGAATGAGAGCGGGTTTGTGAGCTGTGGGAGGGAGCTGGATTTGAACAGGTGCCAGAGAGACTGGTGGGCCCTTCTTTAGCCCGCTGCTGCTTGCTCTGGAGGGCAAAGGCCCGGCTCTGCCAAAGTGGCTTTTGTGGCTGAGTTGCTTGCTGCCTTTCACTCAGGACATGTCAGAGGCATCTCTTGACCTGGACCCCAGCCGAGAGGCCTCTCTGAGCAGCAGTTCCCGGGCCCCAGGGGGTTCAGGCTGAGCGCTTGGCCTTGGCATCACCAGGTAGTTGGCAGGCTCTTTGTGCCCCCATGTTTGAGCCCCTGCAAAGCCTTCTCGTCACAGCCCTCCCGTCCCCTCCTGATCTCGGCGTCTCCTTCTTTTCTCTATCACCCCTTCTTCCTCCTTCCCCTGGGTTTCTTTCTTCTGTTGTCTCCTGTTTCCCTCTCTCCTTTTTCTCTTATCACTTGGTTTTATCTCCTTTCCCCTCCGACTTTACTAAATGGATTATAAAGTGAAACAAATGGATAGTTTAAATTCTCATTGCATTACAGCATAGAAATCACGTTGTTCATTAATTTAAAAAAAACCCGGCCAGGCGCAGTGGCTCACGCCTATAATCCTAGCATGCTGGGAGGCCAAGGCGGGTGGATAGCTTGAGCTCATGAGTTTGAAACCAGCCTAAGCAAAAGAGTGAGACCCTGTTTCTACTAAAAAAAAAAAGAGACTCCGTCTCTAGGAAAAAGAAAAGAGAAGAAAAGAAAACTGAGGCAGGAAGATCACTTGAGCCCAAGAGTTGGAAGTTGCTGTGAGCTGAGATGCCATGGCACTCTACCCAGGGCGACAGCTTGAGACTCTGTCTCAACAAAAACAACAAAAAAAATCAAAAACAAGAAACTACCCCCCAAAAGCAAAACCATGTTCCTCTAAACACACCTGGAGCACACATTGACTAAAAAAAAAAACAACTAAAATTAGCATGAGATATGTTTTTAATGATGTGTGAACTTTAAGAGTTTTGTCTAAGGGGTCAGTGGTCCATGACAGGACTCCATTTGACTTGGCTAAAGTAAAAACAGAACTCAGAGGCCTTTATTCTGCTGTTGGAAATACATGGATGCCCTCTCAAGCTGGGAAGCAGAAATGCCTAGAACAGCGGTTCTCAACCTTCCTAATGCTGCGACCCTTTAATACAGTCCTCACGCTGTGGTGACCCCCAACCATAAAATTATTTTCATTGCTACTTCATAACTGTAATTTTGCTACTATTATGAATTGTAATGTAAGTATCTGATATGCAGGATTGTGACCCACAGATTGAGAACTGCTGGCCCAGAACTTCCCTGGACTGGCTTAACCAATGCAGAACAAGCTAGCGCCTGGGGGAAAGGGGTTCACAGGTCAGTTACTCACAAGTGCAACACAGGCCTTGCTTCCGGACACCCATCAGCATGATGTGGCAGAAGCTGCAGTAGGTCGGTTTCTTGAAATGCTTCATGGTCCAGACGTGCCTCCCGTCCCCCTTGGAGCCCTGCAGGCGTAGGGGGAATGAGACCCTGAGCCAGCAGCCCCTCACCAGTGAAGGCCAGGCTGCCTCTCACATGTCCTTCCCCTTTCTAAATATGACCCACTTCTCATATTTGGAAGACAAGAAACTCTTACTTTTTTACTGTTTTATATACAAATCAAAATAATAATCAGTAATTTAAAAATTATCAAATATTAAAAATCAAAATAATCCATAATTAAAAATTATCAAATATTAAAAACAAGGACCACTCTGTGGGGGGTATGTATGTGTAAGATAAAATAAACCTCTGCTGCATGTGTGGCAAAGGTGGAAATGGGAACAACGGTCCTCTCTCTCTCTCCCCCCTCCCCCTCTCCCTCTATCCATCTACAGCATCTTTCCAACTTAAGATCCTTTAAGTGTTTACAACCTTTGACTTACAAATTTCTCTTCTTGGACACCTAAAGAAATCCTAATGAAATAATTTTTAAAAGATAGATGAGCATTTTTGTGTTCTGTTAGACACTTAACCCAACATTATTTAAAATAACGAAAAACTTGAAATATCCTAAAGGTCTTGAAATTACCAAAAGGTGCATTGTGGTATATCTATATGACTTCATGTGAGGTGGCAATCAAAACCATATTTATGAGAATAATCTAATGGCATGGGAATTGCTCCTGATAGAACACTAAGTGAAAAAAGCATTGTGCAAATTTGACAATATGTTCAGATCTCAGTTTTATATCATGAGATCTTTGTTGGGAAGACATTTTACTACTTGTTAACAGAGGTTAGCTATGGCTGGCAGCATTATGGATTTATTTTATTCTATAATTTCTCCTTTCTTCTGTATGTTCTAATTTTTCTACAATGAATATGCACTAGCGTCATAATCAAGAAGAGATAGTTCTGTAAAAACAATGTACTCCTACCAACTGTCTGTGCACAGATCAAGAAGTAAAAAGACAGAGACAGAGAGAGGGTCACACCATTTCCTCCTGATCTGGCTCTGAAGTGAAGATCTCCTCGCTCAACAGGTACGCCAAGCCTCACATAATCACACACCTCCCCCAGAATGCCACATTCCCCAGTCCATAGGGGAGTACCGCCTGACTGGAGGCTGTGGCTTCAGAGATGTTTCTCCTGGACTTTGCTATACTTGACCCTTTCCCACAGGCTCCTTGGGCTGGTTTTGAGCAGTAAAAGCTACCGTAGTAAGGTGATGAGGGGACAGGGACATGGTCAGGGACATTAAGTCCAATGTGCCTGACTCAAATGCAGTTCCTACTTCGGAGGCACCCCTGCCTTTGGCCTGGTTACTGCGGTCAGCCCTGGTGTTACACCCAGGTCCAGCTTGTGATCTTCAGAAGAGCCTGCATTCTTTTCCAAATGCTGGCCTCCTCCTCTAGGTCCGGTTAAGCTCTTTTCTTCCCATTATCTCAAAATCCTGCTTCTTCCAAGCCGTGACTTTTATAGAACTAAAACCCTTTTATCTGAAGGTTTAGTAAACAAATTCCACTTTGGTAAATAGCTTCACAAATGAATAATGCTTCATCAAAAGACTGATTGATTCCTTCATTTTACAAACATCTACCTCCAGGGATTTTCACAAGATTGAAATGAGATCGTGTAAGGGAGGCCCCTGAATTCAGTGCCTAACACATTGTCAACTAAAATGTATTAAGTTCCTACTCTGTACCAGGTGCTGGGGCCACAAAAATAACTAGAGTATTTATTTACATGTAAGGCGGTGGATGTATTCCTATTCTGGAATGAGAAATGGAGATTCAGATAAGTTATATAACTAGCCCAAGACCTCACAGACAATAAACAACTCAGCTGGGGGGTCTTGCTGGCCCCAGACCTCATGCTCCTTCCATCCCTGGCTAGAGTCTTCCTATATGAACAGATGAGAAATTACAGTCCTCTTAAGAAGATACAGCTTCTTTATGTAGCTCAGAGGACAATCTTTTTATCTGAAAATATTGCTAAGTCAATTAGTGAACCCCCTCTTTCTCAGCTATTATTTTTGTAAACTCAAGATAAGAAGCAAATAGACCATGACAGACTAAGGTGACATTTCTGCTTGGGTTATAGCACCATCATGTGGCTCTTTCCTTTCTGTACAATGGAGGCTGCAGAACGTGGGGCGTAACCTTCATCACCCAGGCCAGGTTTTTAACTGCTGCTACAGTTTCACCAAGAGACAGATAGTTTTGCATATATCCCATTCAGAGATTCCTCAGACTTTTCAGTGGTTCTAAGTAGATTTTGGAAAAACCAAACAAACAGTAAGACTTTTAAGACGTTGATGGGGGCTTTCTCCAAAACCCCAACGGTAAATGTTAAAAACATAGTACATATTTTAAAACAAATGCATAAACCTTCTGATTAATAAAAACTAAATTTGCATTTGCTTTTCATTTGCCACTTTCCTGATGTAAATTGCAGTTTTCTACAAGGCTGATTTTGCATCTGTGGAAGACACTGGAGAGAATATTGAGGGGATAGACATGTAGCTTCTTAGCAGGGAATTATTGAGCAAGGGGGGTGATGTTACTGAATGTGTGGGTGGCCTCTGGTACTAATTTGGTGTTTGTCCTTGAGCAATTCCCTTTACCTCTCTGGGCCCTCAGTTTGTGACGTAAAGGGGACAGAGTCAGGCCAGGGATCACAAAGGTCTTTGTAATCACAAAGTTTTTTTCCAGTTCTGACTTTCTGGGTTCTAAGGAATAAGACGGGAGTTGTACAGATTCTGGTTCCCTGATTTCTACTAAGTACTTGGGAGGAATTGGACATTCTGTGACATGATGGCAGAATTCTTAGTTCTTGGGCTTTGGAAATGAAGGCTCAGCTTTAGTCTCGAATTGCAGAACTGCCAGATGCAAATGTCATAGGCAACGCCTGTCAGCGGGAGGCTGGCCCAGCTGCACTTCCTGCTCTGCTCCTCTCTGTGACACTTCTGTAATCTCAAAGAGTTGTCGCACAACCTGTGTGACTGTCTGGGTAAATGCTTAATGCCATCATTTGTGCTTCTGCCAGTCCAATCTTTCTTAGCTTATGTACGGAAGTTGGTTCACATGTAAATAAGCAGAAAACGCAGTAACTGAGTGGCTCAGACACAGGCACACGTACCCACTGATTTCACATTTAGTGTTTACACGTATCCCTACTCTGATCAAACTGGGAGATTTCTCTAACACTCCCTGAACTTTCTTTCATTTGAGTTTTCGATCAAGCTGTTCTCCGAGCCACAAAATTTCTCTACTATCACGTTCTGCCAGCCAAGTCCTATCCATCCTTGAAAGCTAGATCAAAATCCTCTTAGATCTTTCCACCTGATCTTTATTCTCAAGAATGGAATATCAAAATTTCAAACGTTCTTCAGTGATAACAAGCACCCTCCAAGGTTCCTTCCACTGGGCTAACTCCAACTGTCAGGTGGGGGAGGTTAGAAAGTGAAGCATTTTGGAGTCAGGAACAGATCCTGCTGCCTCCTTTTGCTCCTTAGGCTCAGAACTTCAGTTTTCCATCTATATAAGCTGGGATAAAAACACTTACTTAATCTAGTTGTTTTGATTTTTATATAATCATTCATGTAAGATCCCCCCAAGAGATCAGTATTTTTTCTTCTTTCCTTCTCTCCCTCATTTCTTCCTTCCTTTCCTTTTT
This sequence comes from Otolemur garnettii, assembly GCF_000181295.1. Taxonomy (NCBI): domain Eukaryota; kingdom Metazoa; phylum Chordata; class Mammalia; order Primates; family Galagidae; genus Otolemur; species Otolemur garnettii. The sequence goes on along the minus strand of NW_003852455.1, from coordinate 10,355,441 downwards.
TCTTTCCTTCCCCAGTTCTCTCAGGATTTTTAAACTTAATTCGTTCAAAACATGGAGTTCTTTGAATTTTTTTTTTGTCTGCCCTTTGCCTGGTTAAGTTTCTTGCAGGCAAATATTGTATCTGCTCTCTTACAGCAGGCAGAATTGTATATTTTATTTAGTAATAATTTAGTAAATGTCTAACTGTCTGTTGAATGAATGACTATATTTTAGACACTAGTAGCTAGAAAAAGGGATGAGAATTGAGAGGACTTCGGGGCTGGCCTAGGATGTAGGTGTGTCCATTGGGAAGCCTGGGCAGAGGCCAGGGAGACATATAGACATTACCAGGGAGCCAATGTTTCTGAATGGCAAGAATCTCTGAACTCCAGCTTTGACTTACAGAGTCATCCATGCCCATGAGGACCAGCAATGGGATGGTGGTCATCCCTCCATGGACCCATTCCTGTAGTGACACAAATCCGTCCTGGTCATAGTCCATTGTGTGCAACATCTCTTTCAAGATCTGTGGGGTCCAAAGAATAGCAATTGTCCATTTTCAATGTCAACTCTTCTACTTCCCTTTCACCCTCTGCTTTCTCTTTGTCTTGTATTATTTGGTTTTTGTTTTGCCCTTTTCCTGTCTTGTTAAGAGCAGGGAGGGAGGCCATGCTTCTAGGTCCAGCTCTGCCCTGGAGTTAGGCTGGTCACCCTAACTCTCTGGGTCCTGGTTTGCTCATCAGTAAAAATGGATATGATATGGTTATATTTGCAGTACTGTTGTGAGGATTAGATAAAATGAATATGCATTGTCTAGAAAAAACCTAAATGCCCATCAACTCAGAATGGGTTAATAATCTGTGTATACCATGGAATATTATTCAGCTATAAAAAGACGGTGACTTCACATCTTTTGTGATTACCTGGATGGAGTTGAAACACATTCTTCTCAGTAAAGTATCACAAAAATATCCAATGAACTCAATACTAATGTGAAGCTAGTAGATGATCTAATTCACACCCACATAGGAGGAAAACGTCATTTCAATTCAATTTGGGGAGGGGGGAACAAGTGAAGGGGAAAGGGAGTTTGGGGTGCCCCCACTGAGTGGGCACAAGGTAGGAGTGTATGGCACACCTTCTGAGTGCAGGACATGGCTACAAGGGGACTCTACCTAACAAATTCAAATATTGTGATTTGGTTGTTTGCTCCCTCACATTAACCTGAAATAAAAATAAAATATATAAATTATCTAATATATAACAACTGAACATAGAAGCCCCCAAATGTAATTATTAATATTATCTGGTGATTCAGAAGAATCTCTCAACTTCTCTCTAGGTCTAAATTCTTTGATATGTGCATTCTGGTGAAAAGTTTAGGAGGATTGTTTTTCTATGTCGTCCGTGCTGCCTACATCTTCCCTAGCAGAGAAGTGGGAGGGGCCCCCAGAGAAGCTGCCTGTGAGAAGATGACGCTGGGAGACCCTGCACGGGGAGCATTTGCATCCACATCCTGAGTGTGACCCATCCGCATCTGAGACACTCACCCCTAAGTTGCCCCAACCTTATGGACACTCACAGGCCTGAGTTCTGTGGGATCCCACTCCAGGTACTGGGCGACATGCAGCATTTGGTTGACAATGAGATCCATCTCCTAGAAAGTATCAGGGGAGAGAATGTCAAGGAGAGACAACAAAAGATGTATCATCAAGAGCAAAACTCCCAATCAAACCCAGGGGGAGGATAGGCAGGGCAGAGCATGAAAAGAAGCTCGTGCAATACCCCGGCATTTCAGGAGGAGCTCATGGGTGTTTCTGCCTTGACCACAAAGCTCAGTGGACACAAGCCCACAAGAAGCACGAGGATAGACAAGTCAGAGGGATGCAGAAAACTTGCTGAACACTGACCTCCTGGATCCCCCTGGGCACACTTCCCTTCCCCTATTCTGTACATCAACTTGGAAAGTGTAGGAAGCCCTCCTCTTTTATCCTTCTTTGTGATTGTAGTTCCACAAACTTACAAACCAAGGCAGTCTCTTCTCCCCCTTCCTGTCACTCCTCTTCTCCACAGTGTTAGCAACTTGTACCCCTTCAGGGGTCCATTTCCCTTGGGTGGAGGGTTACTGTATTAGCCCTAGCTCTGGCACCATGAGTTAGATTCCTTCTGGCATCTTCTGTTTCCTTTGCGCCATGGTCTAGCCCTGAGCCCAGCTGTCCATGAACAGGACATTCATGACAGATGCATTTGCCTGATCAGTGAGCTTTTTAATACCATGGCCAGGTGATTGGTGGGTTCTCACCTCATGTGCACAATGTGAAGGTGTTCAGCACACCTCTGGGTGAAGGCCTCAACTACAGCTTGAAACATTTGTACCCTCATATTGATCTGAAATTAAAAAAGAGAAACAATACAATATCTAGGAAGGGTTGTGTAATGCAGATGTTCATCACAGCATTGTTTCTAATCCGGCTATGTAAAAGCAAATTAAATGCTCAAAACAGAAGAATGATTATATTAAAAATGAAACCTCACAGACTTGTTGGATGCTAAAGAGTCAGGGTATGAGAGCCCCATTGAAACACACAGGACTGAGGAGGCATGTGGTGTCAAAGTGAACGTCACTGGGCAACATCTGAGATGTTCACAGTGAGATTGCTTTGAAAGGACGCGTAGATGGACTGCAACAAGATTCGAAAATGTGACCTCCATGAGGTAGAATTCTGGGTCAAAACAAGCTAAAACCCAACAGGGATTTTAAAAATTACATTTCATTTAAATTAAAAAGTAATCTATTGCAAAGCTACAGGATGGGACAGTAGATGGGGGAGAAAGGTGGGGACAGGGCTTGGCAGCACTTCCAGAGGAAAAGAGCTTATGAATCTAGTTGAGTCCAAGATTCAGTGAAAAAATGTGATACAGGAACTGAGATTTAGACTTGGTCTTGGGCTATGTAAACAGAAGCAGTGGGCAGGTTTCAGGAAGAACTAGTACCCCAAAGGTCTACCCTGGTTATGCCACAGTGGGCAATTTGGAGGATGGAGGGGTGGGCTCTGCTCTGTGCCTTATTTTTAGAACAACATTGACAAACAAGAGCTTGTCCAGAGTGGATATTGAAGCCTGCCTTATGATACCCAGTGCAGGAACTGGGGAACTTTAGCTTAGAGATTTTAGGGGAGATGTGATAACATCTTCAAATACTTGAAGGCCTATCATGTACAATTATTATTCCACTTATCCTGATCAGGTGCAGAGGTGGGCAGAAGGAAGCCCAGGGATAGGGGGAAGGGAGGAATTGAGGGTTGGCTTATTTTGGACTCTCCGCTGGGGTGGGGGAGAGGGAGGAGTCAGCCAAAGCTGCTTTGTTTTGAAAACCCTTCCCTGGCAAACAGAGAGGTGTCTTGTGTGCAGGAAGGAAGCCTCTCTCGGAGTGGAATGGCTGTCTCAGGTGGTGGGCGACCTCTGCATTGCTGGGAGAGCTCAAAAAGAGCCTGGGAGTTTGTCCACCCAGGATTCTGGGTAGGAAGTTAAATTGTATAACTGTTTTGCTATTTTGAGATTTGCTTTGGTCCACCCATGCTACCAGTGGAACGCAATCCCTTCTCACCCCCTTCAGTGGTTCCCACCCTGTGCAAGGTCACCACCATTTCATGCCTTGATTTTGTCAATAGCTTTCTAACTGGTGTCCTCGTTTGCATCTTTACAGTCTAACCTGCCCAGCAGCTAGAATGATTCTGTTAAAACATGAGTCAATCATGTCACTTCTTTGCTCAAAGCCTTCAATGCTTCTCCATTTCTCTGGAGTAAAAGATAAGCCCCGTTAATCCTCTATAAGGCTTACTATACTTTGGACGCTCCCCACCTGCCTCTTCCATACCCTATAACTTCTCTGATCTCATCTCCTATTGCTTCCTCATTCTGAGCTCATCCATGTGCTCATTCTGCTCTGTTCCCATTGACTCTTGTAATCCTCTAGCACCCCAGGCACCCCTCAGGACCTGTGCGCTGGCTGTTCCCTCTCCTGGAAGGCTCTTCCCTCAGCTGTCACCTGCCCAACCACGACATACTCTCTCCCCTCCTTCAAGTCTGTTCAGATGCCCCTTGTGGGGCCTTCCTTGGCTGTCCGAGCTGAAGCCACAACTCCTTCCGATGCTTCCTTTCCTCCTTTATTTTCCTTCTTGGGACCCGGTTCCACTTAACTCACATTTTACTATGCTAATTAGCACCTATGGTTGGGCTGAAAGGAAAGCCTCAGGAGGGCATGGAGTGCTGACAGTTGGCTCTGCTGGTGTACCCCTATGCTTAGGAGAGCATCCAGGGGTGTCCAACCTGTGGCCCATGGGCCACATGAGGATTATGTGAGGACCTTTTGCTTACCTGTGGTGGCAGATACCACAAAAATTATGCATAGACCTTTTTTTATTTTCTCGTCAGCTTTTGTTAGTGTTTGTGTATTTAGTGTATGGCCTGAGACAACTTCTTCCCATGAGGTGCAGAGAAGCCAAAAGGCTAGACATCCCGATAGACATTCAGTAAATATGCGTTGACCAAATGTTGAGATTCTGTGATTCTCTGCTAGTTCCTTCAAAGGAGACAACCCACAGCATTGCAGTGTGGCTGGTGGGATCCTGTAAAGGTGCCCAGTGGTTTCGAGGAGGTTGGGATGATTCAGTTGGTCTAGTGGAGGGAACTTGTTCCCTTTCCTCTCTCCTCTAGTCTGACTCAGACTCACACATGTCAACCTCAGGCCTGTCCCATTAATGAGCCCTGTCTCTGATGTTGCCAGTCATGACCACAAGCCTCTCTGACCGGGTTTACCTTCTCCTTTTCCATTCCCCCTCTCACTCCATGGGCCCTGACTATTCCTGAATTACTGGGGGCGAGCCTCAGGCTTTCCCAGATGAATGGGATGGGGTCATGTACTCAAAGCAGACAGACCAGACTCTTGGGCTTGTGCCCTGGAGTATGAGAGGAGACCAGGGGTGATGCCAGACCACACCAGCAGTGACCAGTAATTTCCCTTGCTCTTCTTCCTGCTCTTGTTGCCTCTTCCACAGTCCTCCCCTTGGCCCCGGGGATCCAGCAGGAAACTGCAAGGAAGTTTGTCAACTGATGGGGACTTTAAGCTGGATGAAAAACTAAAGCACCTCCCCATTCTGAGATTTTATGCTCCTGGGCTTCTGGAATGAAAAGGGAAGTTGGCATTCATTGTCTGCAAGGTTCTTTAAAAACAGGAGATAGAGGGCAGATTTCTGCAGCCAGTATTAAGATATTGCTATTCATACAAAGAAGTAACTGAAAATGTTTGGATTCCTCCTCCCTCTGTTCCCCACTCCCTGACCCTTTCTCAGACCTAGAAGGGATATTTAGAGTTAGAGCTTACCGCTTGGTCCAGGAGACCGTTCTCATCTGAATCATAGAGACGGAACATGACTGCAAGAAACAGAGATAAGGTTTGAAGTGTCCTCCAGAAAGCAGGGATGGCTGAGGTTTTGATGCTGCCAAGGTTTTAGATCAGTCCTGGCCATCTCTGACCAGTGCAGTCAGCTCACCCTCCCTCTAAGCACAGAGTTAGACTTCCTTACAGAGAAGGTGGAACAAGGGAGGAGGTCCTGGCTTTTGGACCTATCTAAACAATAATTCTGTGGTTGATGAGATCCAGGTCACAGATAGGATTCCCTGGAGAGCATGCACACTTCTCAGCGTCACTAGCACACAACTCAAAGCGAGGGCCCAGTTGGTGGGGGGACAGAAGTGCCAGAATTACAGATGGGGCTTTGCTTTTATTGTATAGAAAGAGTGTGGAGGTAGGCAGATTTAAATCCTGGCCCTGCCCTACCACTTCTGGGGTGTTCAACAAGTTATTTAATTTCTCTGGGCTCAGTTTCCTTATCTGTGAAATGGAGATTATAGTAGTTTCTTAGTATGAGAATTAATGTATAAATGATATGTCAAATTCACAGTGCTTGGATTGTAGAAAGCACTCAACAGACGTTATTTATTTTTATTTTTTTATTAATAAACATTTATATATAGCATTTAGTATGTTCAGGGCACTGTCCTATGCACTTTATCATTACCATTTAATCTTTCATGATGTTATGAGGTAGTTACGACTACAGAAGCTATTATTATTATTATTATTATTATTTTCTGAAGCGTCAATATGCTGTTCAAAAACATCTTCAGTCATGTTCTACCTGCAGGGAGGTGATGTAGAACAAGGAAGATCTGGGAGAGAAATTTGGGCAAAGGACAAAATCTTCATATATGGGACCTGAAAACCTTTATTTCATTCAGCCCAAAGACAAAGATCCTGTCTGTGGTCTCAGAAGCAAGCTGTGTAGGCAGCACAGAGAAACGGCTCTCTGTTTCCTTCTGTTCTTTACAACCCTGCATCACGCCTGCTTTTTCCGTGGACCCTGCACCCCCTGGCCCTTCTCTGCTGCACCCATCCGATCTCTCACTGCGTACCCACCTTGTCACACTGCTCCTGCTGAGTTGCCCTCATGTTGTCACTTCCTTCTGGAGGCTTGTGGTTTTCAGGGGGGGGATCCCTGGTTGGAGTCTAAGCTCTTTAGAAGTAGGGGCTTCTGATTCTTTGTGACTACTCAGAATGTCAGAGGCACTCAGCATATGCTGCTGACTCACCCAACAGATGGTCGAACGACATAAAGAAGGATGGACCTTTCCTACTAGCATCATTCCAGGGCTCTGGACCTAGACGGATCTCTAACGCTGAGCTCTCTCCGGCACTGTCTGAGCAATGCAGCTAGGAAGGCCTGAGTAAGAATCCTATTTCTTAGAAGTGTGGCCTTGGACAACTTTTTAAACCTTCCTATGCTTTCTTATGTATAATATGAGAATAATCCTATTATCCTTTTAGGGTTGTTGCGAGGTTAACATGAGGTTAATATAACTTTAGCATTTAAAGTTCTTAGCAAACAAAAGGTTTTTGATGATGAGAGTTATTATTATTGCATTGGCAATAGGTGGGGTTTCAGGATATTATTTCAAACAAACAAACAAAACAAAACAAAACAAAGCCTTTTTTTTTGAGACAGAGTCTCACTATGTCACCCTCGGTAGAGTGCTGTGGTGTCATAGCTCACAGCAACCTCAGACTCTTCGGCTTAAGCAATTCTCTTGCCTCAGCCTCCCAAGTAGCTGGGACGACAGGCACCCACCACAACGCTCAGCTATTTTCTTGTTGTAGTTGTTATTGTTGTTTAGCAGGCCCAGGCCAGGTTCAAGCCCACCAGCCCCAGTGCATGTGGCTGATGCTGTAACCACTGAGCTATGGGCACTGAGCCAACAAAGCTTGGTTTTTAAAAAGCAAAGCTTAACTTGTTTTTTTTTTTTTGCAGTTTTTGGTTGGGGCTGGGTTTGAATCCGCCACCTCCAGTATATGGGGCAGGCACCCTACTCCTTTGAGCCATAGGCACTGCCCTAAGCTTAACCTGTTTTAATCATTACAATTAGGGGAAGGATTTAAATTTATTTGGTTTAATAAAAGTCAAACCAACCAAAATGAAAATCCTACATGACAAATGATCAATTTTATGTAACAAAAATTACAGGAAGAAATTAGCAAAAGATTAAGAGAGCAAAGAGACATAATAACCAATGGGAATCTATGGGCTTCATTAGGATCCTGATTTAAACAAACAAAAAATCTCTAAAGTAATCAGAAACATATGAATGTTGATTGAGTATTTGATAATAGTAAGGAATCATTTTCTTTAGACGTGATAATCGTGTTGAAGTTATATTTAAGAAGAAGGGTTTGTTGTCAGTAGAAGTGTATACCAAACTACTTACAGATAAAATTATATGATGCCTGGAATTTACTTCCGAGGCAGAGGGAATATAGGTGTGAGGTGTAAATGCTGTAAGATTGACTGTGAGTTATAATTATTGAAGCTGGGTGATGGGGCCATGGAAGTTCCTTGTATTTAATTATTAACTATCCTTGAAATATTCTGAAGTAAGAAGTTTTAAAGTTTCTTTTCATTGTCATTACAAACTCAGTCTGAGAGTCACTAATATAAAGAATCTGTCACATTCTTCTTGGTATTTGGTTATTAACAAATATTAATATAATGTCTAAAACTAAAAATGCAGCTATATTTTGGGAATGATTTGACATTTCTCTTTGAACATTAGCCAGAAGAAAACAGAAATCTGCTACATTTGCTACAAATTGGCACTTAAGACTTGGAATTATTAATACCTCAAACCTATAGGGGAGTTTTTTTGAGACAGAGTCTCAATTTGTCGTCCTGGTAAAGTGCTATGGCATCATAGCTTACAATAATCTACAGGCACCTGCCATAATGTCCAGCTATTTTTAGAGAAGAGGTCTTGCTCTGGCTCAGAGTTGGTCTCCAACTTTTGAGCTCAAGTGATCTACTCACCTTGGTCTCCTAGAGTGTTAGGATTACAGGCGTGAGCCACCACACCTGGCAATGGGGAAGATTTTAAGCTTAGCTAATGAACAAACTGTTTAATTTGCTTTTTGCAAGAGTTAACCTTTGGCAGGTTTGCCTTGCTAATGTTTAAGTGTTGTTGACTAGTCTTACGAACTGGAATTTCGACTTTTAGTATAATGTGTATATTTTTCTTTGCTTAAGTTCCCAGCAGAAACAAAGACAGTACAATTTATTTAAAAAGGTTCTACCATCTTCTATTTTAAAAAGGGTGCCTGTAGGCTCACAGGGGCCAGAGAAACCTTCCCTGCACTAAGCCATCTACAAGATGGCTGGCTGTTTCAGCCATTATGAACTTTCCCTTCTGCTACCAGCTCTTACTCTCCTCCAGAAGATGTGTTTTTGAAACCAACTTTGGTAGCACCAACTCCATTAATTAACTAGCTCTCCTTCTCCGGAGGCCAAAGAGCTTGGAGTAGGGTGTGGGGTGGGAGGAGAATTGGAAAAAACCTTAACAAGATAGAGGATGATTAGCTCTCAGTTAAAAAGTTGCTTGGACATAAAACAGGGGAGGAAGACTGATGTTGGCTACCTTTCTTGAAAAGTCCATTAAGAGGAGGCAGCAGTTTTCTGATTGGAGGCTTTTAGGAAGCCCTGCCAGCAAAGCAAGAGGGTCTCCAACCCTAGATGAGACCTTGACCTCTTGATGAGACTCCTTCCCCTTTCCAAATTCTGATTCTCAATGCCCAGGTCTCAGACGCTTTTCCCACTTTATGTGGTACTGTGTCATAGGGTGGATTCTAGGAAAAGATGCTGGTGAGAGGACAAAGAAATCTTCCCCAGAGAGGCAGGACCTAGACCCTTGACCTCAAATCAATGTCCAGTGTGTTTGGGAATGATGCATAGGGCACCAGATCTTCCTCTAAGTAAAGCTGAAGCCCTTTGACAGGGTGAGCACTTACACTCTAGCTTATCCTGGGGTCTCCCTGTCTCCAGCAGGGACAGGTAGCACATAACATCCTTCAGATACACTATGGCGGATTCTGAGCACGCAGCAGCAGGGGCTCCCGGGAAGGTGGCAGCCACTTGATCTTCAGCTGGTTTTTGCTTCCTGGCTGCCCTTGATTCTGTGACAGTAAAAAGAAGCATTAGGGGACATTTTGTGTTAGCAAATATTAACCTCCTTGTTCTCCCATTCTTATCATCATGGAGGCAATAATTTTTTATGTGTCTTCCAAGGTTACAGAGACATGATCAAATGAGTCACCCTAGAAATCCAATTTATGGGGTTCGTATTCTCTGAGCGGGCCCTGTTCCAACCCTTTTAAGGGTAAGACATTTGTAAGACATGCATGTATACTCTGGGAATATTCAGAGATGGTAGTGATTCTTGGTAATAGTCAGCAGGTAAGTGCCAGTAAATGCCAGGTAATTGTCATTTACTAATATACACTGTCACAATTTTTTCTCAAATGCTTATAAATACAAATAGAGACAGATGAATATTCAAAAGGAAAAAATTAGGATTGACCATCAACCAATTTCTAGAAAGTAGGAAGAACTTTGACTAATTGCAAGCTTAATCAGTTGGATTAAGAAAATACAGAAAGTGACTTATTGTACCACAGGAATAGAGTAAATTTTCCCCCTAAATTTTTCATCTCTTAGGTAAGAAAATTCTTTGTCTCTTCATACTCTGTCTTTTGGTTTGGAAATATAAGATCTATTACTAACAAGAAAACTAGGCATTTCTGTTTAACTGTGTGAATTTTATTTTTGTTTTTTTTGAGTCTCACTTTGTCACCCTGGGTAGAGTGCTGTGGCATCATAGCTCACAGCAACCTCCAACTCTTGGGCTCAAGCAGTTCTCTTGCCCCACCCTCCTAAGTAGCTGGGACTATAGGTGCCTTCCACAATGCCTGGATATTTATTTTACAGACAGGGGTCTCACTCTTGCTCAGGCTGGTCCAGAACCTGTGAGTTCAGGGCTGTCCACCCGCCTCAGCCTTCCAGAGAGCTAAGATTACAGGCATGAGCCACTACACTCAGCTGAATTCTATTTTTTGAGAAACTTTGGGTGCTATCTTTCTTCTTGCAGCCCCTCTGTCTCCATGTTCCTCAGAAATGATTTCTTACTATCTCCTAGGAGTGTACAACTCACAGAAAACAACTAACTAGGGAATAAACCGAAGATGGGCAGTGGAGAATCCAACTTGGGTACTGTAATACCACCATAAATAAAGTGCTGAAGGCATAAGCAGTGGTGGAGACAGTCTCCGCTGTAAGCCTCGACAGTAAGCCTGGTGGAGAAGGCAATGTTCCCTACACTTTCTCCATTCAGAGAACGAAACAGCCAGGCAGTGTGAGTGAACATTCCTCTCAGGCCAGCAGAGCTGTGCTAGATGAAAGCCTAACAAGTCCTGGGTGTTAGGTGGTGGGGCTGTTAGCCGTTATCCAGATGGTCAGTAGGAGAGATCACAGGCTGCTGACACACTCTGTGTGTTACGAAGTTCCCCAGGAAGAGACCAAGTTGGAGACTATGAAACAGAGCTACAAAAAAAAAAAAAAAAAAGAAGGAAGCTTCACCAGAAGTCTCAGAGGACCAGATTTTTGAGAGTAATTTCTTATTGGACAAGACCCTCAGTAGGCTGCAAGAAGAAATAACTTCTATATAACAAAAGCAGAAAGCCTTAGGGTTGAACAAGTAGAGATGAAAATACAGTAGGATAAGATAAAATCTGGGATAGTGAGATAGGGGAGAATTGTAATAAAATTATATATGCAACAGAAGTATGAAAATCACCTCTGGAAGAAAAGTTATGGAGAAGCATACCTTAATAATGGAGAAAAAAAATGAGTGAAGGCCTTTGTACTGGGCTGTCCATTTACCCCGAGCTATTGCTCTAGCCTCAGAGTATTCATTCACTGAGATACTATCAATGACTTCC
>NW_003852455.1:10324760-10343712 GCF_000181295.1 Otolemur garnettii | reverse complement strand
AGTAATGCCTATTCCCACCCATCAGAATAGAACATCCTCATAATTCACGAATCACTGGGAGAGTACTTTGCTGAGTTTTGCCTCAGAAGTGAGGCAAAATTGGCCCTAGAGTAAATGCTTCTCTGGTCCTGCCCCATGAAATTTAAAAGACAGACCCCCAAAGATCAGACTTTTCCAAATAACCTAATTGTACCTCTAAACAAAACTCAAGAATATCTGTAGGTATGCAAAAATATCTAACACTCACCATTTAATGAAGGGATAATATGTATTACACACAAACTCCTTCAGAAGACTTAAGAGGAGGCTATCCTACCCAACCAATTTTGTGAGGCCAGCATTACTCTAAAATCCAACCCAGACCATACCAGGCCAATGGCAGAAGGCAAGGCTGGGATTTTAGCATTGGGTTTGCATGAAATAGTGTGCTCTTGCACCAATAGGCACACTGCCCTCACCCAGTTTCAGTTTTCTCCTCTATTATAATAAGGGATTGCATTAAAACTGATGTTCACCCCAAGTCCTGAATGACAGAAATATTTGTGAATACCATGTTAAGTGAAAAACAAAGCTGGATCCCAAATGATACATACAGTACAGTTTTATCTCAATTCTGTAAAAAATTTATAGAAAAAAACTTACAAGAAAATTTGACACACACACAAGTAATTGCATTGGTGGGATTATAAGTGATTTATTCTGTTTCCTTTCTTTTTCTTTTTTTAATTCTAGTTATATTTTTATAAATATAAACTGACCCCTGTGTACATGGTATCTGTATAGACATGGAAAATATTTGGAAAGGATATGTACCCACTTCCCAACAACAGTGATCTCCGGGTAAATGGGGATGGAGACAGGGAAGAGGGCTTTAAAGAGAGGTGGTGACATTAGGTGACTTTTACACTTTGGATTTAAAATATTTCTCAAGAAAACCCTCTCAAAGATGAAAGAATTTATATTTATGTAATCAATTACCAAATTCAAAAGAAGAAAACAAACTTACATGTTTGCTTTGATAACTTTCCAAGTTGATAATTTAAACACTGAAGCAAAGACCATTTGTTCAAAATGTGATAACTGAGTTCAAGGTGAATTAAGGATTGTTTTTTCTTAAATCTGGGAGAGGAGGCCAATATTAGTTTGAGAAGTAATTTAAAACAGCTTTCTCTGCCCTAAAATTCCTCTGTGCTCTGTCCATTCATTCCTCCTTCCCTCAGCCCCTGACAACCACTGATTTTTGTTGTTGATCTTTGTCGTTTCTTTCTTTCTTTTTTGTGAGTATATTACTTTTATACTTGGGAATAACTGTTAAAAAATATTGAGGGACTTTCCTTGAGACTCCAAGATTCTGGGTTACAGAAATATCTTAATAGCCTAAGAGACTAACTAAAGACCAGGGGGCTGAAGTCCTCCTTGTTCATCCCAATTGGGGCTCCTGAAGTCCTCCCCTGAGCCTCCATGAAGGGAAGGGTGGACTTAGCCTTGGTTTTTTCAATCAAAAAGTTAACGTGTTGGGTTGTACCTTGTATTATGGAGCATTGGTTGCTTTAAAAATGATCTAGAAGTGACCTTAGTGATCTATTTGGTAGTATTTATCTTCAGATATCTATTTTTAAAAAAATATGTGCAAGTTAATAATTATCCAATAGTTAATGTCTTAAGAAAAAGCTATTTTATATGGAAATCTCAGAAGCAAGGTGCTGGAAATAGCAAAAAACACAGTTTCCAAGTTAAAAGTAGTTTATTAATTAATTAGAATTGCATTGGAGGTAACAGATTTGTTTTAAAATAGAAATGCTACTATATTTAGTTTAAGCAACTTAAATCATCTGTATACCAACCTTTTTAGTTTGAATTTTGGGGTCTAGGCAAATTAATGGAAAGATCAGGGAAGATGGGAAAGATCAGGGAAGATGGGGTAATGAAAAGCTTGAGGGGACAGAAGCTTCTGGAATGGAGAGTAGATGGGAAGAGTATTTCAGTTATGAAGAAAAAGCTTCTCTAAGATGTTACCACACACATACCTTTGCTATTTCAGCTGCTAACATCTATTAGGTCCGGTATATGTTGGCAAATGCCATTTCCATTTTTGATCAATTAAGTATCTTTGGTCAAATTCCTTAAGCTCTCTGAGTTTGTTGGCCACTTATATAAAAAATATTCAAATTTACATCCCTAGATTATTAAGTTGCATTAAATTGTGCAAAAAAATTAAATTAAAAACTTGGCACAAAACATACGCTTAATGATTGTTAGTTTTCTTCCCTTACATGCAATAATCATGATGCTTATTATCTATATGTGTTTGTTATTGATTTAGGTAAAGAGCCTTCATTCTTTCAAATGTTGAGGTAAGGTATTCTTTAAAAATAGAAACTCAATCTAATATCACATAAAGAAACTAATTATTTCCTGAGTCAAAGCCTGCCAAATGAAAAATTCCATTTGCTTTAATAATAGTTCTATTTTTTTTAGGTTACTCTCTCTCTTTTTTTTTTAAGTTCAATATACAAATACCCATTGTATACCATTAACAATTAGAGAATTAATTCTTTTCTTAAGACAAATTTTTAGGGCAGTTTTAGATTCACAGCAAAACTAGAGGAAGGTGCAGAGATTTCTGACTTAGGCTGCTGTCTGTACACACACTAGCCTACCAGGCATCAACATCCTCCTGCCAGAATGGTACATTTGTTACAACTGATGACCTTTCATTGACACATCCTTGTCACCCAAGGTCTACAGTTTACATTTGTGTCCACTCTTGGTTTGCACATTCTATGGGTTTGGGCAAATGCACAGTGATGTGTAGCCATCATTAAAATATCATATAAGAACCAGCACATTGTACCCCATGATTGCATTAATGTACACAGCTATGATTTAATAAAAAAAGTCATAGAGGGTAGTTTCTCTGCCCTAAAATTCCTCTGTGCTTTGTCCATTCATTCCTCCTTTCCTCAGCCCCTGACAACCACTGATCTTTGTTGTTTCTTTCTTTTTTGTGAGTATATTACTTTTATACTTGGGAACAATAATATTGAGGGACTTTCCTTGAGACTCCAAGATTCTGGGTTGCAGAAATAACTCAATAGCCTAAGAGACTAACTAAAGACCAGGGGGCTGAAGTCCTCCTTATTCATCCCAAGTGGTCCTGAGCCTTCATGAAGGGAAGGGTGGACTCAGCCTTTCCTGAGCTGACATCCCCAAAATGACAGACTGCGTGGGGTTCTCAGCTAACCTCTGCACTCTGTCAAAACCTTTCAATATACAAGGGTGTACACATCTGGCTCTGGGTATGAATAATTTGAAGTGGGTTATGATAGACCTGAGCTTGGAGACTGATCCAATAGGCCATATCAGATAAGACTCTAGTTTCTTTCTCTGGCTTTGCTTGGGCAACAGGAAAGGGTTGGAATTTTCAACAGATGGTCTGTTTGTAAGCCAGAACTTGGCTTTCCTTACTGGCAGAGACCCCTCTCTGTGATGTCCACCTGGCCCTATATTCTTGTTTCTGGTGAACAGGGACATCTAATTAAGACATCCATGGAAGGGGACCTAGCAGGAAAAGGATTTTCTCCTTTACATCTCAAGCTCAAAAGAAGATGAAAAATGCTGTACGCCTCCCTAGGCCGAGAGTCAGATAATTGCCCTTTCAGATAATTGCAGGTGATTTTTCACATACACAAGGGAAATGGTGTATCACAAATCACTTTGGGAGGGGAGCTCTGGAAGTTTCTCTTTTAGACTAAGACTGCTACAGCTATTGCAAATATGCATGGTGGTCAAGGAAGTCAGCTAACTCTCATTACTGCCACTGATCATCTTTCTCAAATATAAGTTCTTCTTTGGTATTTTAGAAACTTCAGCCACTGAAACAAACCATTTAACACCTCAAGGAATGAAATGTGACTTTTTCCATGTTCTTACTTGGACTAAGAAAGTTCCAACTACTTGAACTAAGAAAGTCTCTGGGTAAAGAATTTGGGCACGATGCTTTTCACCATGCGTTTTCTTGATGAGATTTTAAAATCTCAAAGCTCCTAGTTTCACTCTTTCCTTCCTACCATGAGAATGATTTATGTCAGAATATGCCTCCTCTATTCATATAAGACGTGAGACTTACTTATGCCTTACATCCATTTCACCAAGGGGCTGTGGATTTAGTGTGACTGGGTGGGGTGCTGGGCAGGGCTTGGGTGACCCTACACTTCTGTAGAGTCTTTTCCTATTGCTATCTCTGAAGGTGCCAGGAAGGCATGGACTGTGTTCTCTCAATCCTTGCTTTCTGGAGCTCCACATCTCCTGGAATTTGTTGACCATGCTGTGCTTTCCATTAACCTCACTAGTCCTTCTATAATCCTCCTAGTTTCCCTTGACTGGAGAAAAGATTAGATGTTCATCCAGCGTCCACTTGAAGAAGTTCTCTCATCCTAGGTCCCTGTTATAATTAGTTCCTCTTTTCTTTCAGTTGTAGCATCTATTGTTGATCGTGTTTTATGTAGATTTCAAAAATATACTAAAGCTGAATTTTTTATCCATTGAGTACATTCCAACAGCTGGAATTCACCTTTGTGTATCTGTAAATCTTTTCAATCAAATGATAATGCCGGTAAAACAGGGGTGACTCTCTGAGTCTTTGCATTTGAAACTTAAAGAGCAACCTGATAGAAAGAGAGCTGTGACAGACCTTCCATGAGAACAGGACACCCACCTGACATCTTGGAGACGGGGGTGCAGACTGAAGGAGGTGATGGCAGACCATGGTGAGTTAAGACTAGAGGGCTCTTCCAGAGGGTGGCTTGAATGACAATCGCCAGTATTTATTGGATATTTACTATGTGCCAGTCAGTCACTGTTCTAAGCATTTATACATCTAATTCACTTAACCTTCATAACAACACTTGTCATCTCTCATTCCAGACGGGGACACTGAGGCACAGAGACATTGTTCAAACATGCCCACAGTTACAGAACTAGGTGGTGTCAGAGCTGGGAGCCACACCTGCAGTCTGGCTGTGAGTTCTAGATGCTTAACCAGCCTACTCTAGTTCCTGACCCAGCTTGGGTTGATAGTGACAGGAAATTTTAATTGGGCATGAGAGCAATGTCCAATCAAGTATGGTGACCTTTGTTGCTTCTAGTCTTCTTGAGAGCATCTGGCCTTGGGTCAGGGCCTCGGTCAGCAGCACTGAAGAATGACTCCTCATTGACAAATGTGCCAGGGAGGATCTTACACCTGTCACAGCCCAGGAGTGGCCTAGGGACAGTAGCAGCCCTACTGAGAGTGTAGCTTGTTCATTCCACCAGGAACTAACCAAAGCACCAGGCATCTCAAGATGACTCTCTTGGAGTAGGAGAGAAAGCAGGAGCTTAGAAGTTGGACATTTCTGGATTGAAAGCTCAGCTCCACAGGTCTTAAAGCCTCAGTCCTCACATGTAAAATGGTGTGACTGTGAAGGTTAAATGGGAGATATAATAAAAAGGTGCCTGGCAAACAGTTCTTTAAAACAATTGTAGCTGGCTTGCCCTTGCTAACTTAGTAGCAGCTCTCCAAACAATACAAAATAGTGTTACGAATATGTTGTTGGAAGTCAATCAGAGCATGTTCTTAGCATCTTGCCTTGTCCCTCTCTAGCCATCCACTGGTTGGGGATCATTTGTACCTCAGCCCCGGTACTGCCTCTTCATATTCTCTCTCTCTGTCACTCACACACACACACACACACACACACACACACCCCTCTTCTCCTGAGAAGACTGCCTATTTCCTGGGCAGGCAGACCCAGAGGTAAACACAGCTGTTTCTAGTCCTGACCTGCCCTGTTCCAGGGTAAGTGAAGATAAACCCAGCCTCAGAATCCCAGAACCTTTGAGTGACAGGAGCCCCAGAGAGAGAAGCTCTGAAGGTCACAGCAGGACGACATCTGCACCGAGGGTTCAGAATTACATGGAGACAAACTGTTAGTTAGGTATGTCCAATCCTCCCCAAGGATGAGGTGTCCCCCACTTCTCTCCCAAATCCTCTGTCCCAAAGACTCACCAGTGTCAGGGGCACAGGCCTCATCTGCTTTGGCAGCATTATCCACACTCTGCGTATTAGGATCTGGGGCACAAAAAGATTTAATGACCAGCCCATCCCCTCCAGGTAGGGAACCTCGTCATGTGACCTTGTTCCCTAGGTTACTGTGTATAAGTTACTGTCACCTGGGTCCATGCTCATTTATTGGGATTGACTGTGTCTCCCCACTATAGCCGAAGCTCCAGGAAGTTGGTGCCCACGGCTTCCCCTTCCTGACACTCCCAGGCTAGTCCCACTGCACACACAAGCTGACTGTGCTCCCACAGACCAGCAGCTTTTGCTGAAGGCCTCATCCCCCTCCCCTACATAGTTGTATCCCTTCTTCCCCCATCCTACTCTCTGATCCTGAGTGGCAGGAATTATGTGCCATCTTTATTCCTTCCCCTGAGAGACTTATCAGACAGGGCTTCCCATAAGGCCCTATGAGGAGAGGAGTCCTGGTCCCTTGGTCCCCATTCTCACTCCATAGGGAAGCCACTGTACTCAGGGGACACTCTGGGATGCAGCCTGTGCCTGCACAGGATAGCTCACAATGTCCTCCCCTCTTGGGGATGGCTGTCCGTGTACCTGGGCCAGTGACCTCGCTGCTGCTGGCTCCCTCCTTTGGGCAATCAGGGGTCTCCTGTCTGGGTTTCTGGCTGAAGGCCAGGAAGAGGTGAGTGCTCAGTGGCTGAGGAAGGTCCACCTCCAGGTACGCCCTCATGAACAGCTTGAAGACATCATAGCTAATCGGCTGAGAAGGGGCAAAAAGGGCAAAGTTAGTGACGAGAGGTGAAGGTCCAGAGAGGAGGGAGAGAAGAAAAAGGGGTTGAGGAGATGGTGGGTGAGAGAAACGGGAAGGGAAGAAGAGGAGGTGATGGGAGAAGAAGTGAAAAAGCCAGGGAGGTGACAGACAGTGACAGACAGGGACAAGGATGGGAAGCAGAGAAGGTGGATGCTGGTGGATGCATGTTGGAGCATAGCAGGGCCCAGAACCACAGCAGGACTTTGTGATAAATGTGGTCTGAGTTTAGATAATGAAAGCAGTAAGGAGGAGCAAGTGCTGGAAGCAGAGGGTCCTGGCCCTCATGAATGATGCGGCCCCAGTGAGCAGGGACGGCATCTACGTCCTGGAATCCAGTTGAGATGGATGCTGTTGAAAACACGATGGAAAGAAATGGTTCTTCTGTGCTATCTTGCTTTTCCTTTTCCACTCTGTGATTCCTGGGTTTTCAGGTCTTAGGAAATAGGAAAAGCCTGGAAGAGAAAGATCAGGCTCCACCCTTCTTTACTTTCATAATCCTGATCTTCCCTGGACAAATGCCAAGGTAACAGGGGGATGAAGTGTCTGGCTCAAACGCTTCCCAAAACATGTCCTTGTGAAGGTTTTAGGCACCAGGAGAAGAGCAGGAAGCCAAGGACAGAAGGTAGAGAACTAATAGACACGCCAAAAACTAGACCCTCTTCCTGCTGTGTCTCTCCCAGCCTCGCCTGGCTGCTGGTCCCAGGCTGGGAACATCCCTGCCAGAAAGGGCTGCTGCTCTCAGCAAACACTCAACAACAGTTGCGGTGAGTCATCACTGGCTTGTGCTTGGATGGCATGGGATTCTTCATCCCCTCGGCAGATGCTCCTGGAAACCAGGCGAGGAAGCGCTACTCAGATCTGCTGAGCAGGCTTCTGTGAATGATAGCTGTGGGGTTAAAATCTCTTTTCTGGAGGGACTATTTGGTGCTCCCATCAAAATGTTGGTAGCATTTAACCCTTTGTCTGTTCTGGGAGATCTGGGATCCTTTCCAGAACCAGAAGCTGGCTTGCATGTGTATAATCAAATTTGCGTTCAAAGTCTTGGCCCTACAAGAAAGTGATGCCCTCCCCACCCCACTGGAAGCTCACAAAGCAATTTCTTTTAGCACCAGGCTGGGCTGTACTATACATATTCTTTGCAGAGTGGATGAAGCCTGATTCAGGTGGACAGAGGCTCTCACCGGATGAAAGGAACTCTGTGAAAACAGTGGACTCACAAATCCCATGGCAGCGATTCATTTCTCTCTGTCTTTTTTCTGTCCCCGAGTCTCTGTGTCTGTTTCGTACTCTTTCTGTCTCTCTCTGTCTGCACAGCATCATCTGCTCAGAATGTCCCTCCCTCACAAATCCTCCATCTTCCCAGTACGCAAGAACAAAAGCTTTCCCTCCTCCTTTCCAAGTGCAGCCCGCCTACTGTGAGTCTTGAGTCTACCCTCTCTGGCTCAGAGCACACCTGCTGGCATTTGACTCTCTTCTACCTGCCAGCACGCTGCACGTCAGGCATCCTCAAACTACGGCCTGCAAGCTACATGCGGCCCGCCGAGGACGTTTATCTGGCCCACTGGGTGTTTTTGCCACCGCTTCCTGTCCTGCTTAGCAGCCAACTCGTCCTGGGGCCCACAGTCCGTCCCTCCAACGGTCTCAGGGACAATGAACTGGCTCCCTCTTTAAAAAGTTTGAGGACCCCCGCTCTACTGCCACCATCCCAAAGGAACTGCGGTCTGCTAGAGTTGCTGGTCCATCCTTCTTCTCTTCAAATTTCTCCTCACAGACCAGGTTAGCCGCCTCCTCTCCCTAATCCCACTCAGTTAGCGTTTTAGCCCATTCATTACCTTTGAACTGCTCTCTTGATGGTCACAAAATTTATCACCTGAGATTTTTCTCATCTGTGGCTTCTCTGCAGTATTTCATCCTCTCTTCTTTCACAAGCTCTCTATTTTCCATGGAGTTAGTTCTCTTCATTCGATACTTTGATTTAACTGGATATTTGCTAATAGCATTGCTATTCATTAATTTATTTCAAAAAGCTCTTTTTGCATTGTCTTTTTGTACCATTTTAATTGACAAGTATTCTTTTATTTTTTTCTTTGGAGGAGTAAGAAAAAGATTTAATTATTTCTTAACTAAACCTAGCACTTTATTTTTTTTTTTTTCAGATTGATATGAGGGTATAAACTATTAGGTTACTTTAGTTGCATTTGTTAGACAGAGTCCAAGTTGTAGTTGAGTCCTTCACCCAGGAGGTGTGCCAAATACCGTTACACTGTGTGTTAGGTGAGAGCTGGCCAATCCCCCTCCTCCTTCCCCTCTCCCTTTCCCTCACTTGATTTTAATAATTTTCTCTCATGTGGGCATGTAGTCATTCATCTACTGCAGTGGTTCTCAACCTTCCTAATGCCACGACCCTTTAATACATTTCCTCATGTTGTGGTGGCTCCCAACCATAAAATTATTTTCATTGCTAAGTAGCAACGACAAGACAAGACAATTCTGGTATTTTCTCCTATTATCCCCAATGTGCACCTGCCCACTCTAATCTCTGTAAGTAGCAACAAAAATAATTTTATGGTTAGAGGTCACCACAACATGAGGAACTGTATGAAAGGGTCGCAGCATTAGGAAGGTTGAGAACCACTGATCTACTGGTTTCGTATTAGTATTGACTACATCGGAAACTTGCTTTTACATTCTTACGATACTTTACTAAAGAGAATGTTCTCCAACTTTGTCCAGGATAATACAAAAGGTGTAAAGTTTCCATCTTTTTTATGGATGCAGAGTATTCCATGGTATACATGTGGTATATGTATGTGGTATGCCACAGTTTACTAATCCATTCATGGGTTGATGGGCACTTAGATTGATTTCTACATCTTGTGATTGTGAATTGAGCTGCAGTAACATTCTAGTGCAAATGTCCTTATGCTAAATGATTTTTTTCTCTTCTGGTTAGATACTAAGTAAAGGGATTGCAGGGTCATATGAAGAGTCTACCTCTAGCTCTTTGAGGATTCTCCATACTTCTTTCCAAAGAGGCTGTATTAGTTTGCAATCCCATGAACCGTGTAAAAGTGTTCCCTTCTCTCTACAACTATGCCAGGATCTGCAGTTTTGGGACTTTGTGATGTGGGCTATTCTCACTGGGGTTAAGTGATATCTGAAGGTGGTTTTTGATTTGCATTTCTCTGATGATCAGGAATGACGAGCATTTTTTCATGTGTTTGTTGGCCATCTGTTTGTCTTCTTCAGAGAAGGTTGACAAGTATGTTTTAAAATGTAGTTTTGAATTCCAAAATCTCTTTTGGTTAGCTATCATATGAAAGCTGTCAGAGTAAAATATTCCTGGAAAACAAACTGATATAATCAGTTCAGAAGACACTGATATAATAAAAAGAAAGTTAAATTAAACAAACTAACATAATGCTGTAAAAAAAATCAAAGCCTCTTGGTATGTGCCACACCTTAAAGGGGCAAGACAGGAGTGTAAGAGGGTCTTTACCTAACAAATGGACCAGTGTAACCTGGTTTCTTGTGCCCTCAATCAATCTCCAACAATTAAAAAAAAAATCAAAGCCAAAAGATTATTGAACAAGATGAGGGTGAGACCTGGGTGACCATGTGACTGGCTTCAGATCAACTATATTTCCCCCATTTTTTGGGATCTCAGTTTCTTTAGCAAATTGTGGAATGCTGGACTAGAAGATCTCTCATGTGACTTCTGTGTCACACATCTCACCTGGACCATTTTGATACCTCTCCAATGCTTCTCTGCCCCACTTCTATCTGCTGGTCCTCTCATTTAACTTATTTCTCTTTGCCAGATTAATCTTTCCAAAGCACAACTCTGATAAGGTTGGTTCCCTTATTCAAAACTTTCCATGGCTTCTAATTGCCATGGGGGAGTGGAGACCAGTCAATGTACTACTATATATTGTAAAATGTATGCAAAAAATCAGAAAATGGAAATTAGGTAAGAAAAAAATGAATGCAAATAGAAGGTCTAATATGTAGTGTTTCTACAGTCTAATGGCCCATCCTGTATTCTGAGACCTTTGGGATTCACAACCTTGCTAATTGTACTGCAACATTTTGTAGCTACTTCAAGTTCTAAGATAATTCTGGTATTTTCTCCTATTATCCCCCATGTGCACCTGTCCACACTAATCTCTGTGTTCTTTCATAACCAAACCTCCAAGTACTTTACTCTGTACAAACTGCTTCCTACTCTACCTGTTACAATTCCAGCCATGCTTTAAGACCCCACAGAGGTACCAACTCTTCCAGGAAGCCTGATATGATCTCCTGTACTTGAATTTCTATACTTTGCACCTTGGTTCCTGACTTGTGACACTTGTATCTGCCAGTCTGTGTTAATATATAGCTGTTTGTGATGTATCTTACTTCCTCTACTAGATCTGTTGCTCCTGGAAGGTAGTGAGAATGTCTTATTTCTTCTTTGTGTCACCTATGCCCCTACCACAGTGTTTCTGCCGAGGTATTTGAATGGATAATGGGTTCCTAACTGGATCACCTCAGGAATGTCCTGGTGTCAGCCCCTGGCTGTCTTTGATTATTATGGGATCTATGTTGTCACACACACATTTATGTATATACTGAGCCTCCTAAGTGCAGGCACAATGGAGAACACACCAATGAATTAGACATGGGTCTATTCCTTAAGAGACTCAGTGGAAAGAAAAAAAGGCATTGAAATAATTACACCTGTAGTCACTAGGAGCCAATGCCACAGGAAAAGAATCAACAAACTGTTACGGCAACTTAGAAAATAATGACAATGAAATTCATGTCCAACTATGCATGTCCCTGTCCTGGAGAATGGGATGGCACAGAATAAACCCAGAAACATAGAGCATTCAAATCAGAGGAGTCTCAGAGGAGACTGGGTCTCCTTATGCCATTGTGGCTCAGGAGATTCAGTGAGTTACCCCAGCGAGCTAGCAGCAGAATAAACCAAAAATCAGAGCCCAGAGCTCCTACTATCATGTCTGTCCCAGGGCCCAGAGCCAGTGTAATGCTCCTGGCCACCTCCTCCAAGCACCCCAAGTTCAACAAGTAAAGAAATGTGACTGTATGCCACTCTCAACATGACATCTGGGTTACAAAAAGTTCTTTACGAGCACAGGCCAGGATCAGAGTAGCTGCTGAGTAAAGGTGTGATGGATGACTGGGTAGGAGTGGCTGGGTATCATACCCAAAGCAGAAAACCAACCTCCATGAGGCGCCCTGGAAATTCTCTGAACCCTGGAGGAACATCACAGGAAACTTTGTAGTTCAGCCCAAAGGAACACTGTTGTCCCCACAGCAGCTTCATGTGGGAATTAGCCGGGCAGCTGCTGCTGCTATAACCCACTTAAAGAGACTGTGCTAATTCTTACATAGGTCAAGAAGGGAGGAAACTAGACGGTGAGCATACCATACCTCAGTGCTTTATTTTCATGACAGCACTGTGAAGGGGACTATAACTGTCATTTTGGGGACAAAACAAACTCTCAAGATCATAAAGCATGTGCCAGGGCTGGGCTTTGTGCTCTGGTATATCTGAGTCCAGGCTCACAGCACTGCCACGCCACCTGCCTCTTCTGCTCTGCTGGCTTCTGCTCTAGCTGCCTTTCACTGCTCTTTTCTCAAGAGAGTCTCTTGGTGGTGTCAGGCAAGAGCATGGCCAGATGCAGTCCCCTTATTCTGCAAACTTTTATTCTCACCCTAGCTTTTCTAGAAATCTGCCCCTTCCCACGGCTAACTTGTTTCTCATTGAGACATTTTAGCAGTAGTCAGCCATCAAGCTCAAGAGAAATTAAAGTCTGTTTCTCTATCCCTGTGCTGTGACATTACACCTACTAGAAGTCAGCTGCACTGTGTGCGAGAACAAAGTCAGAATGACAGAGCTCCCCCGGGACACAGCAGTGTTAGGCATACAAAAACTGGGGGCCAGCCCTGACAGAGGCGAGGGCGGCCATGTGCTCCTGCCATCCAAGCTGCTCCCTCCTGAAAGCTCCTATGCCCTTCACACCAGCGGTGGCTCTGACCAAATTGTTCTCCTCCCACTCATCAGCCCCAGGGCGGACAGGATGATTAGCAGCCCCGCTAGGTTTTGTTCCCATGTATTTGGAGCTGGAGGTGGCAGGTGTGGGGCAGTGAGTTCTGGCTGGCTTTGCCATCTCCTCTGCATGGCTTCTCCTCAGGAATGTTCTTTGAAATGGTGCCTTCTCAACATACTCCTGTTCCATTCTCCCTCCTGTTTCATTCTCTCAGTGATTGGTGCATTTTATCCAAAGTCCCTCTCAGGTGTACCTTGAGGGCACAAGCTCTGTTGATTCATTCCTAGCGTCCAGCAGAGAAGGCATTTTCTCAGGTTTGTTGAATGGACAATGACAATGTGAATAAGTAAGTGACTGGCCTCTCCTTAAATTAGTCCTGCTGATCAGTCACTTTTCTGCAATTAGCCTTCATAAAAGGACCCAGGAGTAAGGAAAAGGGAGTTGAGCATAACATATCCTAGGGAAAAGGTATAGAAGATTTATAGTAATGGGCACCATTTTTAAAGTGCCCTATAGAGTGTTAGACACTTTGTAAAAGTTCTCCCACAAACTTCAAGGTTTTTATTATTTTGTTATCTTCAGTTCACAGATGAGGAAAGTGAAGGCCAAAGAGGCAAAATAATCCAGGCCATATTGTTGGGTGATGACAGTGGTAGATGAACTCATCTAAGACTATGGAATTCCAGGGTCATAAACTTGAACCTACCAGTTGGAAGTATGTCTTGGAGGCCAAGAATTCTTCTTCTTCACCTTCTACAATGCCCAGACCAGTGCCTAGGTATTCTAGTGCCAAATAATGTTAAGTGAGTTGAATATGAAAGTGGGAGGAGGTCTTGTATTCATTTATTTATTTAGCAATTATTTATTGAATTGCTTCTATAAACCAGATAGTCTTCTGGGCACTGGAGACACAGCAGTGAACAAAACTATTGTAGTGGGAAAAACAGACAGTTAATTAAGTAAATTATATAGTGCGACAGCTGGTGAGAAGTGCTAATGAGGAAAGAAAGAGAGAGAGGGATAGGAAGAATCAGGTAAGAGGGCTTCAAGGCTAGATAAAGAAGGTGATAATCACTGAGAAGGTGATTTGGGTATAGACTTGGAGGAGGTGAGAGAACAGAGAACTAGGATATGCCAGGGAGGAATGTTCCAAGAAGAGGTAACAGTAGGTACAGTGGTGCTGAAATTGCTGTGACATGGCTTATATGATAGCACTGAGAGGGCTAATATGACTGGAAAAGAATGAAGAGGGGTAGAGTAACAAGAGACAGCACTGGAAAGTAGAGGAGGTGCAGACTATAATGACCTTGACTTTTACTCTGAGTAGGAGGTGGGGGGAACCATAGGGGGACTGTCAAGTGGAGTAGTGACAAGCTCTGACATAAGTTTTAACAGATTGCTCAGGATATGTGTGAGGAACAGATTTAAAGGGCAAGGGCAGAAGCAGAGAGCTCAGTTAGAAGACTCTTGAAATAATCTGGGCAAAATGTGGTGATGACTCAGGCCAGGATGGTAACAGCACAGGTGGTGAGATGTGCCTACATTTTGGATATATTTTGAAGGTAGAAGTGACAGAATTTGGCAATGAATTTGATGTAGAATATGAGAAAAAGAGAAAAGGCAAGGAGGACTCCATAACTTTAGGTTGAATGACTTGAAGAGTGCAGTTGTCATTTATTGCAATGGGGAAGACTGCTGGAAAAACAGGTTGTACAAGGAAAGATCAAGGACATCAGTTTGTTCACAGTAAACCTGAGATGCCTATTTGATTTTTAAGTGGAAATGTCAAGTAGGGGAAAGAGGAAAACCAGGAGAGTTTAGTGGCCAGAAACCAAGTGAAGAAAATCAAACAGGATTGACCAACCACACCCAATGGCATAGAGCAAAATTGCTATTTGGTTTAGCCACATGAAGGGGTTTGGTCTTCACTACTGGTTTTAGTAGAGGAGGGGAGTTACACATTCATTGAAGAATTTCAAGAATGTATGAAGAAGAGAACTTGGAGGCAATGAGTATAGACAAATCTTATACAGTATAGACAGACGACAGGAGAGAAATGAGATGGGAGCTGGAAGGAAAAGTGGTGTCAAGAAAAGTTGTTTTTTTTAATATAGGAGAATTAACAGTATGATTATATGTTGACGGGAAAACCTAAGATATAGGGGAGAGCTTATGTGAAGGAGACAAAGGGAGAAAGAGGGATGAGGAAGGGAAAGAGATGGGCAGGAGAGCTGTGTTCTAAACCAATGCCTGCCAACAGCCCAAAAGAGGATGGGGTTGGATGCATAAGTGGAGAATCTGGATTAGATAAGAGCATGGAGAGTTCATCCCTAGTTACAGTGGAAAAGGCATGGGTAGGTGAGGCAGCTTGTAGAAGTTCTTTCCTGATTGTTTCTACTTTCTCAGTGAAGTAGAACAAACTTGAAGTAGAACACACTTGTTAACTGAGATGAGGATGGGAGGAGGGGTGAGAAAAATGATTAGAGGAGAAGTAGTAGTCTTCTAGGACAGTGGCAGGGGTGAATGAACTTGGGAAAAGTATAATGCTGGGTAGGACTGATGGATTACTTGAGACTTAGGGAAAAAGATGTTGAGAAGCAAGTTCTTGAAGGCAAGCTAAACCTCCAAAAAGAAAACAAATTATGGGAAGGCTGGAACACAGGGTATTTTTTTAAGGCTTGAAATGGAAATGTTCTTACCTCATGTGGGTCATATTGTTTGAGGCTCCCACCCTCATTAAATTCAGTCAAGACATCTTTTATCTTCTTGGAGGAATCTGGAGAGACACAATTCACATGTGAAACACTGGTGAACAGCTAATTGGAGTTAGGCCAAATAAATTCTCCCCGTCTAACTATGATTGTAATGGAGCAAGTCCTCATTCCCAGGACCATGTGGAGAAATGTCATCCTTATCTGTCCTTCTTCTCATCCACTTCTTTGTTTTAGTCTGTTCTTTCTCCTGCTATCTGAACCATCTCTCTAAAACAAAAATCTGATCAAATCACATCCCTGCTGAAAGACCATTTGATGGCTTTCTGTTTCCCTAGAAGAAAGCCTTTACCCCCTTACATGGGATATAAGCTCTTGGTGATTTGACCTAGCCTATTCTTTATTTCTCATTCATCCCACATTTCAGTCATATCAAATCTCTTTTCCAGACATTCCTGAATACACTGTGTACTCTTTCATGGCAATTCTTTTCTGTCTTGAAAACTTTACTCAATCTTTACAAAATCCAGCTCAAATGCCAACTCCTTTGTAAAGTCTTCCTTGGCACCTGTCAGGGATAAGCATTCCCTCCCTTGGCTGCCACATGGCTTGCACATAACTTGGTGGCAGCACTTGTTCTAGTGTTACTTGACTGTCGTGCTTATCTCCTCCCCAGTTTTACCTTGTGAGCTGTAACTGGCTGGTGAGTCTTTATATATCATACCAAGGTCTGACACGTAACTAGAACTCAGAAAAACAACACATAGATGAATGTATAAACATTTGAGTGAAAATATTAAAAAATTGTTAATGATATAGGATGGGTGGTCATTGAGCCTCACAAGGCTCTGTCCTTGGTGCTGAAATATTATTGTACTACACATACATACAACAGGGCAAGGTGATTTCTTTTAATTCTGAGATCCTGACAGCTCTGTCCCCCTTTCTTGATTTTTATTTTCTATCTCAGTAGAGGAAATTGAGCTATTTCTTCTGACACATAAAGTGTAACCTCAATTATGTTTCATAATTAGCAAGGTTGATTTTGTGTTCCTATGGAATTTCTAACATATTTTTGGCAGCCAGTACATTTTCTTTTGGAAGTTGAGCCCTTCTCACCCCCCCTAATTTCCCCTCAATGTTTCCTATATGTTACATTTATATTAGAAGGTGACAAAGCAAGACGCAGAGGACTTATAAGCATGGTGGCTTAGAAAATTCTACTTTCCATTGGAAAAATACAAACACTGGTGAAGACCATAATGACTGCTTATTTGGGGAGTTTTATAAGGAAAGTGGGAGTGAGAAAAGGGGGATAAATAACTTCCATTAGAAACATATCGTGAATGTATCCTGTGTGGTTATCAGCACTTTTGACATCAAAGTGAATCAGCATTTCTATGACCTGTGCTCTCCCTATCTCTCTGTATTATGGATAATTGAGAGTTTCCCAAGTTCCATTATTGCTGCTATTTGTACATATAAACAAAGGTCACTGCCATTAAAAGCTCACACAGAGTTCCTTGTTTAGGCTCTTTGTACAGAGATTTAACGTTTCTTAGGCTTAGGTAGATGTACTCATTGGCCAGGCTGTTCTCTATGGCTTTGCTGACTTGGATTAAATCAAGCTGAAGTTATAATCATTTCAGGATTGAGACATATCAAAATGCCACAGGAAAATGTTGCTGTTGCCTAAAAATGGAAATTTCTTTCTGAAATTCAAAACAGATGTTGAAAAACTAATAGCTCAGTAAGATCCAGGCAGCAGATGCCATCATTTTGTACTGCTTCTATTCAGTTCAGAAGACACTATGGAGGGTAAAACAATGCAAGATACTGTTAATGAAATACTAGGGAAGGTGATTATAATAATTTGGGTAACAATAGTTACCCCTTATTGGGGGCCTTCACCTGTATATTCTCACTTCTACCAATCCATGCAAACTTGGCAATATTTTCTTCACTTTACAGATGCAGAAACTAAAATTAAAAAAAATAATAATTGACTTGCCTAAGAGCTAGGGTTTTTACTAAAGTCTAGTTAGCTCAAAATTCTATTTTCTTTTCCCTTAGGTGTTATTCACTACTGCATCCAAACATTTGCAAAGACAAGTAAAAGAATAATTAATGCCATAGCAATAATAGGACGCTCTATGAAACACCAAGTGGGGAAGTAAAATAGAAAGAAAGTGGGGTTGGGGTGGGGATTGAGGACGTCCTATGAAGGAGGTGGCATTTGGGCTGGGGCATAAAGAATGTGTGAGGTTTTCAAAGGCTGACATGAGAAGAAAGGATATTCTTCAAAGAGACAGAGTGAGCCAAGATGCAAGAATGGCCACTACAGCACATTTAGGGTAAGTTAGAACCAGAGCGTAGTTTGGGGCCAGACTTTTGGGGTCTTGGGTGCCAAGATAAATGATATTGATTTGAAATGGTTAAAAAATCTTTTGAATGGTAAAATAATATAACCAGATTTCTATGTTCTTTCTTTCTTTTTTAAAATTTCAGAATATTACAAGGCTACATACACTTTGGTTACACAATTTGCTTTTATACATTTTGTCAATGTTGTAAGTGTGCCCTTCACTCAGAATATGTGCAAAGATTTCTATTTTCTAAAGACCACTCAGGAAACATAATGGAAGACAATTTAGAATTGGGCCAGAGCTCAATTAATGTCACACATACCTGATTCAAATTACTCTATAAGAGTTTAATTATTTAGAAGAATATTCTACATTTTAGAGTCTATTTTAATAGGAGATTTTTAGCTCAGCCAAAGTGGCTAAATTAAAAAAAATTGCAAATTTAAGAACACTGGTAACCCTAGTGTGGCTCCTAAAAGAAGCACTAGAGCTAGCATTTTGAATAAGAAACAAGGGAGTGATTTCAGTTGCATTTATACCACTTTTTTTTTTTTTGCTTGTACAAAAGGTCTTTATTGGGAAGGGAGGGATGCTGCAGAGCAGCACCAAGGAGGAGGGAGGAGAGAAGAGAGAAGAGGAGAGAGAGGAAAGAGAGAGGAGAGGGAGAGGAGAGGGAGAAGAGAGGGAGAGGAGAGGGAGAAGAGAGAGAGAGGAGAGGAGAGGGAGAAGAGGAGGAAGAGAAGAGGAGAGGGAGAGGAGAGAGAGAGGAGAGGAGAGAGAGAAGAGGAGGAAGAGAAGAGGAGAGGGATCAAAAGAAAAGCACACCCTTATATAGGTTCAGTTAGGGAAGTCTCAGAATGATGATGGGATGGTAGAATAGCCAATAAGAAGTTACTGCTCTGGCAGGAAGAGCCGTTAGGGGCAGGCCATAAGTTTGAAACTTTCAG
>NW_003852455.1:10319132-10324039 GCF_000181295.1 Otolemur garnettii | reverse complement strand
ACCAGATGAAAGGGTAACACTTGACCGGCAGAGATCTCACAGACTACCACAGCTTGTACATAAGGTCTTTATTGGCGAGGGAGCAATGCTGCAGAGCAGCAGCAAGGAGGAGGGAGGAGAGAAGAAAGAAGAGGAGAGAGAGGAGGAGAGTGGAGAGGAGAGGGCGAAGAAGAGGAATAGAAGAGGAGAGAAAGGAGAGAGAGGGGAGAGAGAGGAGAGGAGAGAGAGAAGAGGAATATACTACTTTTTTTTTTTTTTTTTGAGTCAGAGTCTCCTTCTGTTGTCCAGGATAGAGTGCAGTGGCATCATCACAGGTCACTGCAATCTCAGACTCCGGGGCTTAAGAGACCTTCCTGGCTCAGGTTCCTGAGTAGCTGGAAGTACAGGCATAGGCCAGATGTACAGGCATACAGCTAGATTTTCTATGGTTTGCAGAGACAGTGTCTCACTTTTGCTCAGATTGGTCTCGAACTCCTGACTTCAAGCAATACTTCTGCCTCAGCCTCCCAAAGTGTTAGGATTACAGGCATGAATCCCTGAGACTAGCCTAATTTCTACACTTTTGATGTTATTGTTGCATTATGGGTATTCTAAAGTTTACTCTAGCAGAAATACTTCTGTTCTAATGCCCCATTGCTCTATTTCTAAAATTCTGCTTTATATATAAGATATATATGCATGCAACACATTTTCATCATGTTCACACAAACAGAGGGTTTGCAGAGAAAAAATAGAAAAGACACTTATTTTAAGATATCTGATTAATAGCCTAAAATTAAATGGAAAGAAATACAATCCAAAAGAGTTTTAACTAATTTTCTGTGAAGTATATTACTCATCCCACACTGACTTCACTTTGCTTTATAGGCTTTTATAGGCTCACAGCATCAGAATCCCTTTTAAAAAGGGAAACAACCTAATTCTCAAATTTAGGACACATTACTTTCTCCTTGGATGTGCTTTGATATTTATGATGGTTTTCTTCTCAACAGATTTCTGGGCAGGTTTTTCTCTTTCCCCCATGAGGTATAAGTGGGTATTACACATGACTAATTCACTTGAATGATCACTGCCCCGTTTTGTTTCATTTTAAGACAGATAATAACACTGAGGGATGTCTTTGGAGCATCCCCTGATCTCATTTCAGGAGCTATGTGTGGGCCCAACGGATAACCTTGGTAGAAAATGCCTCTGCCAAATCCTTTATCATAATGCTGTTACCAGACTCGGGGGATATTATGTTCCATTCCTAGGTATACAAAATAGGGCCACGTCCACAGTTATTTGCACCCACTTTCATTTTGTGGAGTGCTTATTTTATGCCAGGCCGTGTTCTGGTTACCTTATAGAGTTTATCTAAATCTCCAAAACTATCCTCAATGTAATAATTATCTCTATTTTAGAAAAGAGGAAATAATCATCTCTATTTTAGAGAAGAGGAAACCGAAGTTTATGGAATTTAAGTGATTCTTTGAAGGGTACATAAGTAGTGAGTGAGTCACTTTTATTTTTAACACATCTAAATAATGGGCTAACAGCTGTGAGATTTACTGGACACCTAGTAAGTCAGAATCTAAGATTTTTCCTCCATCACAGGCTCTCAAACCTGTCTGCATATTGGAATTGCCTGGGGAGCTCTAAACACTCTGCAAATCCAGGCCTTCCCCCAGATAAATTAAATCAGCATCTCTTGGGGCATCCAGGAGACAATATATTTTAAAGCTTTCTAGGGATTCAAATATACCGTCAAGGTTGAGTGCTGTTGTTCTATGATGTGATTTGTTGTTATAAGTGAAGACTATCTTAAGAAGCAGGTGACTTGTTGAATGATTATTGCCAAAGGAAAAAGCAAAGATTATCACTCTGAGGGATCTAAAATTGCTGTGCTCGGCAGACAGTCTTCACTGGTTAAGTGGGTATCACCAAAGAACTCTACTCTGTCGGTCAGCTTACTTAGCTACTTGGCAAGGTAGGGCACGTTTTGCATTAACCCAGACTGGCAGGACTCTCAGTGTCGGTTCTTCCCTACATCAGGTGTTTAGAAGGCTTTCCTCTGTGATTAAGGTTGCTAGTGGTAACAATTGGCCTGGGACGTTTTCAGTCCAAAATTGTCTCTTTATATTTTATGTGCCAAGAACTCTGGGACCTAAATCAAACACTTGTTCCTAGTATTTGAGAAAACTCAAATACTTTTTAAGGGGAAAAAAACTTCTTCTTCACCTTTGTTACCACACTGGTGCAGAACAGGGATGCCCTCCATCTGAGCAAGCAGACAAATCAGAGACCTCAATAAACTTTGCCAGAACCCAAAGTTGATGTTCTGTTTTTAAGCTTGGAGCACTGAGTGTTTGAGCACTACATCCCTGAACTTTGAAATAAGTATAAATCAACATTTTCAGAAGCGAGTCTGCAAACTCATACATGAGAGTGAAATTCAAGGTGCATCATAACTCTCCATTCCCCAAAGTGGTCTAAAAGCTTCTCAAACTGTACCATGCATGTAAGCCACAAGAGATCTTGTAAAAATACAGATTCAGCAGGTCTGGGCCAAGATCTGAGATTCTGCATTTTGAATAAGATGCCAGGTTACCCCAGGTGACCCCAATCATGCAGGTCCATGGTCCTCACTTTCTTTTTATTTTTAAGAGACAGAGTCTCACTATGTCACCCTTGGTAGAGTGCTGTGGCATCACAGTTCACAGCAACCTCCAGCTCTTGGGCTCACATGATTCTATTGCCTCAGCCTCCCAAGTAGCTGGGACTATAGGCACCTGCCACAGTGCCCGGCTACTTTTTGTTGTAGTTTGGCTGGGACTGGGTTTGAATCCACCACCCTTGGAATATGAGGCCAGCGCACTATTCACTGAGCCACAGTCCGCCCCGGCCCTCACTTTTGATGAGCAGACCCTAAATAACATCCCTCCCAATCTGTGGCTGGCTGCTAAGGCTCGCCTGCCACAACTTGGAAAAGATCGCAATGCTGAAACTAGAGGGGCGTAGTCCACCATTGGCGGCGGTGGTGGTGGTGGTAGAGGGGGAGACAGAGAGGAGGGAAAGGGCAAGTCGGCACATGAGAAAAAAATAGAATTTAGATTTTTCTTCTTCCACTGAAGGCTCGGATACATTAATACATTTTCTAACTACTCTAGGGAGTCAAGAACATAGTGAGATGTACAAAAACAAGAGCAGGCAGAGTTCTTTGGAGATTATAGATGAAGGATGATGTCAAAACAGGGGGCCAGGGCTGACACCACTGCATCACAAGGCCACCTCTTTAGCCAGGAGGACTCAGGCCTCAGAGTGGAATGTGGGGGCCACATGTGAGAAGCCCAACTTTATAAGCATTTACACATACCTTCTCTCAGCTAAGTGTCTTTTCCTGTTCACTGTTTACCCCCAGCATGTAGTCCATTGCTTGGCATAAAACAGATATTCAATAAAGATTTCTTGAATAAATGAGACAAGAAATTGGCCTGGTTGTATTTGTCCCAGGTGTCCTATATCCCCCAGAGCATGGGGTAGACAAGGTAGACCAGTGGTTCTCAACCTTGACTGCATGTTGGAATTATCTGGAGAGCTTTAAAAAAGTACTGATGCCTGGGTCCCATGCCTACAGATTGTAATTAAATGGTCCGGGAGGTGTAGGCAGGGCATTGAAAGTGTTCAAAGCCTTCCATGTGATTATGCAGCTAAGACTGGGGACCACCGACCTGTGGAAGTAGTGGTTCTGACACCACCATGTTTCATATAAAATAAGAGGAATAGACTTTACACTGAAGCAGAGGGAATTTGGGTCGATATAAGAAAACTCTTTCTAGAATACTAAAATTTTCTGGTGTCATAAATGATCTACATGACTGACATGACTTATTTGTGTAAGTAATATTTATTAATATATTGCAAAATTTCTCACTTTTCTCCCCCTAGTTGGCCTCACCAGTCATATTTCAAGTAGGAATATTTCAAGTCATATTTCAAGGGGAGGAACGGATCAGACAACCTGTATCATCTTGCAACTAACAGTGTGGCCTCTGCAGCATCTGCACGTCCTGGGAGCTTGCTAGACATGCAGAATCTCAGCACTATCTCAGACCTACTGATTCAGAATCTGCAGTCAAACAAGCTCTCCAGGATATTCATGTGTACATTAAACTTTGAGAGTCACTGTCCCACAGAAATTTCTCTCTGTTCATGGATTCTGTGACTCCTTGTGAATAGAATCCTCTTCATCAAAAAGGGAAAAGAAGGGCAGCTGTGCCAAAGCAGATGCGGGTGAGAAATCGTTGTGGTTATCCCTTCCAA
Organism: Otolemur garnettii; assembly: GCF_000181295.1. Classification (NCBI taxonomy): domain Eukaryota; kingdom Metazoa; phylum Chordata; class Mammalia; order Primates; family Galagidae; genus Otolemur; species Otolemur garnettii. Next base: position 10,319,737 of record NW_003852455.1, on the reverse strand, counting down.
GATAAAGGCAATGAGACATGACACTTTGTGGTCCAGGACTGCAGGAACATTTGATTAGGTCTCAGTGTACTGGCCAATACAAATAGCAAGGTCTCAATGACACTTAGAGCCTCCCGTTGCTCTACAAATCAGCCCTAAATATTTTCTCTGACTCTGACAGTTTTGAATTTTGAACTGTACCTACACTTAAAGTCAGAAAATTTGCCATGATCTGATTCTAATGAAATACATTTCCTGGTACCACAACTTACTGATTCCTTCTCTTGACATATACTTTAAAATTTTGCTCTATTATAATGTAATTGCCCTCTCTCTCTCTTTCTCAATATATACATATCTACACATTTCAAAATATGGTTGAAAGTTGAGCTCTTGAGCTCCAAAGGGTCCTTTTTTATTTTTTAGTTTGTTGGAACTGAATTGAAACAAATTGGATTCTCACTGGTTCTAATTCTTCTTTTCCCATTGACCTTCTGTATGACCTTAGATAAGTCACAGAACTCTTCTGTACACAGTGTTCTCATTTGTAAAGGGGTTACAAATGGAACTGATGATGGTGAAAATCTTTCCCAACTTTAAAAATTTTACATCATCTAACTGGGTGA
>NW_003852455.1:10315745-10318633 GCF_000181295.1 Otolemur garnettii | reverse complement strand
GAAGGTCATTTAATCAACCAGACAACTAATGCCTTACCTTCCATACAGTGTCTCAGCCAACTCTCGTCCAGACTGTTTCAGGGAAAGGAAACTCAGTTACTTCTAAGTCAATTCTGTTCTATCTTGGACACTTTTGACTGTCAAAAAAATCTTCCTATGATTTCTTTCCATTAGTCCTAGGGCTATCTTTTGAAGCTACTCAAAATTAACTGAACACCTCTTCCCTGCAATCACAATCAGCTATTTTAATACAACAAGCTCTTCCTCATCTTTTCCTTCCTCTCTCCAGCAAATACGCACGACATCTTCATTTCTCCATAATCAGCCTGTGGGGGCATTCCTCATCATGCCGGGGGTATTTCTCAAACAAGTTCCAGGTTGTCTTTATCCGTTGTAAAGTGTTGTGCCCAGAAATAAATTCAGTTCTCTGGGAAGGTATGATTAGGGTAGTAGAGAGTATGGGAATCAGTTTGCCTAATTAGACACTCTAAATCTATTGATACATCCTGAAATTTCAATGACTGGCTTGTTTAAATGAAGTAGAACAAATGTGTTCAAAGAAATCAAAATCACTGCATCCACTAAAAACCGTGCTTCAGAAGCATATTAAATGATATGGGAACACCTCATGGTGTACCGTGCTCTTGTCTCCAAAGATGGCTGGCTACCTTCAGTTCCTCCCTTCCCTGTGTGGGCCACTTGTCCATGAGACATGGAGTTCATTCCTCCATGCCACTGAATGTAGGCCAGGGCTGCGACTGCCTTGAGCAATAGAAGGTGGAGGGAGTGCTGCTCTAGACCTCTCAGCCCAGGTCTTAAAAGGCCTGATAGCTGCTGCTTTTTTGCTTCTGGCACCCTGAGCCACCATGTTGGATGTCCAGGTTACCCTGCTGAAAAGAAGGGCCACATGGAGAGGCCGTGGAGGATAAGAGAGTGCCGGAGAATGAGGGTCTATGGGGGAAGAGTGGGAAAACTCCACATAAGTGAATAAATCACGCTGGATGCTCTAGTTCTCAATTATTTGAGTCTTCCCACTTGAAGCCCAGACATGTGGAGCAGACTAGCCATGGCTGCTGTGTGCTGTCCTGGTTCCTGACCCACAGGATCACGGGAAAAACAAAACTTTTTTTTTAAGTCACCAGTTTGTTCTTGTTTTGATAGAACAATAGATAACTGAAACAGATTGTTAGGGCGGAGGAAACATCATACAACATGGCATCGGGTGTGTATTCCCAAGTGTATTTTGTATATGTATGTAGGTAGGTGTTTATGTATATATGTGCATATTTTGATATTTACATTTATACTCAAACATGCTAGTACTGGTTATTGCTGAGAAGTAGGATCCCAGGTAGATTTAAATTTCATCTTTCTGTTTCTCAGAATTTTTACTTTGTTTTTATTTTGTGATAAGAATTTCATAAAAATTTCTTAATACCGCAGTAGTTTTTATTTTTTTTTTTAATTTTTAGTTTTTTGCAGTTTTTGGCCAGGGCTGGGTTTGAACCTACCACGTCTGGCATATGGGGCTGGTACCTTAGTCCCTTGAGCCACAGGCGCCACCCCTGCATTAGTTTTTCTGACATGCACTTCACCCGGTCGGTTCACATTACACTTGCTGTTGGCTGTGTGTGTTTGTGTGTCATACGTATACACAGGGTGCCAAAAAATGTACACCCATTCTGAGAAAGGAAAAACCTATATAAAAATTGTAATACTCCATATATAATGGTAGCAAAAGATGAAAAGAAATTACATTGAGCACTGCTTGTAATTGCAGAAGTCAAATGGGACTTGAGTCTTACAAACTTATACAATTTTTTCCTTTCTTAAAATGGGTATACATTTTTGGCACCCTCTGTATACGTATAAAATATAAATATGCACGTCTCCAAGATTGTTTTAAGATGACTTCCCCATCCCCACAGAAGACAACCAGAGAAAGCACCGGTTTTATGCTATAGAAATGGAAAACACCAAGAATCTCTCCTGCCTGGTAACCCCACTGGAGAAAGTTCTCAGTTCTCAGGCTGTGCACTTCATTATTTTGCTACTGTAAAGCTCCTGTTTATGTGGTTAGGAAGAGTGGTTGCCATGGCAATGCAATCCAACTAATACCAGAATGTGTCTAAAAGTGGTGGAAGTGACTTTTTCAGGGTTTCCTCTGAAGATTAATCATCGTCTAAGAACTGTATCTTCTTTTCCTCTCCTGTTAGAATAATGGTAGCAGAGTGCTTTCCAGTCCTGGGATGTGGACAACGTGAGGGAGTTGTCAGAGAGGGACAAAGACCACGGTCGAAGAAATGGCCCAAACCGAAAAGGACCCCTTCCTGCCAAACACTCCAGCTTCTTTTCATCCCTCTGCCCACTCGGCTGCTCCGCCACCCTTGGCAGCCCTCCTCCCCTGGGCTCCCTCCATCCTCACCCTCCGAGCTGGCTGCCTTCATGGTTCTTTCCTTGTCTCCTTCTGGCTCCTCTTCTTCCCGGACCCCTGACTGAGGCCCACCCTCAGGCCCAATCCCATCCTTTCCTTTTCTCTCCTAACGCTCTTGCTCTGGAAAGAGATTTCATTCTTTTATTCTCTCCTTGCTGTCTCCACACACCCTTCCCAAGTGGGAGCTGTAGCCTGAACCCTCATTCCTACTCACATCCTATCGCATGCCCTCCTGGGGCCCACATGACAAGTCACTTGGGAAGTAGGATCCTCCATGATTGGGTGCTACTTCCCTTCCTGGTTCTTCCCCCACGTCCTCCCACACCAGCAGCAACATGCACCCTAGGCTCCCAGCCTATGAGGGGCTGTCCTTTCCTCCCTGCCCTTGCCCAAGCCACTTTCTCTGCCTGAAATGCCCTTCCCCCTCCTGAAAATGGCCCCTGCGTTAGGAAGC
>NW_003852455.1:10298532-10315585 GCF_000181295.1 Otolemur garnettii | reverse complement strand
TCCAGGGCAGGCTCCTGGAGCCTGGCACATAGGAGCGCACACATGGATGTGTCATCACCGCCTCAGAATGAACATCCCCAAACTGTCCCACAATACTCTGTTTTCTCTTCAGATCATATAAATCTTCCGCCTTTTACCAGACCCTCCCCACCAATCTCACATCCTAATGTGGCCCTTTTCTACAGTTTCAGTCTGTGTGGTATCTTTGGTTTCCTTTTGCTCTATACGTTTTAATGATACTTCTACCACAATTTCCCACACATTAGCATTTGTTCATTGCCACATTCCCCTCTTTATTCCTCAGCTCAAACTAGATTTCATCCAAAGGATCCTGCCTGACTCCCTGACCTGGCAGCTCCTGGTCTGAGCCACCCTGCACACAGCCTCCAGGTCTGTGGCTCTAAGTGGTGCCCTGACATGCAGGGCCGAAGGCCTGCTCTGCTCTCCCCAGCCCTCCCTATCCTCCTCCCATCCTCTGCTCCTTCCCTCTGCCTCCCCTAGAAGCTCTCCTTACCACCCCCTACACCAGAGTTTTCTCAGCTAAACCTTCTGTTATGGGTTCAATTGTGTCCCTTCCCTCCCTATTCATATCTTTTATATCTTAACCCCCAGATGTAACCTTATTTGGGTTGTTGCACATGTCATTAGTTAAGATGAGGTCACATTGGAGTATGATGGGTCTCAGACAATAAGACTGTGTCCTTGTAACAAGGGGAAATCTGGAGGCAGACATGCACCCCGGTGAGTGCCGTGTAGAGGAACTTGGGAGAGTAGGAACAGCCACAAGCCAAGGTGACAGGCCCGGGACAGCGTCTTTCCTCACAGCTCACAAGCCAAGGTGATGGGCCTGGGACAGAGTCTTTCCTTATAGCCACAAGTCAAGGTGAAGGGCCAGGCCAGTCTTCCCTCACAGCTCTCAGGAGGAGACAACCCTGCAGATCACTTCATTATGCACGTTTAGCCTCCGGAACTTTGAGACAGTAAATACGTTGTCAATCCACCCACACTGAGGGCCTGTGCTAGCAGCCCACCAAAGCAATATACCTCCCGTACCAGTTTCCTTTGGTTCTCAATTTCCTTCTCATCCACATGCCCGGTTTGGTTCAGGCGGCTCTGCCAAGGCTGTTTGCCTGCTGCCTGGTGCCATTCTCTGTGTCGGGAGCACACTGATTCCCAAGAAGATTCTCGGCCTCCAGGGCTGGCCCTTTGTCCTTCTGCTCATTCCTGATAGTGCCTGGTACTTTGTGGGCCTATGGAACAGACTGCATTTACTGCAGAGAGTGATTCCTCACTCTTTGTCTGCATATTAGAGTTTTCCTAAACCCATCATGGTCAGATAAGAGACCGCAGGCTCTAGGGTACCAGGAAGGACACTGGCCAATAGCCCTGGGGAGCTCCTGTTGACCTGCGGGAGCACATGGAGGGACAGTGTGAGGCCTGGGAGGAATGACAGGGAGAGAACTCCCAGTCCCACTGAGGGTAGAAGGACTGTCCTGTCACAGAGTACAGGGGACAGAGCTGGCACTTGAGCAGGATCCCCTGACTCCCAGCCCAGAGCTGTGGACAAGGGCTGCCTGCCCTGTGGGAAGTGGGAAGGGGCTGGCAATGGGCACATGGAGGGGTCCTGTCGCTCTAGGGCAGGTCAACACACTCCAGGCCTAGTAATTTACAGGAGTATCAGCACAATTGACATGAAGGCAGAGGCCACAAAACCAGGGGGTGGGGCAGAGGCAAGGGGCTCTGCAGAGAGTTGGCACCACACAGTGATGGCACGCCACAGTGATGGCCACTCTGTGTGCAGACGGCAGTGTTCTGCACAGCCTGGGCAGACTCCTGTCACCACCCAGGGTTAGCAGTGGCCTGATGGGCACAGCTGTGTGCCTGTGTGCCGATGCCAACCTTACCACCACTGTGTCTTCCACTGAAATGGTTTCTGGCACAACTAATAGGAAACCCAGAGCCCCAGGTAAAAGCCCAAGCCCTTCCAGAATGAAGCACAGAAAGAAACACATGTCAGAATTCATTATTCCACTGAAAGAAGGTTTTAAAAAATAATAATATATATATATATTCTTCCAAATGCAAGAGTATATTAAACACTGTAACCATGCAGCCCCCAGCCCTTCAAAATTATAGTCTAAAGAGGTCTTAATGGCTTGAGAAAATACTTACAGTATTATTTCATATGGAAAATTCAGGTTTAAAAATGGTACATGCAGTGTGAACCCCGCCGTGTAAAGAAATAAGCACGAGAGGGGAGCATGCCAGAATGTCCATGGAGCATGTTGGCAATTTCTAACCTATTCGATTTTCTTCTGTGCAATTCCAAATTTCTATGGTGAGCATGTATTATTTATAGAGCCTAAAGATAATTGTGTTTTTCAGTTAAAGACCCTAATTCTGTGTTTATAAGGAAATACAAGCTGTCAGGTGCAACCACATTCTCTGTGGCTTGGCAATGGTGATACCACTCTGCTCTCCAGAAATGACCTCTCCAGCAAAAAAGGGAATCCCATCCCAGCTCCGTCAATCCAACTACTCACATTCGGAATATTTCTGGAGCTGTTCAAATTCTTCTGGAGTGAGGGAAATCCACTGTTCTTTGCTCATCTTTAAACTGCGTGAGAGTGCCTGGAGGCTAGGAACCTCGTGGTATCACCAGGGTAAAGCTGGGGCCCAGCCCAGGGCCTGGCTCATTGCAGGTGTGTAACGGATAAGCAGTTCAGGAGACTCCCCGGAGCACTCGTCTATGGCAGCAGCGAGGACCTCTTAGCAGATGAGAAAAGACATCTGCTATTCCTCAGGCAGCATCCTCCTGTCTGCAGTCAAGGTAAATACAGAAGTCCTGGCTCTTCCTAGGTAGAAGCAGAAAAGACATCGTAAATGGCAATGTTAGAGTAAAACAAATCCCCAAATGTTTTTTTCTGAATGGGGATAATGTTTCAATTGTTTTCAAGTGAGGGATCTCCCCCAGGGAGGTCTGAGGAGCACATGGACAGGAAGGCAGCACCATCAGTTGCCTGGCAGTGGGTGGGATTTGAGCGGCAAATTGTGGCCTGTATGAATAGATGAGCCCCCCTGAACTCTGGGGAGTGTTACACATCTCACAGGAGAGGTGATATTAAGGCTAGGCTGCTGGACGCCTCATGGGTAATTACAGGGCCAGCAGCCTATGTGGGGTAATTTGAAAGGTGAGCCATTCTCCCTCCATTAATTTCCAAATTCCACCATTATAGCTGCTTACCTGCCTCTAGTGAGCCACTTTGGAAATTCAAATACTCCCAAGGCTGACTAACATCTAGTGACTGGATTGTATTGGAATACATGGAGCGCATTGGCGATTTCTAACCTACTCGATTTTCGTTCCCATCCTTCTGAGCCATGAAAGGGTTAGAGGGTGGTCTGTGCCTCAGTGAGGGAGAGGCAGGGGCACCTGTTCAGACAAACACTTAGCATCTTTCCCTTTGAGCCTCTTTTAGCTTGGAATATTTCATACCCTGGGTGGTTAAATCAGTTTTGTGAGTTGCAAAATTAATGTAATGGGTCAGGACCAGCATTTAAAAACATGAACTAAAATAAACTGTAATGGAGTTGAAAATTATCATTGGAGTGCATCTACCATAGCCAGGGTAAATATCATATCATGAGACTTTTCTTTCAGTTATGCACATATATGCATACTGACTGTAGTATACTGAATGCAGTATATATGTATACCGCATTTCTTATTCGGGGTAGAGGTTAAAAAATGGTTGGAAAGACATTAACCTAATAGCAGGAGAAATAAAGACCAGATGAAACACAGGCTCCAATGTTAGCAAAGCCACGATCTCAGTTTTAATAAAACAGAATCCCTACCCTGGGGACTGATGTAAGGCAAGTCTGGAGAGCCTGGAGCTCATGGGTAGTGCTGGGTAAGACCAGCCACTGGGAAGACATAAGTGGATAACCCTGTATAGACCAGGTGTGGATCTGGAGGACTGAACTGGAGCTGAGGGAAGACGCTGGAGGGAGAGAGACTCCAGCTCTGGAGGGAAGATCAAACCCATCAGAGCTCTCCCACAGTAGACGGGAATGCCTGGCAAGGGAGTGGGAGTGGGATGCCTGCACCCAGCAACAGTCAAACTCTGGTTTCTCTCCTTAGAAGCCCAACTCTCTTCTTCATCTCGCCAGCTAGGCAGCTTCTCTGCACCTGCTGCTGTCAAGGTCACTAGCTGCAAATACAACAGGCACGTCCAGTCCTTCTTTGCTTCATTTGCTCTGTCTGCAGCCTTTGACATGGCAGAAAACTCCCTCCTCCAAACTCTCTTATCATTCTGAGTGTTCCTCTTCGGTCTCCTTCAGCCTCTTCTGCTCTCTCTTCAGTCTGCGTCTTACCTGAGGGAGCCCACCCATTCCCACAGCTTCAGTGACCTCCAGACCTGCTGCTCCAGCCCTGAGCTCTCTCCTGTGTCTGAAGATCAGATATTCAGAACACTTAGCATCTTTTCTTTTCAGCTTCTTCTTTCTAGATATTCAGACGCTTAATTCAGCTCTGAATATTCAACTGTTTACTGTGTCTCCCCTGTGAGTCCCAAACCATCCCAGAACTATGACCAGCCACTCTTCCTCTGCATTCTGGTCATACCTGAGAGGACCAATACCCAGACCAAATGCCAGAGGCTCAGATGAGCTCCTCTCCCTTCCTCCCCTGCCAAACCCAGGCAGCAATCCTGGCCTTTGTCCTTTGTTCCTCCTCTTCATCATGCCAGCCCTTCTACTAACTCAGAGCCTGTTGTCTCTCGCCTGTTATTCAACTGCAGCCTCCCACTGGTCCCCTGCCTTGGCTTTCCTCTCTTTTCCCGGGTTTCTAAATTACCAACCAGATCACATCTCTCTCTGTAATAAACTGCTTCAGTGGTTTCTATTGCTTATAAAATAAAATGTAATCTTTTCATGATACACAAAGCTCTTTATGACCTGGCTCTTAATTATCAATTTAGTCCAAAAGTGAGAGGTGCCCTTTAGAAATATTTTTTGTCCTACCAGGGAATGCAACATTGCAACCGCTGTTACCATTGCCGCTGCTGTCATTTAACGGACACTTATTTTACACTGTGCTATTTCTAAATGCTTTACATACATTATCCAGCTTAGTCTCCGTCACAACTTGTAAATGAAGTACAGCTGTCTCTGTTGTGCGGATGGGGAAGGTGAGGCTGGGTGTTTAGTAAATAGGGTGAGGAGAAAAAAGGAGCCACGAATACTTTTGTTTTAAGAATGCCTCTATGTCCTGACCATCTGCATACTTTCAGAAGCACAGAGATCTAAGCGGACCCAGAGACATGCTGCATGATAAAACAACCCTGAACTCAAAATCAGAAGGCACGAACTTGAACCTGGGCTCTGCCCTTTTCTAGCTATTTTACCCTAGAAAAATTTTCCATTTCTTTCTTTCTCTTTTTTTGTTTTTTGCAGTTTTTGGCTGGGGCCGGGTTGGAACCCACCACCTCCAGCATATGGGGCCAGCGCCTTACTCCTTGAGCCACAGGTGCCACCTTATTTTCCATTTCTTGAACTTTGGTTCCTTTATCTAAAAAATGAAGATACTAATGAAAACGCTTCCTGGGTTGGTGTTAGGATTAAGTGAGTTAATGTATGCAAAAGCCAAATCTTCACCTACTATGCCCATCCCATAGTGAAAACTAAATAATTATTATCATCCTATTAGCAATATGGCTTAAAGAGCCAGCTGACAGGAATTGGTGAAAAGTCTCTAGTACTATGCCCAAGGTTTCTGAGCTTGATCTCATCCTGCTCCAGGTTACTGTAATTTTGTAATCACTAGTCAAACTTTTATCCACTAATTTTAATATGCACTGATTATTCCTGCCTGGATTAATTATTACCATGACAGCGATATTTTAATTTCATCATTCCTTCTACATTTATTAGTTGAGAGTCTATTGTTAGGAAAAGTTTTCCTTTCTTAATTTATTTATATCATTATATGTTGCAAATACTGCCCTAGTCTAAATAAATACAAAATATAAGAACGCTGTGATTGGGTAAATGAGGTGAAGGCTATGTTGATTAGTAGAATGTAACCAATTTGTACAAATAATCAACACATTGAATCCCATAATGGCATAAATGTATTATGTACAAATGACTTAATAAAAAAAAGCTTAAAAAATTATAAATATACCAAATAAATTGACACAATTATAAATATTTATATGAATTAATATAAAAGTGTATTAGATTTACATATAATACATATTTACTTATATTCATGGATGCTTATTTTATTTACTGGGTTATAATCTGTTGCCATCTTTGACTTTCGAATTGTCCTAGGTTTGATCAGGGGAAGCTCATTTAAGGTGGTTTTTTGTCTTGTAGACATATCCCCATCGTTCTTTGAACATGTCCTTATTTTCTGGCACTGTGAAATGTTTCAGGCTCATCTCATGCTTCCTCAGCTTGAGTTATCCAAGAAGCCCTGATTCCTTTTAGTGGAGAAAGTTTGAAGCCAAAGGTTCGGAGGTTATGTGTGCGTGCTCACTTGCAACTGGAGTGTCATTGCTTTTAGACCCTCTCAGGGACAGAGCTAGAAACTCCGGGCATGCATGCACACGTGCACACACACACTTTATCTGGTTGTCAGTCTATGTTAAAAAACTCCATGTCCCCACTCATATCTCTAACTTCAGTCTATTACTTTAATACCAACTGTAGCCTTTCCCTAGAGATATATTTTAAAATTTCTTCTCTAACAAATTTTGTTTCCATTATTTGTAATATCCTTTTGGCTCAATACACAGAAGGTAGTTTCAAAATTGCCAGTCCACACCTCCGTGAAAAAACAAAACAGAGTTCAAGACTTGTTTACAGGGCTCCTGCTTTCACCAACATCGGATCCTCAAAATAGTTACTTAGCTTAGTTCTTGCCTGCTCCCGTTTGTGTCTTTCCTTTTAGGGGATCTCCCTCAACTGGAAATTCTCTCTGACTCTTTTTCTTATGGTTCTAGAAATCAGAACTATGTAGGAAGGTAACCTCGAAGGAACATCGCTTCCCCTGTTCCTTTGACTCTGCTCCCGCGCCTCTCTCCAGTTGATTCACACCCACCCCTCCAGTGTCTAGTTTATCTTTTCTGGGTTTATTTTTGCACAAGTGAGAAAACACACGGAGAATATCTTATTTTCCCTCTACACAAATGGGAGCATATTATGGATTGTCATCTAAACATTGTGTTCACTTCAGAGCAAACCCTAGAATCACTCTGAACACTTTCAGAGAGATTGTCCTCAGTCAGGGCTGAATCACACTTACCTGCTTAAAACCCTTCTAAGGCCTCTCTTGGCCTCCAGGATAAAGAGCTGGCTCCTTAGCCAGTCGCAGAAGGTCCTTTACCTGTGATGACAGCTCCTCTCCACATTCTCACCCTGATTACCCACTGTCCTCCCCCCACACACACCACGTTTCTGCCAAATGGACCTTCTGGCTTCTCCTAGCACCAGCAAAGTGCCTGGCACCTGGTAGGAGCATGTTATTTTCTGGCACTGGGAAATCTTAGTTAATGGACTGGCAAATCCAGCATGCCTTTAGTCTACCTGGAACACCCCTCACTCCTTCCTTCCCACAACAAACCACTACTCATCTATCTGGTTACAGATAAAAAAAGTCGTATCTTCTCTCAACTTTTTCGAACTCCTTGAGCAAATGTATAAAAATCTACCCCTCTATTGTGGTAGCTGATGGTCCCTTGCAGGAGCCAGACACCCACACAGTAATTAATACTCAAGCAGATATGGGTCGTGGTACAGATATGCCCAGAGACTTACGGGCATCTAATATTCTGAAGCAGGCACGGGGGTCAGGAAAAGCTTCCTGAAGGAGCTGCTGCTCTGATGAAGAGGGAGAGTGAGCTCAGTGAGGTGTGCGCAGTAACTCGGCAGGTACGCAGATTAGTATCAGTGCTGTGCCATCGTAGTTCAGTGGTTGGCTTCACAGGAAGGGGTTGCCCTGTTCTTTATTTCCATCATGAAAAGCTTGAGGCCTGAAACACTGCCTGACTCTCCATACAGTCTCCCTGGGTTTCTGCCCTTGCAGAGATGACAGCTGACACACAGCAGGGCTGGCTCTAGCTCATGCAACTGGGTGCTTCCCTCAGCAGCCTGATCCGTTCCCCTCATGGAGGCTCTTGGCAGTATGAACACTCTTCTTATTACCAATCTGAACATTAATCCTGAGAGAAACAAGTTTAAGGGTTTTCTAAATAAATCCCAGATTGGCTATTGTCTGACTTGGGTGGGGGAGGAGTATTTCCTGTCACCACAGAGATGCCACTCTGAGCAATGGCTTCAGCTCCTGGGGCCTCAGTTTCCTTGTCTGTAAAATGAGGGGGTGGGAATAATGGTTTCTAATGCATTGCCTAGCTCTGCAATTTTATATACTGGATCAAATTCTATTTGTTCTGTACAGATGTCGGCATGGAAATCACAAGTCAGAAGGAAGACAGCAAATTCAATGAGTATTGAATTGCACCCCAGGTCTCTATTCATTTGGATGAATCAGCCATACCCAATTATCCAGGAACAAACACCTCTTCAACTCCTCTTTGCTCTCCTAAAAACATTAATTCATGAACACGACATCCATTGGGGAAGCTTATTTATATGCATCTGAAGGTTTATTACACACCCATAATGAGGACATTTTTATAAGGGAAGGAAGCCTAAAAGCTAGGAAGATAAAACCTGTCTGTCTTCTCAGGCTTGTGACAAGTCACAACGTGACGCTTGCCCCATCTCTGGCTTTTATTTCTGAGTTCCTTCTTCAACCCTGTAACTCTGACAAATACTGGGGGAGTTGGCTCAAGTTGCTCTGAGAGAAGCCCCCTTTCATGCCCAGAGTGGGCTGGGCATATCTCCTCTGTCCCCAGCAGCACTGGGGGCCTTTCTCCATTATAGCCGCACTGCATGTAGTGGTCGTCTTTCTTCCCTACTGGAATCTGAACTCCTTCAGGCAAGAAAACAGTGTCCTGTACATTTTGTAGCTCTATCTACTATAAGATTTCTACATGTTCATTTCTTGACCACTAGCAAGCTGATTATCCACCTTTTTTGATGGAGACTGTTTGCATAGAGCCAAAGAGCCTACCATATCTGTTTGCAGTGTCCCTATAGAAAAAGAATTGAGTGATAATAAAGACTTAGAGAGAAAAAAAGATAAAAGTTGGAGTAAAAATCATTTATGAATTGCTGAACTTTTTAAATAAAACATAGGCATTGATACATTTTAACATCAAAATAGTGCCCTATACACGTATAGGCTATCAGAGTTAGGAAGTTATAACCTATCAGAGTATTATGCTTACCCTGATGATATGTTTCAAGTTAGATTGAATGAATTCATCAATGAACTGTCACTACTGGGGTAGTCTGTCACATTGGTGGTCCCCCCCCACCCCGCCCTGTGTATGGGTTGTGCCTGACACTTGTCTTCACCAAGAGAACCAGTAGAAGTGACACTGAGCCAGTGTCAGAAGTGAGCCATGGAGAGGCCTGGCAGCTCCTTGTGTGTTCTTGGGGGGCACTGAACAGCCATGTGAGAGGTTCAGCTTCTCTGCTGAGAGATCACATAGAGGCCACGTGGATGAAGGGAGACTTAACATTATACAGATGACAACTGAGCAATCCAGCTGATGATGAGAACTGAAGCCCCAGATATGCGATCTCAGTCTAGCCATTACAGCCCACCTCAGCCATCTCAGCCATCCTAGGCCGTAGGGCCAGGCATGAGACAAGAAGCCACTTTGGATTTTATAGCCTTAATAGACACCATGTGGAGCGGAGAAACCCACTCCTGCTGAGCCTTGCCTGGATTTCCAATGCGCAGGCTCATGTGGGATAATGAAAGGATCGTTGAGCCACCAAGTTTTGGGGTAGTGAGTTATGTAGTCACAGATAACCCAAACAACTATATGAGCACTTCTGGGTGTAGATTATGTATTTATTTAGAAACAGGATATGCATGACTCATGCTTGAACCACAACTTATTCATGTCTTAAAATCTAGTAATTGGAAAATTACAGGCTAAAAATAACTTCCGATGCAAATGTGTACTGCTGCCTGCTGTAGGGTTAACCAAATATCCTTTACTAACGAATACAATCATGATGAAGTCAAAATGAACTGTAATTTCTAATTAAAAAGCAAGAGCAGCAGTAGCTGAAAACCACAACCAACTTAAAGCTAAGACTGACACGCAATGATGACAATGTGGCCTGCCCCACGTCACAGGATCCTGTCTGCTTGAGTACAGGGGCTACAGCCGCTGAGCACTTAAAGCAGGCTGACTTCACAGATAACTGAATTAGAGCCCTCAGAGAACTTAGTAATGAGCTAATTTGAGTGTAGGCATAGCAAATATGAGTAATAACCTAATAACCCATTTAGTAGACTGCCAGCATACAGTCCTTAAAATAAAAATAAGTGTCTTGGAATTGCATGCTCCCCATAAGAAATCGGAGGGGACTTTCATTTGAAGAGCACTCTGTACCCCATTGATGGTCTCAGTGGACATTACACTCTCTGCTCTGGGAGAGTCATGAAAACGGCGGGCTGAATGAGCTGCCCAGGTATGAGTTAGTGAAGTGGAGGGGTGGCTGGTGCCCCGAAAAGACATCTGGGCCCCTAGGAGAAGTAAACTGCCACTCCAGGGCTACCTTTGGCCTGGGCAGACAGGGCTGATCCAGGGAATGTTTCTACTCAGGGGCATCCCTTGTCAAGGATGGTCATTAATTCCTTTATTTGTTTGCCTGTTCAAATCATTGCAATAATGGGCACTAGTGGCAACCTCTATTACAGATGACAGCACCTCTGGTGCTTCACATACGTCACCTGTAATATCCTCCACACCTTGAGAGGGAGGTATTTTCTATGCCCATTTTAAAGCTGAAGAAACAGGCCCAAAGGGATTCTCTTTCTCAAGTTTTCTCACTAGTGAGTGACAGGATGACAGGAGTGGTATTTGGAACCCAAGGGGGTTTAGTTCCAAAGCCCAGGGTTTTTCCTTTCACCATAACAACTCTGGATGATAAGCACTGAGTGCCAGTCCCTGTGGAGGTGTGGAGCCATCAGTAAGCGGCAGTAGAGTTAGATTCTGCACACTGATCCTCAGCCTGGAAGGGAAACTAAAGCTGGAAGGAATACCATGCCACACTCCTGGAAAGCTGGCATTATTCAAGGGGGAAAAATCTACATGAATTGAACCTGGTCACAGAACAGAATGCAAAATATACAGGAAATTTTGGAGGCAAAACGTGAGACTTCAAGAGAACCTTGCTTTTGCTCTGGAGCCACCTCTGTGAACCTTGGCAGATAGTGCCCCCAACCTTGCCACCAGGGCCCTCCCAGTGGGAATGTTTAAGAAAGCAGGGTTGTAACTGCAACAAGAAGGTCTGATTCTGGATTCCAGAGCTGAGAGGCTGATGTGGGGAAAGGATCATGAGTGGAGGCATCCTTCATGAAATTACTACCTGGACAAATGTCTTCCCTAGACCCACACCCTGTGTCAGGAGACTCCTGCTCAAAGCAGTAAGCATGAGTCTGGCTTTGGAATTAGAGGCTAGAATTCAAATCTTGGCTCTCCCACATACAGCTGTGTGACCTTAGACAAGTTGTTCTTCATCTCTAAATGGGAAACGTGCTTCCTAAGGTCATTATGAGGATTATTTGCACCGTGTTTTCTGTGGTTTGAATATTTGTCCCCTCAGAATTGATGTTGAAATCCAATTCTCAATGCAGCAGTACTGAGAGGTGGGCCCTTCAAGAGGTGATTGGGAGATGAGGGTGCTGCCCTCAAGCATGGATTCGTCTGTCCATTTATGAATTAACACATGAGTGGGTAGTGGGTTATTACAGGAATGGGACTTGTGGCTTTAGAAGAAGATGGAGAGAGACCAGAGCCAGCACCCTCAGTCCATGTGCCCTGTGACGCCCTGTACAGCCTTGGGACGTTGCAAAGTCCTCTCCAGCAAGAAGACTGTCACCATATGCAATTCCTTGACCTTGCGCTTCTCAGCCTCCATAACTATAAGAAATAAGTTTCTTTTCTTTACAAACTACCCAGTTTTATGTATCATGTTACATGTGTGGAAGCAACAGAAAATGAATGAAAAAATATATATGAGAGTCATCACAAGTACAACTTTGTATCTGTGCCCCCCCCAAGTGTGGTTCCCACAGCAGCATCACCTAAGAAAATGCTAGAAAAGCCAACTCTTAGCACCCACCCGAGATCTGGAGAGATTCAGGGTGGCCCAGCAACATACCAGTGCCTTATAACCACTGGTTGACACTAATGAAAGGGACAGACTGAGAGAAGGAACTTGGAGCACCCGAAGCTATTTCTCTTCCTCGAGGAGGCCCTTGAATGGACAGATTCTGGATCCCTCAAGGCAGGACCACTTTCCTGAGGCAGGAAAACATTACAAGGAAGTGAACACCCTATGGCTGCCAGAAAACTCAGCCTGCCACGCTCCTAAAATTCTCAAAATTCTCATCATAAGTCTGATGACTTATGTTCCCTGCAGAATTTTTCTTTCTTTCTAATCTGTATCTCTTTTTCATACTGCTTCTGTGATGTTGGTGCCACATCTATCATCTAGACAGGGCCCAGAAGAGATGACAGGAGTTTCCTACTATAAAGAAGATGGGCAAGAAACAAAAACAAAACCAAAAACCAAAAACCCAAGAAAGTAAGCAAATGACAGCTCCATTAATGCATCCAGCAGTTCCTCCTGGCCCCCAGAATGAAACTGTCAGAAAGGAGGCCCTGCAGAGGCACCTGGTCCTCGAGCCTGAGTGTGGTTCTGCCCAGGCAGAACTCAGAGACTGCTCCACAGAAACTGCCAGGCGCTGCGGTGGTGGTGGCTTGGCGTGTGTGTGTGTGTGTGGGTTTTAACAATGACCACAGCAGAACCACACTGTAGAGACAACATCCAAGTTGGGACAGTGTGTAAAACCAAGCTCAGTGTGGTAAGTGGCAGTGGACTAGGAGGAACTTGTGGTCAGTCAGCCTGTCCCCACTCTCCACCTCATGAAACTCTTGGGTCCTCCCTCCCCTCTCTCCTCTGCCACCCCTCCCATTCTCCAATTCTCCTTCCTTTGTCCTCCTCCCCTTACAGCTTCCCATAACACCATAAACAACAGCAAGTGTTTACAGAAAGTCTACTGCTCCTTCTACATCGATGCAATCCCCAAAATAATCTTTCCGAGTCAGTATTATGACACCACTGTCCCTAGGACAGGACTACTCCTCAAACAACCATTCAAACTCACGTCTGCTTGCATGCAAAACTGTTTCCCTTCAGCTGCTATCCTGGTTCTCAGACACAGGAAGACTATTTATACCCTCTCTAGATTGCGAACTGCTTGAGGATGGATTTTGTGGTTCATTCCAGAAGCCTAGGATTGAGTTATAGAAGCTCTGGGAAGTCAGCGGTTTCTGCCTCCACCAACTTTACAGAACCAACAATGTCCTAGAGGGCAATCATGTAATAATGGTTCAGCTCCAAGGACAACAGCATCTAGGGGTGCTTACACCTCACACCTACCCCCCAAAACATCCCTGTTGGCTCTCTCTGCCCTGAAGGTGCCTAGGACCTAGTGTGCTAAAACTCCTCTTTAGTAACAGCTAAACTGGACAATCAGCCAGTCTGTCCTAACAATTTGTATGAATTTTCTGCTTTCCTCCTCAGAACAACTCTAGGAGGCAGATACAAATATCATGCTCATTTTAAAGATGGGGAAACTGAAGCACAAAGGTTAAGTAACCTGTCCTAGGCTATACAGCTATTGATTAGTGGATCCAGAATTCAAATCTAGGTGATCTGACTAGAGACTGTTCTCCACCATTATTCCATGTGACACAAACATGACAGGCATTGAAATCATGAGGCAGTATTTGGCATCAAAAAAATACAAATGTGGGTGGCACCTGTGGCTCAAAGGAGTAGGGTGCTGCCCCGTATGCCGGAGGTGGCGGGTTCAAACCCGGTCCCGGCAAAAAAAAAAAAAAAAAAGAAAATACAAATGTATAGACAATAATTTAAAACATTGCCATTTTGATAAAGCACACAGTGAAAACATCTCACAGGGGCTCCTGCATCCATTTCAGAAATAACACAGCTTAATGAGGTTTACAAACTGGGGAGAACAAGGTCCTTTTCCAAGCAAATGAAACAGGGGTCGCAGCATGACCTGGAGCCCTTGGATCTAATCCTGTTCCTGACATCTAGTGTGACTTTGAGCAGTCACTTCCAATCTCTGTACCTCAAGTTCCTCATTTGATTATTGTGAACAGTACAGTAAATAACATTTAAGTTTCCTTCTAGAAATGTTAGACATCAACATTCGTTCTTGCCTCATGGTCTCCAGCGCCATCGGTTCAGGATGGGGAAGGCCAATTTCTTTTTCATTTAAACTATACTGCATTGGATGGAAACCACAGTAAGATGCTTTTGACACCTATCAAATGATGAACAATTTAAAAATATGTAATATCTTTGTGGGCAAGAAAGCCAGGGCTATAGGGCACACCTCCTGGGTGAAGGGCTCAACCGCAATTTGGGCTTTACCTAACAAATGGGAAAAATGTAACCAAATTGTATGTGCCTTTATGTTAATCTGAAATTAAAAGAAAAGAAAGAAAAGCCAGCAAAAAACAAAAACTCTCTAACACTGCTGGTGTAGAAATAAATCAGCCAAAGTAACATCATATATGAATAGCTTCACAATGTACATGTCCATGAAATTTTACTTCTATAAGTTTATCTTAAGAAAGTAAGTCTGTATAGTAGTTACTGCACGACTTCTGCGACTGCTATGACCACTCTACAAGATTTCAACTCCAAGGCTATTTCTGGCAACACCTTTTATAATATCAAAAATACAATCTGTTTAAGTGCTCTACAATATAGGATTGTTAAATATATGTTGATATGTACATTCCAAATATTAAACTGCAAATATTTTTAGTAGGTGCTGAATGTACCAGCCAGATCCCCCACCTGCTTAAGCGTGCTGCTGGCAGACAACTTTCATTTGTCAATTCTTTTCAGGAATTGCCTTAACTAAAAAGAGCTGCCTTGCCCAAGGCCTCACCCGATTTCTGAATGATACAAAGGAGTGGAGTATCAAGGTCTGGCCTCTCATCCCGAATGGGTGCAACTCCATTGGACCTTCCAGTCCAACTTCTTCACCAAGTCCTATTTCTGTCCTTCTCTTCCATAGGTGGTGAGTCCTAAGAGCACTTTCAATGAAACTAATAACACTTTGCACACCCATATCCATCGTAGGTTCTGTATCCCAGGAATTCTCATCTGTAGCAATGTGGAAATTAGGAAGACATCCATGCATTCTTAAGGAACTTCTTGGTTAAAAAGAAAAGAAAAATATGGAAATGTTACATTTCTATTTAGAAGTTATGCAATTTGGTTATAGCAATGCTTAAAGGATACTTTGTGGACTTAAACGAATTTCTTAGAAAACAAGGTACAGGAAAACGAAAATGATCCAAGCCTTTGATTCAAAAAGCTAGAAAAAAGAACACAAAAGAAATTTCAATAAAGCCAAAGAAGGCGGTAATAAAGATACAGCAGGAATTAATGAACTAGTACCCCAAATAATACTAACCAACTGGAAAGTTCTGGCTAAAATTCAACAGCCCTTTCTGTTGTTAATATTGTTTTTTTTTTTTTTTTTTTGAAAATCTCAATAAAATAAGTAATCTTTTGGCAGACTATGAGAAAGAGAATGAGAGGGAGAAGGGGAAGAAGAAGAAAAAAGAAAGAGAAGAGCAGGAAGAGAGAAAGAAAAGAAAGAGAAGAAGATCCAATTGCAATATTAGAAGTAAAAAGGAAGCCATAACTATAAATAAAAGAGATTTGATTACATTGTGAGAGAATGCCATATTCAACTTTATAGCACTAATTTGAAAACCAAGATGAGATGGGAAAATTTTGAGAAAATACAAACTATCAAATGTGACACAAGAATTAGAAAAGCCTGACTAGCCCAACAATTACAGATGAACTAGAATCAATATTGCAAAGTCAACTTGCCCCACCCTCCTAAACTGAGCAATGTTACAGGCAAAATCTAAAAAATCACCAAGATATGGATAATTCTCCTCTAACATAAATATTCCAGGGCACAGAAAAAGATGTCAAGTTATAATTTACTTTATGAGGCCAGCATTACCTGGTTACCAAAACTGAATGAGAAAAGCACAAAGACAAATTATAGAATGAACCTCACCTACTAAATTCAGAAAAAACACATATAAAATACTAAAGTTCAGTATAGTATTCAAAGAAGAGTTTATTCCAGTTAAGCAAGGCTGGGTCAACATGACAGAATCTATCAATATGCTATATTAACAGAATAAGAGAGAAACTGTAACCATCCTAATATATCCAGAAAAAATTAACAAAATTCAACAGTTAAATATGATGAAAAACAAAAAACAAACAAAAACCGCTAAGCATATCAGAAGGTCAATGGACCATCCTTTACTTCATGACAGCTACCCACCAAAATGCCACAGCAAACTTTGTACTTAATGACAAAATACTAAAAGCATTACCATTAATGCCAAGGGCAAGATAAGGATGCAGGTTATGACCTCTACTATTCAACAATCTACTGGAGGTCGTGGACAACACAACTAAATAAAAAGAGATGAGGAATACAAATCAGAATATTACAGATGAAACTGTTGAAATTATTAAATATGACAGTATATGTAGAAAAACTAAGAGAATCAAATAAATATAAATTATTAATGGATCTCAACAAACTAAATAATATAAAATCAATATTAAAAATATTTTCTGCAGCCCAATTCACAATCGCTAGGTCATGGAAGAAGCCCAAGTGCCCATCGACCCATGAATGGATCAATAAATTGTGGTACATGTACACCATGGAGTACTATACAGCCACAAAGAAAGATGGAGACCTTGCCTCCTTCATGTTTACATGGATGGAGCTGGAAAATGT
>NW_003852455.1:10296255-10297995 GCF_000181295.1 Otolemur garnettii | reverse complement strand
TAAATTGTACTTATGTTGAAATAAAAAAAATTACAATACTCAAAAAATATATATATTTTCTTTACACCACCAAGAGCCAAATAGGAAATAATAGCACAATATAAACAGATCTATCTCAAAATTTTAATGAAAAGTAGAATGTACCCTGGAATAAACCTACCAACTTATGTGCAAGCGAGAAACCTTTCTGGAGAAACCTATAGATGTTTACAGAGGGACAGGTGGCTCCCTTCCACTGTGGTACTTACTAGCCATGTAACCCTGGGAAATTTCTTAAAACCTAAGCCTTAGTTTCCCCATGTAAAGCGAGAATGGAATCTCCCTTAGGAAGTTTTTGTGACTATTAGAACTAGTAAAAGTAAATGTCATTTTAAAAACCATCAAAATTATAGGCAACATTTTCAATGATACAAATATATTTATACACTTGCAAAAAAGAGAAATATGAATGGGTGCACAGGAAATATAATAATAATTACCTCCAAGGAATACAGACAGATTAGAAGTTGAGACTCCATTATCTGCAATGTTTTAATTCTTTTTTTAAAAAAGGGAATGTATTATTTATGTACTTTGAAAAGTTTCAAGGAAAAGTCTTTAGTTTTCATCAAATTGCTCTGCTTCTTTCTATTTTTTCTGAAACAACCCAAATCAATCTTTCCAAAGCTTACCTGCTTTGGTTAGAGATTGAGCCTTACAGAACATTGACTTGAAGGCTGACATCCAAGTAGTTGGCACATACAGCGTATCAATGTGCACGATGTATGAACATGTGTAATGTGCCTGGGCTTCTAGTATGAACAGTGTGTATTATGTCTCTTTGGACTTTATGAGTATTATTGTGCACATGTGAATTTTAGTTATTTGTAAATTGTGCGTGAGTGTATTCAACAAATTGTTTGCTTGCATCTAAAGTTCTCCTACACCAGAATTGTTCTTTTGTGATGCACAGAGAACTTTTTCTAACTTTAAATACTATCATCTATTTATCCTGTCCTTTCCTCTAAAGTTTGGTTAAAATAATGATGTTCAAAAGGCAATTATGCTTACACATTTACCAAGCTTTTAGTATGTGTATAACACTCTGCTAGAAGCTATAGTTGATCTTAGCCCTTAGTAAACTGAACATTAATAGGGATATCATGGAGCTTCCATAAAAGCTGGAGTACCGGGCGTGGGTGTTAAAGACCGTGGAGCTCAGAGAAAGGAGAGCTCAGGGCATAATGATGTCGACATGGTTACTTGGGAAGAAAGGGCAGAAAAGACTCCCGTTTACTAACTGTATCAGACATACTTGCATTAGAGAGAGAAACTGCTAAAATCAAAGTTTTAAGACTCCTAAATCGGACCTAGTTCAAAAAGACTTTATTCATGCAATGAGATCATTTTTTTTGTATTTTCAATTTCAATCAAAAATACAGCTGTTGGCTTCCTCTGTTCAAACTAATTAGGAAGGTGCCATTTCACTTCCTCCAAACCTTCCCAACAAATGAGCCCAGTTTTCTCAAGCATGTGTGTGGGTTAGAGGGTGGGTAGTATGCCCAGAGGCCCATACACGGGCGCCTGTGAGATAGAAAAGGCTTCTTGGAAAATACTAGAAGAAAGAATAGGGAAAGCACTTGAAGAAATTGGCTTGGGTGAAAATTTTATGAGGAGGACCCCTTGGGCAATTGAAGCAATGTCAAAAATACACTTTTGGGACCTGATCAAACTAAAAAGTTTCTGCACAGCCAAGAACAC
>NW_003852455.1:10285014-10295660 GCF_000181295.1 Otolemur garnettii | reverse complement strand
ACCTCCTTCATGTTTATATGGATGGAATTAGAAAATGTTCTTCTTAGCAAAGTATCTCAAGAATGGAAGAAAAGGTATTCAATGCACACAGCCCTATTTTGAAACTAATTCATAGCTTTTATAGGAATGTCATAACCTAATTATAGCCTTAGAATATGGGAAGAGGGTGAGAGAGGGGAGGTGAGGGGAATGTATGGGTGAGGGAGGGTAACTGGTGGGGTCACCTGTATGGTTTATCTTACAAGGGTACAAGTGAATCTTTCTAAAAGCAGAGTATGAATGTCTTGACTCAATAACTAAGCAAATGACATGAAGGTTATGTTAACCAGTTTGATGAGAGTATCTCAAGATGTATATGAAAACAGCACACTGTACCCCATGATTGCATTAATGTACATAGTTATGCTATAAGAAATTTAAAAAAGAGAGAGAGAAAAGGCTTCTTCTTGACTACCCCTTGGTACAAATGGTTTCTGGTGTAGAGAACAATGTGCCAGCAGTGCCTGGAAATCTGTATCTGTCAGGAAATAGAAAAGAGTATAACCCCAGGGGCCCCTGAGTCAGCATCTCGTCCATGACATTTCCTAAATCTGTGGCCTCCAGCATGTTATTTATTCTTATGTAATTTTTTGAGTCCAAGTTTTCTCATCTGGAAAATGAGAATAGTGGTATCACTTTATCAAGTAGGATTAATGAATACCCATGCCCTGGAACCCAAGGCTCGGTGGATGTCACCTGCCATCTCTTCCTCCTTGGCAGATACCGGTAAATGTGCAAATATTCCCTGATGCCCTGAAGGCCCTTATAAAACAGAGGAGGTATGAATTTAGAGATCAAAAATCTTAGAGTTCAGTTTAAGGAAGAGGATGGAAGGGAAAGAAGATGCTTTTCAGTTTCAGCCGTAAACCATCCAGCAAGATAAATTTTCATCTTCACCTTTAGAAGCAATTAATGAATAAAAAAACCAATGCATTTTGTGGCACCATCTGCTTGCAGGGGTTGGGAGCGGCTGAATGTGTGGGCTTGATTAGGGCTTTGGAGGGGGCAGGAGATGGGCGCAGAGTTAGTCCTCTGGCTGCACATGTTTAATAAATTACAACCCACTGACGGACTGACCTCCCTGAGTGAGTCACTTTGAACTAGGCAAAAATAGCCAACAGAAACCAGCCACCACTAAAGAAAAAGAAGGAAAAAAAAGTCATTTTATTTGATTGACTGACACTGTTTTGATCAGAGTGTGAAATTACATGCTGAGTTTAGTTTGGTCAGAAAGACATCCTGTTGCTGATGGAATCACATGCGTTTATTCGTTCCTCTAACATTTACTAGGTGTGACTTTTAAATGTATAAACAAATCTATTCTTAAATTTGTCTTCTTCCCACTTCTACCTCTAGAACTAAAGAACTAAGTTTTGGATGGAACTGTCATACTCCACATTCCCTGGGCTTGGTACATTGGCTTTATTTACCTTCAGTCTCTTCCTTTCCAAAAATCTCAGAACCAAATCAGGTACTAACTCACCAAATTTCCTTTTATGTTCTCTCTCAGCTCTGCTCCTTTCTCTCCACTCCATTCCTTGTAACAGTACCTCCAGTTTCTGGGTACCAGCTTTCTAAGAGCCCTAGCATCTGCCTCTGGTCTTTATAACTCTCCCGTTCCCTTTCAGTCTGCTATGCACATGAACACTTTACAAGAAATACTAGTTTCGATTACTTTCTAGTTCAAGAACTATCAGTTTGTGTCCACTTCATTTTTGAGGTGTTCATAGTCCTTTATCAATCTCCCCCTGGTTTGAAGCACAACAGTGAAGGACTTGGAAAAGGGATGATGTTGTCATCCACTCTTTCTGTTGACAGTTGGGATTCTGGGGTGAAAGAGAGGTGCATGCTATCAATAACTGGCTGCAGATTTCTGGGTCATGATTTGCCCAGAAGCTAGGTGAGTTTATGTCTAGTCATAAAGAACTTGTATCTCATAAGCATTGTGCGTGTGTGTGTATTTATCTAGAGATGATGAGGAAGAGGATCAAAGATCTGGGATAATACCATGACTATATGGACCATGTAGAACTGCTGGTAAAACAAGGACGAATACGAGAAGTGTAGTGCTGGGTGACACGGACACATATTGCATCCACAATGACAGAGAATCTAGAAATTGTATTTGTGGGCTGATGGGTCTACATAGCAGCATAGCTTTGGGCCCAATATTGGTTTATGATGGGAATGCATGACTCTAGGGATGGCACACCTAGAATATCTTATGAGTACACAGAAAAGGGTAAGAACTCAGGTGATATCATAGTGAGCATTTTCTACAGGCTAGTTGGCCACAAGAAGGCAATGGAGGTTCCCAGCCACTACTGTTTTGGCACAAGGGAAATTAAAGTGGCAGGTCTTGTACTGGCTAAACACTTGCAGAGAGCCTCTTTTGGCTGAAAGTAGAAGATCAGACAAGACTTGTGTTTCTCCTTCTTGGCGTAAAGTAAAGAATCTTAAAACTCCTCTGGCCACTGCTCTGATCAATAGAAAGACCCAGCTCAGTGAAGCAGGCAAAAGGGACATCTTAACAGAAAGAAGCCACTCCAACTCAGAGGTCATGATTGTCAAAAAAAGAGAAGCTTGGCTGTAATAAATAAGAACTCTTGATTTAGGCAGACATATTTCCAAAAAAGCTAAAAAAATTGATAGCTGTGATTGTTTGAGATTTTGAAATGGAAGCAGACTGAAGTTCTCCAAAATGGGGAGGCATTCAAAATAATTACAATGGTCTGGGTGCAGAGGCTCACACCTGTAATCCTAGCACTCTAAGAGACTGATGTGGGAGGATCCCTCAAGGTCAGGAGTTTGAGACCAGCCTGAGCAAGAACAAAACCCTGTCTTCATTAAAAATAGAAAAATTAGCCACACACTGTGGTGGGCACCTGAAGTCCCAGTTACTCAGGAGGCGGATGCAGGAGGATCACTTGAGCCTAGCAGTTTGGGCTTGTACTGAGTTATGATGATGTCACTGCACTCTACCTGGGTAAACATAGTGAGATATTGTCTCAAATAATAATAATAATAATAATTATTATTATTATAATGAAAAGAAATGGTCTTTTTTAAAAAAAAGCCTGCAGGATTAACCCATGGGTTCATATTTGAAAAGGACATTTAGGAAAAAAGGCAAAAAGGCACATGACCAAGCAATGTATAGGAAGATGGCACAACTTATACACGAATATTATACCATGAAAAAAATAGCTTGAAATGATCTGAAAATACTAAGTGACTAAAAAACCCCACTATAAACCAAAAAAGGTTGGGGAAAATTTGGGAAGTGGGCTCGTTAATTTTAGAGCAAGAAGACCAAAGAACAGCTTGGTCTACCGTTTCAGAGTGAGGATAACCAGGAGAATCTATAGGGGAAGCCACTGAACCACTTTCATTAATCTTTAAAGAATGTTGGAGAACAACAACAAAAGCCAGATTGCTACAAATGAACAAATCTAATCTTATTTCCATTGCCAAAATATGGAAGAAGACAGATTCCACAAACTATCAACGGTGAGAGCATAATGCTAATGTCAGCCAAGACTCCAAATCATATTTTTTAGTGATTGTAAAATAAAAACCATATATAATTTAACTACTCAACTATATTTACCCACATATATATGTGTACATTCCAGAAATTTTTAACTTCATTTTAGCTCTTTTTTTTTTTTTTTTTGCAGTTTTGGCCAGGGCCAGGTTTGAACCCACCACCTCCGGTATATGGGGCCGGCACCCTACTCCTTGAGCCACAGGCATCACCCCATTTCAACTGGTTCTCATTTTTTTCACTTAGTAGTATGTGATGACCATTATTTGGTTGTCATTAAACATTCTTCTGCATGCATCACTGTTTTCCATGGCCACCGAGTATTTTATTGTATAAATGGACTGTAATTTATTACCAGTCCCCTATGTTGTTTATTTTTAAAATCTATTTCTCATAGGTAGAAACTATGACCCCTTTTATGCTTTGAGGAGCTTACTGAGGTTTTTATTTGTAACCTAAGAAGTAATTAATCTTTGTAAATGTTCCACGAGCCCTAGAAAACAAATGTCAGACTTTGTATTCGGGGCATAATGCAGCATATAATTTTTTTTAGTTGTGTTCATTATATCACACAATTCCTGTATTTATATTATGTTTTGTTTGTTTACTTGGTATGGGAAAGCCTAAGAGTGGTATTTTGAAATCTTCCACCATTATTATCTCTGTTGGTTTGGGGTGCAATAGAAATTAATGCATGTATTTCTATGGCAGTTACATCTCTACTGTGGACTGGATTCTTCATTTGTAGAAAACAACCTTCGAAGTATTGTTTAATGATATTTATCTTCAAATGCATTCTGTCTTAGATTAATAGCATAACTTCTGTTTTAGTTTTTATTGCAGTGCCCTGCTATACATCTTATCAGCATTTTCCTTTTAATTTTTGCATAACACTTTGTGTTAAGGGTGCCTATAGGAAACAACATATGGTTAAATTTTTAGTTTTTGATTCAATATGAAGATCTTTATTAAAGATGGGTGATTTAGTTCCTCTATGTTAATTGGTATAACTGAGCTGTTCGGTGTCATCACTTTCATGCTTAGTTTTATTATTATTTTTTTTTTATGCTTCCTTGCTGTCTCCTTTCTTTTCCTTAGTTTGCTACATACAGTACATTTTCTTAGGCTTTTTGTTCTGGAAAGTAGATTATTGGTAAAAGAAATTCCATAACTCTTATTTTCTAAATTTAAGTTTCAAGGATGAAATGACTCATAATTGAACCAAGAAATACATTTTATTTTCACTGTCTTATCCTTTCCTATTGATCCAGACAAACACCAGTCTTTGCAGGCTTTCAACAATGTCATCTGGGGTTTAAAACACAGATTTGTTTCAGAAATTTTTGTAACAATGTATATCTGCGCTATGAATATATTTTACTTTTGCATATACTTTTACAACTTGATTGACAATTATTATCTAGACATCTCTTTCCTTAACCGGCTTCGGTACTGATTGCCTGCTACTTGTATGATACTATGACTTCCTCCTCGTACTTGGTTTGATTTTCAATAGAATTCTCTGCTCATTTCTTCCAGCTAGTGAATTTTAATTCTGCTATCGTGCTTTGATTTCCTTGCAGTCCGTCCATATTTCAGTTCTATCTCTGAATACCATGTTTTGTTTTCATCTCAGCCTTATTCTTGTTCTCTTCTGATTTGTAAAGGACATGCCTTCTTGCCCCCTTATGAGGATTCCAGGCGATTAAAATGTTCTTTCTGGTGCAGCTGGAGCAGCTCATTTTCATTCTCTATGCTATGCTTTACTGTCTTATTTTGCATTTTCCTTAGTCCTATATGCTTTACTCTTTATTCACTCTTAAAGAAGGAGGCATTCAATAGACTTGGTGCTCATTGAATAACAGGTGTTTGGTGTTGTTCTCACTGAATGTGGATATCAGCAGTGGTCAGAGCATGTGCAGAGGTCCCAGACCTCCATCAAGCTTCAAGAATATATTATCCTACAGTAACTATAATTCTGTTCTATTTTCTTCCTACGGCCAGAACAATTTTTGCTTTTTAAAATGTATCTCAATTTTCTTTATGATGGGATCAAAAGGTCTCAATATTTCATAAGCATTTTAATAGACATCCATTTTTTTCGGGATTTCTTTATTTTTATTTTTCTGAGGCAGCATGTTTGCCCAGGCAAAGTGCAGTGGCATCATCATAACTCAGTACAAGCCCAAGCTGCTAGGCTCAAGTGATCCTCCTGCCTCCGCCTCCTGAGTAACTGGGACTACAGGTGCCCACCACAGTGTGTGGCTAATTTTTCTATTTATAATGAAGACGAGGTCTCATTTTTGCTCAGGCTGGTCTCTAACTCCTGACCTTGAGTCATCCTCCCACCTCAGTCTCCCAGAGTGCTAGGATTATAGGCATGTAATACCGGCCCATTCTTTCAGTTTTTAAGTATAACATCCTTTATATGTCCATTCCATCAAGTTCCTTACAGCCTTAAAATTCTTTATATATGTACTAATATGTTTTTGTCACTCAATCTGTGGAAGAATGATAGAGGTGTGTAAAAGTCTCCCTCTGAGATTGTTTTGTTAATTTTATTTTATATACAGCATTTTGATGTTTGTTATTTAGAATAAAAATATCCGTGAATATTGTACCTTCTTATGGATATCTCTTAGCCACATGTAATGTTCTCTGTATTCAATTCAACTTTTAATTTTTAATTGTTAATTAAATTATAAATTTTATAATTTTATAATAAAATTTTATTTATAATAAAATTTATAATTTTATTTATAATAAATTATAAATTTTAATTGTTAATTAAATTGTTCAATTTTTAATTTTAATTGTTTAATATAAATATCGCCCTTCCTGCTTCCATTTGCACTTTCCTGATACATTTATGCCCTTTCCTTTCTCTCCCCTTCTGTCTGAACTGTTTTGTTTAAAATGGCATATATTTAGAATTAGTTTTTGCCCAATGCGTGGCTCTTTGTCTTTTAATAGAAATGATTGAACCGTTCATACTTAATGTGATAATTTTTATGTTTTACCTCACTTCTATCATCTTACTTCATGCTTTCTATTTTAACATTTCCTTTTATCTTGCTATCATGTTCCAAATCTTCCTCCTAATTTTGAAGTTAAGGATGCCATTTCTAGTTTTATTTCATCTATTCTCTTTCTTACTTAAAGTGTATTTCAACCTACGTTTCTTTATATCAACAATGAAGCAGTAGCTGATGTGTCCCATGGTACAAAATGAGAAATTCAAAGTTTTTATCCTTGAGTAGTCTGAGTTTTTAGACACAGGTTATTACCATTAATTTTTCACACATCTTTTTGTTAAGAATGATTTTTTTCTTTTTCCTTTTGGTGCTCTGTTCTTTCAGAGAAACTTCTTTTGTAATAAGCTGTAGAAATGATCCCTAAAAATATAGTCTTAAGGATGATTTTTGACAATGGAATATTTTCATGACCAATTAATAACACTTAGTCTGTGTTTGAGTGGTTTTATCATTCACCCCCCAGCTTTTATATCACATCTTTTCCATTCCCGAATTTTCATATTCATTAATTTCCCTCTTGACCATAACATTTTAAATAAATACATTTCTTAGTACAGGATTTCAGTCGTCTACTGCTTTGGGACGTTTTTGTCTGAGAATATCTTTCTTTTCTCTTCACATATTACTGAATACAAAATTCTAGCTCATAACCTTATTAACTCAAAATTCCATATCTCAACTTCCTTCTGATATTTAGTGTTGCAGGATGTCTGACACTTACTTGTTTTTTCTTCGAAAATATAATATTGTTTTTCTGATTTTATAACAATAGATTTATTTATTATTATAGTTAATAACTTTCGCCAGAATATAATTTCATTATAATTTTCCCTGGTACATAGGAACTATTTTGAACTAAAGCCAGAAAAATACTTTTCTATATTTTTATTGTAATATATTCCATTTCCTCTTTTCTTGAAAAATTGTGCTTTTATACATTTACTGTGTTGAATTGGATCTTCCATTTTTGCACTTATTATTTCATTGTGTATGGGTTTTTTTGGTTAGTATTATCAGAATTTATACTTATCTGTAGTTCTCTGCGTTGTTCCAATGCTGTGATTCCATCGCATGTTTTTAATTCTGCAAAATATTTTTCATTTTAAAGCAGGCAAAGTTTCCTAATTTCAGATTTTACCCTTTTGATAGTTCCTTCCACGTCCTCTTAAATCTCTATAAATATAACTTGGAGGTTTTAAAATTTTTCTCTGGTCTTTTTTAGTGTCTATTTAGGTCCCCTGCCTCTGCAGTTGTCTCCCTTCTTTTGAACTGGTGGGTACCATTTCCATGAGCTCCCACCAAGTGTTGACCGAGAGTGAGTCTCACAGCCCTAGCACAAGGCACGTCTGAGGAGGCGCTTTGCATGTTCAATTGAGGTGTGATTGAGATCTGTTCCTTATTACCTGCCTCGCTAGAGTTCCTGCAGCCCCTGCCACTTTTTAAAGTATTTTTTTAAATGGTGACAAAATATACAGAATATCAAAGTTAGGCAACGATTTTTAACTGTACACTTCTGAAGCACTGAGTACATTTACATTGTTGCGCCACTATCACCACCACCCATCCACAGAAATTTTTCAATTTGCAAAATGAAAACTCAGTAGCAATCAATGATAACTACCATTCTTTCCCCGGCCACACTCTGGCAACTACCATTCTGCTTTCGATTGCTATGAATTTGACTCCTGCATGTAAGTGGAATCTCACTGTCCTTTTGTGACTGGATTATTTCACTTAGTATGTTGTTTGCAAGGCCCATCTGTGTTGCAGTATGTATCAGAATTTCATTCATTTTCAAAGACTGAATAATATTCCATTGTACACGTATAGCTCATTTTGTTTATCTAGTCATCTATCAACAGACACTAGGGTTGCTTCCCCCTTTTGGCTGTTGTGAATAATGCTGGTATGAAGTGGTTATCTCCTTGTGGTTCTCATTTCCATTTCCCTGATGATTAGTGATGGTGAACTTCTTTGCATGGGCTTCTTGGCTATTCGAATATCTTCTTTGGAGCAATGTCTTTCAAATCCTTTGTCTATTTTTGAATCATTTTGTTTGGTTTTCTCCTTGTTGAGTTTAGGAGTTCTCTGTATATTCTGGATTTTTAATTACTTATCAGATATGTAATTTGCAAATATTGTCTCCTAGTCTATGCTGCTCCCCTACCACTTTAATTTTAGAGATGCTAGTGAAATGCTTCTAGGAGTTCCTTTCATTTAATCTCTGGGCCATCTTTTCCTTCTACTCTGAACACCTATGGGTTAGTAGGCTTTTCTCTGAAGTCACTCAACATTTCTGACCTGGATTATATTGGCATCCTTTTCTGCTTGTTAGTACTATAATAAGTACCCCAAAATATTTGTATGATAATTTAGCTACTTTAATAAAAATTGGGGGTAAGTGTTAAATGTACATGCTTCATTTTTTATTTTTAAGACCTTATTTCTCAAAGGTCATATCCCTGTACCATAATGGCCCTAAGTATCAGTTAAAAATGCTGCTTCTGAGGCCCCATTCACACTTCTGGCTCAGAATCTCTGAGAATCCATATTTCATTAAGAAAAATCTCCAGGAAGTTCTAATGCAAAAGAAAATTCGTGTGCTGCTGAGTTGAGGGATGACTTGGGAAGCACTTGGAAGAGAAAGTAATGATCACTTGGAATTACCCAAGGTTCACTGAGCAGAAATTGTAACAGATGACTCTTGTATCTTCTTGACAGGTAGATTAGTTATGTGACTCAGGGAGAT
The DNA here is from genome assembly GCF_000181295.1 of Otolemur garnettii. Lineage (NCBI taxonomy): Eukaryota > Metazoa > Chordata > Mammalia > Primates > Galagidae > Otolemur > Otolemur garnettii. The sequence goes on along the minus strand of NW_003852455.1, from coordinate 10,286,290 downwards.
ATGGTAGATAGTGGTTGTAAGAGCAGGATATTTGACAAAGTTTTTCATGAGCCTGTGGGCATGAGAGAGAAATACTTGTTGAAAGCAAAGAATTCTTGCAAAGAATGAGAAGGTAAGACCAGGCTGACGTGTAGATCCAGTTTAGGTTCTGACAATTTAAAGCGATTTATAAAAAAATTGTAACACACACATAGGAGGGATTTGCCATAGGAACTAAGAAATTAAAACTCTATAATTTGAGGAATCACTGAAAGAATTTTTTATTTAGCAATCTTTCTTAACTATTCTGAATGTTGGTATAAATGGTGGCACTAGGATTAAAAATAGTCAGGCCCAAGCCTGACCCAGACCAATTAAATCAGCATCTCTGGGGCTGGGAACCAGAGTTGGTATTTTTTCAAATCTCCCCAGGTGATCTAAGTGTTTTAGCAGAGTTGAGCACCACTGGCCTAGAGAGAAGGAACACGTTTACAGATTTGTGGAGATCTAATGTGGACAGAAACAACCCTCCATTCTGGACCATTCACCTGGCAGAAATGGACGCTGGTCTAGCTGAGTTAGCACATGGCTGGCTATTGGCACAGCTCAGTGGTCAGTCACATGCTCACAATGCTATGAGATGCTTTCTTCCCCTATTAAAGAGGCCTGGGTCTCCTTGACATAGATCTTTCAGATGCTGACAACACATTTATCAAGATAAATGAAAATTGACTCTCTTGTGATCTCATGAGTTTTCACAGTTTCACCCACCACTTTTGTACTGAGGATTACCTAATCTGGGCCTCCAGCCACGAGCTCATCGATCAGATTACATCTCCATCTGGATCTCTCCCTAAAATCTCCAAGTTAACATGCCCCGAACTGAACTCATTATCTAACCCCACCTGGTCCTATTCCTCGATTCTCTTGGTCGATGAAACCATTATCCTGCCAGGTACACAACACACAAGGTAGTTCCTCTGCCCCCTTGGCCCCCTCACATCCACTAGATTGCAGCTTCTGTCCTGTGCCTCCCTCTGCCTCTACTACCATTGCTTCACCTGCATATGTCCTCAACTCCCACAAAAGCCTCCCGTGGCTGCTCCCATCTTTTCTCCTCCCAATATCATTGCTTGAGACTGCTGTGATGTTAAAATCGGACTCCATCAGTCCCCACTTATGACTTCACCACTATCTAAAAGATCAAATCAACACTCTTTAACATGGCAGATAAGATCCTCCATGCCTAGCTCCTGCCCACATTTCCAGACTCATCTCCCATCACTTCCCGATTCAC
>NW_003852455.1:10283012-10283823 GCF_000181295.1 Otolemur garnettii | reverse complement strand
GATTCCACTAGTGAAATGGGGCCAGTGAAAGCCATACTGCCTGCCTCATGTGCCCGTGACTGAAAATAGGAAATGTCATGGATGTGAAGATGGTGCCATCTTCTGAGTGTGGTGCACATGTGAAGGATGGTTAGTCTTATTGCTATTTTTCTCATAAATAGTTTCTAATTTGAAGTTCTTCTCTCTGTGCCCTTGTCCTGCCTTGGAGAACTTTTGGCTTCTTTTCCCACCTGGAAATTGCGAGTCCTTAAGTTTTCTCCTCCTTTCCCCTTTCACATCATGATCTCAGGGAGGAATCATTAATTTTCACTGAAGCATTGACCACAAAAAAGGCTAAGTCCGAGAAGAGAAATGGTTATTTTTGCAGAAAATGAAATCTTAAGCTTCTTCAGAAAAAAAGAGGAAAAGAAGGATCACTTATATTCTGGAGAAAGCACTGGTCAAGAGTGGCGAAACCCTGCTTCTTGTTCGGGTGGCATAACCCCAGGCAGGGCACATCTTTTGGGTGGAAGGGGGTTCTTTAGTTTTTAGGAGGAATATCTGGAACCGGATGCTCTCTCAGTTCCTTTCCTGATCTCATTTTCTATGATGCTAAAAACTTTTAGGTCTGCCCCAAATTAATATACATCTCTCATCCTAATTGAATAACATTCCAGGGCACTGAGATGATATGCAGCTGAGGTAACGGAATGCTCCTTAATCTTCCCAGAATCATACGTTAAGGAATCCACTACTATCATCATATCATCCCAGCACTAATACCACCACTGACACTTCTACCCCCACCACATCGCTTGCAGTATCCCTACCC
>NW_003852455.1:10262168-10281599 GCF_000181295.1 Otolemur garnettii | reverse complement strand
CCGAGCCGTGTTCATTGTTTTTACTGAACACTAAAGAGGCTGAAGAGGTCACGATCATCAGACTTAGGGATGGCAGGATGCAAAATGGAAGGAACAGTAAATACACTGAATGACAGAATTATAGCTAGAAATATCTGGGCAAGTTGGCAAGATAGACTGAACTGAATAGGATGAAATGAGCAGTAATGCAAGGGTTCTGTATTTGCACTCCAGGTATCATCTCTTTAGAATCAAGTGGGGCTGAGGGGTTGGGAAATACAGTCTAAAACAGTGGTTCTCAACTTTCCTAATGCCATGACCCTTTAATACAGTTCTCATGTTGTGGTGATCCCCCAACCATAAAATTATTTTCACTGCTACTTCATAACTGTAATTTTGCTACTGTTATGAATCGTAATGTAAATATCTGATATGCAGGTGTATTCACATTGTTACAAAGGGGTTGCGACCCACAGGTTGAGAACTGCTGGTCTAAGAAGAAGTTTAAAAGAGAAATGGATAATTCAGTTGATAATAAGCTTAACAGGGGTCAATGGCATAGATTCTTAATTAGACCTTAAAGGATTTTAATAACAATAGGAAATGTAGTACCAAGTAGGTGATAGCATTGTCTTCTCAGTGCTGCTAAGGCCTCCCTTGAGGCACTTTATTCATTAAGAACAAAGAATTTGGAGATACCCGGAGCAAGAGTGGTAATAACAGTAAGGGCACCAGGGCAAAGGGCCTATGCATTAGGGTGGAGTGGTGGGCAGGGCACTGATGGGGAGTGGAGAGCCAGGCCAGACCATTACTGGGCTGTGAGGTCTTGGTGGAGGCAGGAGCTGGTGACAGGACTCCCAGAACAGAAGCACAGAACCCGGTGGTTGGCTGGCCAGCTCTCCTAGGTTTTGGCGCTCTAGTCAGGCCACACTATGGATAGGTTTTCCTTTCTTCCTACTTCCCTTATCCAGGGATAAATTCTCTTGGGCCCCTGAGCAAAATTTTGTGCTCTGGAAATGTCATTCACATTCACAAATTATGCCAGTTATTTCCCTTGGAAAGCCTTCAAAAGTACCCTTTAGCTGATTTCCTGGGAAGCCAAGATGGTGGCAGTTTGCCTCAGCATCACCACCCAGAGAAATTACTGAAACAATAAAGCAAAAGGCCTAAGAGAACAGGCTTTGAAATCATGTGGACCTGAGTTTAAAGGTCAGTCTCTCCTACCATCTTTGAGACCACAGACAAGTTACTCAAACTTTCTGAGACTTGGTTTCTTCTGCGAGGTGGTAGTGATGTGGGTATGAAGTGAGACAATGGGTCTACAAAATACAGCACAATATGGGACATGGAGTAGGTGCCTAATGAATGCTGTCGCTAATATTACTACATTTACTACCACCATCCCTTCTCTTTCTTCCTCCCCCAATCTTCTCTGAGCCAGACACTATCGTAAGCAGAGGATATGGTGGAAAACAAGACAAATATAGACATACCCCTTGCCTCTACCAAGCTTACACTCCAACCAGCATGGTCCAGTTGAACTTTTGGTAATGATGGGAATTGTTCTATGTGTGCACTCTCCACTATGGCAGCCAGAAGACACAGGTGACATTAGAGCACTAGAAATGTGACAGGTGTGACTGAAGTGGATTTTAAATTTTATTTAGTTTTAATGAATTAAGAGCCTATGAAAATAATTACATGTGAAATTAGGAAGCACAGCTGTAGATGTTTTTCAGACATGTTTCCAAGCAGAATAAAGATGGACTGAAAGAGAAATGCACCTAAAGCATCCAGTACAGGACCTGGAAAATTCCCCTGTTTGCTCATTCATCACATTTAATGGTTGATTATGCATCAGTATTATCTCAGGTGCTGGTGCTATGGGGGAGAAGTAAGCACGGTCTCCACCTTCAGGGAGCTCATGGTTTAGTGGGGGTCTTCAAGTAAGTGATTTCACCCAGGTGAGGTAAGCATATGCACAGGTGCTGGGGTGAGGCATCTAACCCAGACAAGCAGTCTCAGGACACCTGCTGAGTCTTGTATAAGGAGATCTCAGAGTAGGGGCTCAACTGATACTTATTCCATTTACAACAACAGATTATGTGCCAGAGCTAATAAACCCACTGCTGGTGGCAGTTGTGAACATGGCTCTAGGAAAAACTTGTAACTACAATCGGTCTGTTTTCTTCTAAATTGCCCTTTTGTGTTTTTTTTGTAGAGTCTAATTTTATCTCCCTTCTGTCAGCCACATTTTCTTCCACCTATGGACATTCTGTTAATGACATGTATAATTTTAACTGTTTTATTAGTAGGTAGTAATTTAGATATTTTAATATTTTAGAATATTTTCTTTGAGACAGAGTCTCACCCTGTCATCCTCAGTAGAGTGCTGGGATGTCATAGCTCATAACAACCTCAAACTCTTGGACTCAAGTAATCCTCTTGCCTCAGCCTCCGGAGTAGCTGGGACTACAGGTGCCCCTCACAACACCTGGCTAAATTTGTTGAAGTTTTTTGATCAGACAAACTCTGCTACTTCTAAGGTGACATCAACTCTCGCTATGGTTTGGTTGTAAAATTCTGATACTTGTATAAAGAAACGATGAATAAGGCCAGAACGTGAAGAAGCTGTTACTGATTGGCTGAGTTTGCTGAATCTGGCTGTGATATTGACGCACAATCAGAGGAGTGAGGATTATAATAATTGCTTATGTGGAAAAGTGGGATTCTATGCACACTTGCATATTTTATGCAATAGTTTGAATTGTTCAAAGTTGGTATGTGCCATCTAGCCAAAGAATTCTGCAGCTCGCTTAACAACAGGCACAGCTTTATACTGTATGGTTTCCATAATCACACTTGAGTGTATAAAGTAGGGTGATGTGTGTGAGTCCTTCTCTGATGTCAGCTCATGTGATGTGGCTTGGTTTTGTGAAGCCCTGGCCTATTTAAATCCTCAGGGGTCACTGGCTTTGACAATGGCAGAGTTGCCTCTGGTGAAGGCAATCATAAATTTATGTAGCCCCTTTGAAAAGTGTCTTCTTTCATGTTTTGGGAGCCTAAAACATTCATGCCCTTTTGCCCAGTGATCTACTTCTAGGAACCTATCCACAGGAAGTAATGGGACATGTATACAGTAAAGACTTTATGTAGAGTTATCTGTAGTTGCTAAGGACAGGAAGAAACTTAAATGACTAATAGTGTAATAACACATAGCCAGGAAAATGATGCTCATGAAAGACTTTTGCTAGAACACTAATTAAGAAAAAAAGCAGAGACTAAACAACCATATTTTGGAGACAGACAGCTTGGGTTTGAATCTTGGCCCTGGTACTTACTAGCTGTGTGACTTGGGCAAGTCACCTGAATTCTAAGAACCCTGGAAAAATGCAACCCTAGAAAAATGGAGGTCATAATGATAATATCTAGTTCAGAGGGACTTCTAAAGATTAAATGACATAATGAAGATAAAAGACTAACACCACACAAAGTATATTTACTAGGTCCCCACTAAATGCTGACTTTCTATGGATTTCAAGACAAAAATAGAAGGAAAGGAAATATGCCATAACAGTGCTCAATCTGGGATCATGGGTGATTTGATTCTTTGTGTACTTTTCAACTTCCCAAAATTTCTGCAATGAACTACTTTTGTACTAAAGTATCATATCATGATGATGTAATACAATAAGGTGTTTTTTTTTCTTCAAAAGAATTGTACTATAATGGAACAGTACTTCTCTCTTTCTCCTTCTCTTCCAAGGGAAGAGGTGGGGGCCAGCATCCCCTCACCCCCAATAGCAGGAGAGAGATGCCCTCTGGGTCCTTCCCTTGGCAGAGCCTCACACATATACAGCCTGTCCTCTGGGGGCGTCTGGGTTGAAGGGGTACTTGCCACCTGTTGATGGTGCTGTGTGGACAGTTGGGGGTGCGGTGGGGCTGGAACAGATGATCTCAGGAGTTACTCCTGTCTCTGAGAGTCTAGATGCCAAGACATTCTAACGTTTGTCGTCCTCCTCCCCAAGTCTTACCTGGTCTGAATCCAACACTGCATAAAATTCTAAGGTGGGAAAGACTCCTACTAGCTTTCCACCTCCAGGCCTCTCCCCCCAAAACAGTGGTAATAGTGTCTATGGTGCTGGACGTTAAGAGTTAAGAGTGAGTAGCAAAAAACCCCCTAGATCAGGAGCACAAGACGAGGTTAACTTAGCTGCAGCAGCTGCCTTTGAGAGCGTAATTTATATTTGGAGTGTAATTTCTCTCAGATATAGCTCTTTTTTGACATGGCAAATAGCAAAGTATCTTCCGGCTTTGGACACACTCTAGGAATGAAAGAGGCATAAAACATAAAGGGTGTGTGTGTGTATGTGTGTGTGTGCGCGCGCGAGCTCATACCACCAAACCTTTACTTTTGCCCCCTATGATCTATGTCCTTCACGGATAACGAGGTTGCCCTGTGCTCCAGCAAGTGGCTCTTGAGCTGTATTTTGCGAACTGAAAATCCTAAGCACCAAAACCAACTAAGTCGATCCCCTCATTCCGACCAGAGAAGCAGTTTCTAGTCCTCTGTCCTGAGTGCTGTTCCTCATCATGACTCCCCTGGGGTTCACCTTTAGATCCCAGGTGTGTCTCTCAAGCCCTGGAAAACCAAGAATGACAAACAGCGCTCCCAGCCCCTCCTCCACGCAGCGAGGTCATCGTATGCTAATGAAGCCCGGGGAGGCAGCCGCGCTGCCCCTGCGAGCGCGCCCGCGGGTTCACAGCACTCCCGCGCCACTGCAACGCAGGCACGATCACCCTGCGCTGCCGCAGACCCTCCTGCCGCCGCCGGGGGCGGCTGGGGTAGGTGTCAGGACCACCGCCCTGAGTTCACAGCTGGATTTCTCACATGTAAGACATGTTTTCTCACTCTCCTCCTATGCTTTCCACTGCAGTGACGGTGGGGACAGCGTACCGGAATCACCTGTAGGGCGTTTAGAACTCCACAGCCCCCTCCCCAAATTCTAGACCGCTCGTTCTGAGAAAGAAAATCTCAGAACATTCAGGGTTTGGTGGGCCGTGGAGTTGGAGAAAGCCCCACAGGTGATTCTGGATGCGCACCCCTCCCAACACAAACGTACACACGGACACATCTTGTGACTCCTGGACTAAACAGGTCAACCTTAGATTCTCTTCCTGACCCTCCCCTCCTTTATTCACCAAAGTGTCTGGGTTCTCCTCAGCTTCCCTTCTTCCCGCCCACAGTCTTTGTGGAGTGACCCAAAGTCCTAGAACCCCACGGGACGGTCGGAGGCTTTGACCGGCAGACATTAGGAAAAGGTTCCCTGCTCCTCGCCGCCCTTGTGCACCCTGGAGCGCGAACTGGATATCAAGGAGTCAAGGTTAAGACCAAAAGGAAGAAATCTGACCAGTTGCTTCAGCAAACTGTCTGGAACAAGGCTGCCTCCCACCTGCACACCTTTGGGGCTGGGGGGGGGCAACCCATCTCAGAGGGAGCCGGGCCCCCATTCTATGTCCTTCCTGGTTCCCGCACCCCTCGAGTGGGGCTTCCCTTCCTGTAGAGCTTTGCGCCAGGTGGTACCGTTAGGGTGGGCGCAGTGGTTTCTGCTGCAGCCCCTTCCCTGGCCATGGGACCAGCTCTGGCTTTGCCCTCCTTTTCCAAGTTGCTGCACCCCGCGTCTCCAGGGCCGGAGACCCCCACCGCGGCGCCGGCAGCCGTCTTACCTCACCATGCAACACTTGGTTGCGCGGTGGCCCGGGGCGCTCCTTCCTCGCGGTTTATACCCTTACTTGGGAGGCAAGAGGAACCGAGAGACAGAAAGGGGACCGAAGCTGGCGTCGGAGCGTCTTCCCGCCCACGCAGCCCTCTCGGGGGAGGGAGATGGCAGCTGGAGTGGGCGCTAGGGAGATCCGGCGGCCAGACTGTGGCTGGGCAGCGCCTGGGTCTTCGCCTCTGCCGGGGGACCTGCAGCTCCGAAGCAGTCCATCCCGGCTGCCCGCCACTACGGCACTGCGGCTCTGTGCCCTGCCCCTCGCAGCCTGGCAAGTCCAGCTGCCACTCTCACAGCGGAGCCCTGCCTCCGGGCTCAAAGCCCGCCCCCGCCACACACCCGCGCGCGCGCATACACACGCGCCACACACAAATACACGCGCGCACACAGACACGGGCGCGCACGCACATGGATGTGAATGCGCTCAGTGAGGGCCGGAGCGCCTTGGGTGTATCTTGGGGCCCCTGGTCGTTAGGACACTTCTTACTGACAAGGCTTCGGTTTGGAAGGAGTAGTTCAGGGCTTTTAGCTGTGTGAAGAGGCTGTAACCTGGGTGGGCATCAGAGACCAGTTGACCCCAGAGGCCTAGGACGACTGTTTGACAAATAAAATACCCACTGGAAATTTCCCTTTTCTCAGTCTGGCTACGAGTTGCCCTAATCATGACCAAATCAGAGAAAAAATAAATATATAAAATCAACAAATTTTCTTTGTTTCCTCCAAACCTCTGGGCCTGTCAGCAGGAACATTTCTAACCACACCGACCCCCGGAGCTGGGGATTGGTGGCGCCTCAGCTGAAACTGATTTCCCCTCCACAGCCAGCGCTCAGCTCCGAAAGGTCAGGTCTCAAGACTGAGGGCTGTTAATTCTCTTTTACCTTTGCTTTTAGATGACCTTGGACTGTATTCCTACAGGAAAAAAAAAAAATCCCTTCTGTCTTAAAACTATAGAAAAGGGCCTAGGGGTACAGCATTGGCCAAGGCACTGTGACTTGTTTCTTCTCTTTCCATGACGTGCATGTCCCCATGGTGGGGGTGGGGGGTGATGGTGATGTGACACTATTTCAAGCATGTCACACCAGCAGGATGTCTTCTGTCCATTTCACACCACATTTAGAGTCATTAGGAGTTTAAACTCTCATCTGTAAAATATGTGGCATTTACCCGTTTCCACAGTGGAGAATTCTTTTCCACCAGCAGGCAGTGAAGGTCCCCAGGCCAGTATTGCAGCCAAGAAAAGCTTTCTGCAGAGTGCAGAGGCGCCACGGGGCCCTGTGTGTCTGGGCACTTGGAGAAGAAGCCTCCAACAGCCCAGTGGACCCTGACAGTCAGTGTCAGGGACACTGTAGGCAGCCTGCTGGGACAGATGAGGAACCCAGGCTCAGTGATCTCCCCGAGGCTCCACGTGGTAGTGAAGGCAGTGCCAATATCAGAACCTGTGTTTGCACGCCATCCTCCAGTTCCCCACCGATGCTTCACTCTGTCACCCTGGATCAGTTCTCCAAGTTCCCTTGCGCTAGACGGAAATAATCTGAATGAGGATGCTCTCAAAGTTCCTGTTATATTTTTTCTCATTTTCTTTCCACTCACCGACTCATTCATTTCACAACTGCACGTATTTATTAATCTCCTTCTGTGTCTTCAGGCACGTTCCCCTTGTGCCAGTCTGGGCCTTACTTGGGAGGAAAGAGGAACTGAGAGACAGAAAAGGCTTAGGACTGTCCCTGTCGCAGGTGGAGGAGAGCCCTGGACACAGGCTTACTTATATATAGTTTCACTGTGTTAGGCTGAGTGAAGGTAGAAAATGTAATCCTTGCTTCTGAACCACATTTTCTATGGAGAAATATGCACATACGTGTTACAGGAAAAGCATTTTGGCTCTGTGTATTTGTGACTCCTCCTAAGAAAGTCTAAACTGAAGGACAGCCTGCATTTGGCTGGGCATCATGATGGATTTGGGGTTGAATGTTTGCAGGTAGGAGCTGGGGCAACACTGAGTTGCTCTGCCTACTGAAATGAGAATGAGATAAGTTGAGTGGGACAAATGGGAAAGGCAGGCAGACACTGAGTATGGAGACTCAACTTGATGGGAGTGCGCTGGGGAAGGGTGATGAGAGAGAAGCCGTTCTTAGGACGGGGCTGCCAACCAAGGATTTGACAGCATGAATGCTTTGTGAAGATCAGAGAACAGTTTGTTGTGGGGTGGACTATAGAAGACCATGCTCCTGTGAAATAAATCATTTGTAAGGTCAGTATTGTGCACCAGTTTGTTTGTGAATGGATTCCTTTGGGAAACTTAGAGTGGTGCTGAGTTAGGCATCTGGGTTGCTGCAGGACAAGAGAAGCCTGAGCGGAAGACACTGACCACTGGCTATAGGCTGGAAAAGCGTTGGAATAGAGTTTGAAGCCATGGAAGGAAAAGAAGAGTGTGGGTGGGGAAGAGAAGTAGCAGAAAGAACAGTTAGTGCTGAACTGAGGCAAAGGGAGGAGGAGCAGGCTGGGATGGGAAAGGGAAGGGGAATCGGATCTGACACAGAGATCAGCAGGAAAAGGGCACTCTGGGCTGGAAGAAAGCCACATAGAGAAGTAGGGCGACTCATGCTGGAAGGACCAGAGTGGGGAGCGTAGAGGGTCTCCAGATGCCCTGCCAGGAACGTGGACCAGAGGCGTCTCAAGCTCCATATCCAGGAGCTATCACAGGGGTGTGTTTCTTTTTGTTGTTATTTGGTTTTAAAGGAAAGGATCTGGGAAGCAAGCTGGGAAGTGTCTGATGCCAGCTTTCCCAAGCAGAGCTCTCCCTCAGAGTGGAGAGCTGGGGGTAGTAGGACCAGAGATCTTCTTGTTGCTTTTACAGGGAGACAGAACCCAAGGGGTATGTGTGGCTCACTGCACAGGGCACACAGCTGAGGGACTGAAATCCTGCCCATACTCCACTTGCCAGCCATGCACCCTGTGTTTGCCCAGAGGGAGGTTTGCCTTCTCTCTAATTTGCACAGAGGCTTGGCATGGGCTGCTGAGCTTTTTCTTTGAAAAGGCTGAAGCCACATTGAAACAAATAGGGATTTCTTGAGCATTCGCTGTGTGTGTGCAAACACAAGGTAGAGCAGAGAGCATCCTGAAGGCAGGTCTGTCTGTGAGCCTAGCACACCTTAGCTCTTTGGTGACACTCAGAGATGCCCTGTAGGTACAGAGGCAGAAGCTTAGTTCCTTTCCTCTGAGCATGTGCCATCTGGGTCGGCTATAAAACGCTCATTCAAGGTGGTTGAGAAACAATACATGAGAGTATAGAATCAAGTGTCAACTCACACAGAGCAGATTCTCGGGGCTTGAGAGGGGAGACCCACCCCGAGCTTGAAGAGTCAAGGTGGGCTTCCTGGAGGAGGAGGGCTGGGTTTGGGAGTAGAGTTTGTGCTGGTGCCAAGTGGGAGAAAGGAGATGGAAGCAGAGGGCCAGAGGTAAGGAACTAGCTGCTTGTGAGCATGGGCTTTTAGCCCCCACAGCCACCCTAGTGCCTTTCTAATTGTAGCCCAAGTGCGCTGATGAGTCACCCTTGCTTCTGAGAGAGGGCATTTTTGGATGTTTAACTGGCTCGACAATTTATGCTCCCTGACACTTCAATGCTGGCAGCTCACACTCACCATGTTGCTCTGGGAACACATCATCCAAGCCAGCAGCTGATGCCTGATCTTCATTGCCAAAGCAAAGTGAGGGCTACGTCAAATACCTGTGTCTGGAAATCCTTAAGACGGACCTTCTGTGGAGATCTGGGTGGGCAGAACTTGATGCCTTGAGTACAGTGGAGTTCAGAGTTACCAAGTACAAAGTGTTTTCACTTTTCTCACAGAAAACAAAGGATTATCCCAAGTTATCTGGAAGCTCCCTCTCACCTCATATTTTATAACTTCACCATTAATAAGATCTTTTCATTTTATCAAACAATGTGCTAGGGTAGGAATACATATTAGCCAAGTGCTAGCTTTGCCTTTCCTGGCTCTGGTTGTAAAAGGTCCAGAGGGACCGTGAGACTCTGCAAGGGGACAGGAGTCCCAGGGGACTGCTCTTGGCCACAACTTTGCCATGAATGGGATTTGTGTGTCCAGACTAGGGAAGGTAGGAAGGTCAATTCCTCTGTGGGCTTCAGTTTTCTTATGGGTAAAATAAGGAGGCTGGAACTGTCCTTACAACACTTTCTGACTCTGATCAACTGAACAACTTGTAAATATTGCCTAATCACCTGGGTGGGACTCTTCCATAAGGTAACCTGGGAAACTTCCCACAATACCAACTGGTAAGCTTAGAAATAAGCACGAAAGAGAAGGGTTAAGAGTGATCAGCATTTTAAAAGAGTAATCAATACATGACTTGGATGGAAGACCTAGGTCTCAGTCTCTAAGCCCCAGTTTCCTCCTTTACAAAATGGAGCTAGTTATACATACACCCCTGGGTAGAGTGATGGTTAAATGAAGAAGCATATTTGAAAGTGTTTTATATATTTTAGAAGTGCTATGCAAAAATGTATAGCTATTAAAGATAGTTGGCTCCCCAAAGACTGCGCTTATTTTAAAAAGGCTAATTGCTATACTACTTGCTCACTTGTCTGCTTCCTAAGAAACAGCAATTCAGGTCAGCAGCGCTGTCTCCATGCTCCTAAAGATAGTAATATTTTAACATGCAAGGAACTGATGGACTTCAGGACTAATGACCGGGCTGCAAACCTGGCCCCTGCCTGGAATTCTTCTGCAGTGTGGCTGGAGTTGCTCACAGTGGATTTCTCAGGAACTTTGGTTGTGTTTACCTGCTAATGAAGGAGACACCCACCCATCCCAGAGCCTGCTTTAATTACTGCCCTTCAGAGGAGGTGGTGGAAAAGAGGAAGGGAAGTGTGAGTGGGGGAAAAGTTCACCTTTCTGTTATATTTTGGGCAATGGATGCTAACCCGTATGCTTTAATAAGCTTGTAAAGAGGCTAATTTGGGTTCACGATATTTCTTTGGGTGTGTTTTCTGCTATGTCTGGTCAGGAGACACTGCTGTGGAATTCTTCACTGTCGTCCCTGGCGGGGAAGCTTTCTTGAGGAATGCTGGGAAGAACCACGGGGAAGAAAAGGTTCTAATTCCATAAATGACCATACACTTCAAAGCCTGCTCAACCCACAGAACTTTTGAAAGGATCAGTCCATTTTTAGAAATACTGGTCACTTCTTTATCTCTTGTTAATCTTTTTAGAAACACAAAATGTCACAATATGAGGTCGGACATTAAATTTGCTAATCCATCCTAGAAAGAGTGCTTTATACGTCCCTGCTGAATATCATTACAGTCACCTTAAGGTGCCCTCCTTGGGAAGCTTGTACTCTTTTTCTGGAATGACCATCAGAGCTGTCATTGTATAAGGTCTGACAGTTAAGTTTGAGAACTTATCCTAGAAAAAGCGCTACATACCTCATTGCTGAATATCACTATGGTGACCAGATGACCAAGGGGCGTACTTTAAAAGTGACTGTAATGATATTCAGCAGTAAGGTATGTAGCACTTTTTCTAAGATGAGCTCATGAACTTAATTATCCAAATTTGTGTGTTAGAAATTGAAGGAGCCCCTAAATGCATTTCTCTCATCCATTCTTCCCATTTACTGCTGTTAGAGGTACTTTCAGAAAGTATGGACTCCAAAGCCCTCCCTTTGATCAAAAGCCTTCAAAGCCTCAGATCTCTCATCCATAGAGATGGATCTATCCTATACTTATGCATAGGCTTTTGCAGGTGGTAAAAGATGTATTTATAAAGAGTCTAGCAGAGTTGGTTAGTAGGTTCTTGATAAATGGAATCATTATTGTTACTGCTTTACGATAAAGTTAGTATTTCCTAAAATGGCATTCAGGGCCCTCCGTGAGGTGGTCCCAGCTTACTCATTCACCTACACTTCCGGTTAGCCCGTCAAGGACACAGTACACACCCTACCCAGCTTCATCTTCAGGACATATCTTGTACCCACGCATCTCCCTGATCCTACACAAGCTGCTCCCATGGATGGAAGAACTGCCTTTTTTCTCTTTCTTGCTTTTTCGGTAGTGCCGCCTCTTAAATCCACCCAGTTGAAGTTAATTATTCTCTCTCCTATACTCACATTGGAGTCTGTTTATAATTTATTCCAGTACTTACAACAGACTGCATTGTATTACGACTGCTTGTGCATGCTTCGTATCTACTGCCCTGGCCCATCCATGGAACAGCAATTTATCCTCTTTAGACTGCATTTTAATGGCTTTCCCATCACCCGCAGTATTGCACATACTAAGGGATCAATCATATCAAGTTGATTTTAAAGGAGACAACTAAACATCCCTGTTGGCCCTGAGATTCTGCGATTGCAGGAAGGGTTATTTCTTCTTCATGTCTTGCTAACGAGCAGCCTCTCTCTGAACACCTGCCATGTGCACATCGACCTTCCCAAGAGCCCTGCGAGGGGAGTCCCACCATTCTCCCTGTACAGAGAGGCTGATGGCTGAGGATCTCCCAGCCAGCGCAAGGTGGAGGTGGTGTTAAAAGCTAGACTCTCAGAGTGCAGTCTCTGCTTTGTCTAGGAGTGCTTCTCCCACAATGGGCTTGCCTGAATTTTCTTTTTTTTTTTTTTGAGACAGAGCCTCAAGCTGTCACCCTGGGTAGAGTGCCATGGCTTCACTGCTCACAGCAACTTCCAACTCCTAGGCTCAAGCGAGTCTCCTGCCTCAGGCTCCCAAGTAACTGGGACCACAGGCGCCTGCAACAACGCCCGGCTTGGTTGCAGTCGTCATTGTTGTTTGGCAGGCCCGGGCTGGATTCAAACCCACCACCTTAGGTGTATGTGGCTGGCACCTTAGCCGCTTGAGCCACAGGTGCCAAGCCTTGCCTGAATTTTCATTCTATAGCACTTGCGAACGAATCGAGCTATACTCAATAAAGCTTGGCTTGTTGTTGCCTGGCTATAGTTTTCATGTCTTGGTCTTGACTCTCCAAGTAGATTTTAATATAGTCATAGAGCAATATATATAATAATAGAAATAAAGAACCAGTTATTAAGCACTTATGATGCATTTAGCACTTTACTCAGGCACACACATACAAATTCTACAAAGATGTAAATACCATTCCACTGGAGGGTTTAACTAGGGTAGCTACCGCAGGGGGACTCTACTAGGAACAGGGCTACTCGGGGCAGAGACATTTGTTCCACCCTGAGAAAGTGTTCTGTTATTTTAATTGACAGCCCTCCAGCTGAGTCTCCTCCCTCAATGTCCTGTTCAGTGAATGATGGGGTCTTTCCATCTCTCACCTGGGCTCTGAACCCTAAGTCCCTGCTTGGTACATATCCTGTGAAGTGTTGGGGTTACTGCCTTCTTCTCCCCCTGAGGAAGGAAACAGAAAGACCGGGGAGGGGCACAGCCCTGACTGTACCAGCCAGATGGAGCAGGAGATGAGTCTTCAGCCCAGGGGAGGCGAGGTGATCTTATTTCCCCTCTGCAGTAGCAGTTCTGCAGATGTGGTCCTCACATCACCTGGGTTACCAAGTGCTTATTAAAATGCATATCCCTGGGCTCTGGCCTGACCCACAGAATCTGCCTCTCTGGAACAAGAGGCCAAAAGTCTGAATTTTGAACAAGTCCTGCAGGTCCTCATCCAGATCTGAAGTCCAAGCACCATAGCCCAGGCTAAGTGTAGCTCTTTTAACCTCTGCACCTGCGCCAAATAAAGCTTGTTTTTCCTCAAGTGTCTTCATCCGTAATAAACAAAAAGAAACCATGTAAAATTTCATTTTATTGCTTCCAAGTATCACCCCCTGTCCAAAGGCTACTGTGTAGTTTGACAGATTCCATATGTCTATTTCTTTGATGATAAAAGGAAAACTTAGACTCCACAGTGTAGCTTTATGGCTTCCCATCATTTTCCTTTGCAAATCTTCTCGAGCTGAAGCCGTGTTTTTGGCTACTCTTCCGAACCTGGCTCTGTGAGAGTGTATTCTGAATTTCAAACAACAAATTCATAAATAGACGTTCAGAACACAACATGTTCTTAAGTAGGGAACTTTCTGTATTTTAAAGTTTTTGTAGGTATTTTCTCTGAGAAAAAGGTTTTTTACAATCAGCTCTTGAAGGACGTGGAGTGGAGGTCCCGGAGATTTTTCCTATTCACCATCTCACAGATCTCTGGCTAGCTTTGCAGCTCATTTTATTCTGCAAATTGTTTCTAGATGTTTCTGGGAGTTTTGCCAATTCGGGATATATAAATTAGAGGTGTAGGAAGTAAGGTTGTTTTCCTCTTATTTGTGAATTTGTTCATTTAACAAATGCTTCTGGGGCACTTCCAATGACCAGATGCTGTGTTAGGCCTTGGGGATTCAGACAGGGGTGTTGTTTTCTGTCCCGGAGGGGCTCATGGTCTTGTAGGTGGGGAAAAATTTATAGACCACACAGGGAAGGAGCTGGCGGTGAGAAGGGTGCTGTGGGATGAAGGTCTAAAGGAGAGAGAGCCAAGTGGTCCATGGAGGAAGGACGAGAGAGAAACCCCGAGCACCTCCAGGAGTTCTATTTACACATTTACATAATGGGGAGAGATACTCAGGACAGTGGCCTCTATTACTTTGAATGATCCCAACTTCTGTTGGGCTAAGGATATTCCCCAGCAGATGTTCCCTCAGTATTTGTGGCAGTGGCAAGTACTTCTTTCCACGTGCTGGGTGTGCAGGTGGGACAGGAGAGCAGGGCTGTTTTCTCAAGTGGGTGGGAGCAGAAGGTAATAACCAAAAGGTGGAAGACAAGAGGACCCTGCACTCTAGAGATTTCTAGGAGCAAGGAGTCCATTGATTTTTTCACAGAGATTCTACACTTCCTTCCCTGCTCCTTCCTCTCGCTGGTGCTGGTATCCCTAAGAATAAATAAGAAAATAGCATATTCTGTGAGGGTCTTCAGTCAGTCAGAAAGAGGCGTGGGGAGACTAAGGTTAGTCAAACAATAGCATGTTTGGGCCTAAAGCTTCCACTCAGGGAAGGGCTGTGCTGAAAGAGACAGAGCCCTGTTGGCGGTTTAGGGGTCAGGTTTTAGGGGTGCGGGAGTAGATAGTGGGGTAAAGGAGCTGACATGATGCTGCATCACGCATTGGCCAGGGCAGATGTTCTCAGGATGCAGCAGGATGTTTGCTTGAGCCAAACCGAGTGGCGGGGGGAGGGGGTCTTCAGGTGCAGATTTCACTGTAGCTGAGTGAGCACCAGAAAATGCTCTCAGAAATCATGTAAGCATGTTTGCTAAGCAGAGAGCAATTCACCAGACATTTAAAGACATCACAGTATAAGACTAATTGTCCTAGCATTCCTGCCTGTTTTCTTTTATGCTGGGGACCTAGGGCAAAGGTCAGTCTTCTGTATCCCCTTCCCACTGAGTGGAGGCACAGAGCTGACCCTAAATGGGGGCATAGCCTGTTGTGGAAGGAGGCAGAACACATTAGTGAGATGAACCCTATTGTGGTGCAGCCCTCTGTCATGGCTGTCAGTTGTTTTTGGAGAAAGGAGAGGAGCAGCTGGACCAGGCAGAAGGCTAAAGGGCATATAAGAAGCAAGGCAGCTATGGCTCCTACACTTGAGTGTAGGCCATACGTTAACTCCGAAGGAGGCCCAACCAAGGCTTCACTGTTTATAGGTGTCTTGGTCTCACGTGGCTTTATTATGTCTTAGAGTGTATCGGAAACATTTCATGATCGGTCTGTATAAAAACAGCACTCCTCTCCCAGGAGGTCATGGGTGCCCCCTTGAGCTGCAGTAAGTCATTTCTAAAGCCCTCTGGTTTGGGGCAACACCCTTACTAAGGAATCATTTGTCTTTGGACCCTTGGAGGACTGAGGACAACTCTAGAACCTCTTATGATAAGGACAGAGAGATGTCTCTGGTTTGCCGAGAGTGGGCAAAGTCTATGTTTAGTCAGGACCCCTGGTAGTAGCAGGACTGACACAGACTCACGTTTCTTTGCTGGAAAGGATTTCTGTCCTTTCATAGGTCTTGGTCGGCAGTGAGGGGACAGGTTGGTTGGGAAATACTAGGTTTTCCCCCCTTGGTTAGGAGATCAACGTATACTTACCCAGCCAAAAATGAGGCAAACTCAAGTCTCTATCTGTATCACACAGGAAATAAACCTTCTCAGGTTTAATGCAGGCTGAGATTTCTAGTTGTCTGACAAGATGGGCATGGCTTGAGGTATCTTAGATGGGATATGTTCCTGCCACAGTAAGGGCTACTAAGGGATGGAAGCAGCTAGGGAAGCAGAGGCCTGGTGGCTGTTGGTATTTGTCAGAGAGGGAGGGGGTTGTCAGTAATACCGAAATATGCAGACTGGGTATTGAGTCTCTAGTGGGTCTGATTCGGGCCTTTGATAACTGAGTGTGGATGTACTGTGGCATTATAGAAAAAATTCGGGGATTTGTTTGGCAAAAGGACTCTGGAGGGAGGCAACAGAACTAACTCTTTTTGCAGCTTAGATCTTAGGAGAGAGTCTGGCCCTCAGGTGAAGCTTCAGAGACTTGGAAGTTTCTGAGAGGGGGTATACATAAGTTAGGACTTCTACTTGTTCTGTTGGCAAGATGGACCAAAGGAGAGGAAGAGAAACCTTCTAGGTAGACAGTGAGGTCATGGAAGAGATTGGGAGAAAACAGATCTGTCATCAAAGGATTGGGAGGCAATAAGAGGGACAGCTGAAGGGGGTCACAGGCCCTTGAAGATGAGGCCATTGATCTGTATCATTAAGTCAAGATGTGATGTGTGTCTGGTATAGTCCAAGTAAAGGCAAATAAATCCTGTGACTTGGAATCAAGGGAAATAGTAAAGACGGCATCCTGAAGATTGAGAACAATGTAGAAAAGAGTTTCTACTGGGATTAAGAAAGAAGTCATTAAGATTGTGCTTTACTGGGTGAAGGGAGATGATTGCCTCATTGATGAATCAGAGATGCTGGTCCTGTCTATGTGACCTATCAGGTTTCCTTAGTGGGTGGATAGGAGTATTAGAAGGTGAGGTTACGAGTGTGGAGGAACTTAGAGATCCAGTATTTTAGTATCTGGAGTGCCTGGAAAGAGACTGAATACCAAGGGTGAGAGGGGAATGTGTTTTGGTCTCTAACCTGTATGAAAATGGGGGCATATTGGGTGGCTGGACATCCAAGACTCATAGATCTACAAGTTCAGCTGGGATGGGGTCTTCTGTTTATGTTCTGGTTTAGCAAGGAGAGACAGAGTGTAAACAGATTGGAAGGTGTTGGGTGAAGTATAATGGTGGTCTAGAATTTAGAGATGATTTGTTGTCCCAAAATTGGCATGGGGCAGGTAGGAATAACTAAGAAAGAATGGGAAAATGGAATGCGTTAGAAGACATGACAGGGCAGGAGAGGCTGTTGGGGACCTCCTTTGACCTCAGCAATTGAGATGACTGTACCAAAGGCCCAGTAAATTCAGGAAGAGTGGAATAAGTGGCCCCCATATCAAAAAGGAATGGAATATTCTTACCTGTGACTAGAAGAGTTACCCTGGGCTCTGTCATCTTGATGGTTGAAGAGCTAATCAGTGGCAGGGCTCTGTCCCTTCAATTATCTCTCATGATTCCTAAGAGTTCTGGTGGCAGGATGGCCATGCCAGCCAGCAGCTGGGGCCCAGGGTGAGAAGGGAATAGCCTGCATTCTTGAGGGAGTTTGGGATAGTCTGACTTTAGTGCCTTTCCTGACCACAAAGTGGGCAGGGTCCAGGAGAAGGATGAAGGTGTGGGCAAGATTTGCTCTAGTGGCCCAGCTATCTGCACTTGAAGTGGTTTCCAAGAGGGCAACTGTTTTTCTATTGGGGCTTTTTCTTTTGGGTAGGGTAAGAGGGCCGAAATGGCCTGGGCTAGAAGTTGGGCCTGATGACATCTGTCATCCTTTGCCTTTTTCCTTCCTTCCTTTCCTCTTCTTGATTGTTGAAGATCTCAAGGGCCAGGTTGAGGAGCTCTCCTTGAGGTGTTTAGGGCCCTATTCTAACTTCTGAAGCTTTCTGGGCATATAAGCAGCTGATTGAGAGATGATGTAGACAGGTAGAACTGTCTC
The DNA here is from genome assembly GCF_000181295.1 of Otolemur garnettii. Lineage (NCBI taxonomy): Eukaryota > Metazoa > Chordata > Mammalia > Primates > Galagidae > Otolemur > Otolemur garnettii. The sequence goes on along the minus strand of NW_003852455.1, from coordinate 10,263,761 downwards.
TCCAGCGAGTGTGGGTTGAGGGGGCAGCGGTTAGTGTACTTGGTCATGGCTGTGGAGAGCTGGGAAAAAAAGAGGGCAGGAATCTCATCAGGGCCCTGCATGAGCTCTTTAAGTTCTTTACTGGCCTTTTAATGGAGGATTTAAGTCCACCCAGGAGACAGATGATTATGTGGTTTCTAAGCTTTCTGTCAGGAGAATTCCTGATAATTCCAATTAGGGGCCTCTGGGACAGTGGTGGTCCCCACTGGATATCTAGGATTTTGGGAGTTAAGTTCATTGCAGCAGGCCAAATTTGAGCTTTTTCTTCAGTAGTGGTGCAGGTGGAAAAAAATGTGAATATTTTTCCAGATAAGATCATGAGAGAGAGAGAGAAAGAGAGAGAGAGAGAGAGAGAGAGAGAGGTATCTTCAAATTCTTTGGTAAAGCATGAAGGATCAGCAGAAAAGGAACCAAGTTTAGACTCTACCTGAGAAAGATCAGACGGGGAGATGGGACACGACCTCAGACAATGCTCTCTGTTCCAGTGACCTGTTGGAGAGGGCGTTGGGGGTCTAGGGGGTATGCCGAAGGGGAGACCGGAGAAGGTGTGCTAGAATCAGGGACATCGAGGCAGGGAGGTTTGGATGGGCTGGAGAGGAAGCCTCAGAGGGAGGAGGAGCTGATGGATCATAAGGAGGTAGCAGAGGAGGTGGAAGAGCAGCATGTGGGGGAGGGCCTGAGACTGGGACAGAGTCATCAACAGGGTCAGGGGGAAGGAGGGAGAAGAGGGTGGTAGGACAGAAGACAAGCATGGCATAGGCCGAACGTGAGGTACAGAGGGCTGTATTTTTGTGAAGCTCAAAGAATGCTGGGATATGAGGGCCCTCACTCCGCTTTCCACTGTGACAACAGAAATTGTCAACTGCAGTGAGAGTGTTATAATTCAGAGACCTATTAGGGCCCACTGGTCATCATTGCCTAATTATATTGAGGCCATACCTCATTGCAATGAAAGACAGGGTATTTGGGCCAGAGATCCAAAATGTTGAGATGAAGGTGGTGCTTGAGGAGGAAGTTGAGGGGAGAGTCTTGGGGAAGAGTCCACTGGGTATCTCCATGACCAAGAGACCTAGAAGGCAGAAGAAGATCTCTCAGTCTCTGAGACCCACCCCAGTGAGGTGTAGGGGTGATGAGTGGCATCCCCAGGTCGTAACCCACAGCCAAGGAGAGAGGACGAGGGATGTCCCCCTAGTCACCCATCTCCCTGGGACTAAGGGGTTCAAGCTAGGAGGGATAAGACAAGACTGGTACCAGGATTTTTGACAGGCAGAAATTGTCTATCCTGGCACAGTGGTTATGGCGTGGCGCAAGCCACATACACCAAGAGTGGCAGGTTCGAACCTGGCCCAGGCCAGCAAAACAATAATGACAACTGCAATAAAAAATAGCCAGGTGTGGGTGGCACCTGTGGTTCAAAGGAGTATGGCGCTGGCCCCAATTGCCGGAAGTGGCGGGTTCAATTTAAGAGACTGATTGATGCCATTTAGCCCATTGCAGTTTTATGCTTAATTTCTAGTTGTCTCTGGGATCTGAAAGATATTGAGAAGAAAAAAC
>NW_003852455.1:10261490-10261832 GCF_000181295.1 Otolemur garnettii | reverse complement strand
CTTTGGTCAATTGGGAAGAAGCACAGGGAGACTAGGGTTAGTCAAGCAGCAGCATTTATTGGCATGAAGCTTCCACACAGGGAAGGGCTGTGCCAAAAAGACAGCAGCCCTGATGATGGGCTGGAGGTCAAATTTAAGGGTACAGGAGGAGGTGGTGGAGTGGGGAGTTGACATGATGATGGAGTGAGCTGTGCCTTCCAGGCATTGGCCAAGGCAGATGTTCTCAGGGCTTAGCAGGATGTTTGCTCAAGCCAAACCAGGTGGGGTCATGAGGTGCAGATCTCATCGTAGATGAGTGAGCACTGGACAGCATTCTTGGAAATCATGTAAGCATGCACATTA
>NW_003852455.1:10254712-10261174 GCF_000181295.1 Otolemur garnettii | reverse complement strand
GGATCCACTCAATGAACATGTATTTAGCAAGCATTCTTCACATGCCTACTTTCCCCAGGAACTCAGACAGGTGTGAGGGAAGGGAATGGAAATGAAGATGGTGTCCTGCATTTACAAGGGAGAAATGGTGTGTGGACAGATGATGACATGGCCTCTAAAGTGATCTGGGACAGAGAGACAAAGGAAGTCCAGCAAGCTGGGTCAGGAGACTTCTCAGAGACAGGTGATGATGCCCTATCTGTGCCCTGAAAGTTAGGCAGGGGCTTGCATCAGCCCTTCTGTGACAGATGGTGGGAGCCACTGACAACTGCAGGCAGTGGTGGTCCCAAGGCCCTGGCCAGTGATGTGCTGAGGGAGTGGTGCTCATCTCTTCCCACGTCCTTATTCTGTGATACCTGTTGGTAGTTTCCAACCAGCCATGGTGGGAGTGTTTACACCACAGTAATCTGAAAATGCCATAAATTAGGACTCCCCTTCCCCGCCCTCGCCCGAGCACACACTAGTCCTACTGTGACATTCTACCCCTAAGGCTGGGTAGGAAGTATTATAACACAGGGATGAGAAAGAGATACAGTGTAGCTACTGAACAGGCTTTCCTGTTCCCATCTCCACCAAATTTCAGGGCAAATGCTCCCTGGGGACTCTCAGAGTGAGCCCTATCCTTCACTGGGCCCCTCCATGGAAGTCTAGGGTGATGGGTGCTGACACCGTGCTCCGAATCAGTAAGCTGCTTTCGGACAGCGAGTTCTCCCCCGGGTGAAGACGCACAGAAGGTGGAGACAACTGGCCATGCAACTCTTGTCAAACGTTTCCCTGGAGATACCACTGTCAGCGAAGAGCAAACTCAGGTCTGGAGGCCACGTTGAAGCTCATTACTGCAAGCTCTAGATTTCAAACTGCTGCCATGTTTGATCAGTAAAATTTATAGAAACGTGGCTTCAACCCCGTGAGTGTTTCATGATTGCTTAATAGTGAGATAAATTGCACGAACAGGCTGTTTATCTTCTTGCTTCGGGGTGGTGAGTTGAAATGGAGGAGAACCCCCAAATTGAACTCCCAGTGCCGAGTTGTTGATAAGTACCAAATATCATTGGGCAATATTGTTCTAGATATTTCTCTGCTTTTTGTAATTGAAAAGGATTAAACTCAGAAAATGAAGACATTGAGACATTTTCTTGTACTGCCCCAGCAACCTTAAAAAATGGGAGGAATAGGAACTCCACCAACTTGCCACCCATCCAGTCAGAATCAGCGTATTTTGTTGGACTCTGGATGCTTGTTTTTCTCTTCTCTTCTGCTGACAATTACACTTAATAGTAATTTAAGAGACTGATTGATGCCATTTAGCCCATTGCAATTTTATTTTCTAGTTGTCTCTGGGATCTGAAAGATACTGAGAAGAAAAAAAAGGAAGGAAGGAAGGAAGACACGCATCGTGTGCCCACTGTGTGTCCGGTGCTCCCTCGGGAGTTATGCCACTTCACTTTTACACTCACCTTTAAGGGAGAGAAGAGGCCCTGAAGCCAAGGAAGTCAGGTGAGCTGCCCAAGGTCACACACCTGGAGTGGCGGTGGCAGGAGGCAGGCACAACCTTCAGACATCAGGACCCAGATTCTTTCCACCTTGCCACTTCTCATACTCACCAGACAGATGTTTCCAAAATCCAGAGAAACATATTCCAAACCCCATTGTTCACCAACCAAGCAGGGCCCTAGGCCTCCTTGGGTGGGAAGATGTGTCAGGGAAGGACCTGACAGTGTCCTTCTAGAGCTGTGGGCATTTAGCTGGACAGTGTCCCGCAGGGATGCAGGATCATTGCCGTGGCAGAGAGAGCCAGCTAGAGGGCAGCTGGAAGAAGGGAAAACGGAGCAATAAGAGCAGTGACAGCTACTGCCATCAGCCCATCTGGCTCCCCTGCTCACCTTGCAGGGGTGATTCTCCTCTAAACCCTGCAAGGAACGTATTACACTTCACAGAAGAAAAAACTGAGACTCAGAGAGCTGGCAAGGCCACACAGCCAGGTTTTCTCCTGGAATTTGAACCAAAGACGACAGGTCTCTAAAATCTGTGCACTTTTCCTTATGCAAAGGTGTCCTCTGCAGGTAACTGTGAGGTCTATTTCCTCTTCCTCTCCCATTGCGGACTACTTTGGAATTCTTGGTATGTAAGTTATTTGTAGTATATTCTTCCTTTTTTAATCGGCCCTCCCTATCATTCAGCTCTGTGCTTTTCCCTGAAGTCATCTCATCGCTTTGATTTTTTCCCTCTAGGTAGCAACAGTCACCTGGGGTCATCTTTGATCTTGTTCTGCAGATGCACAAACCTACTGCTGTGTCCCCTCCTTCCACACTTGGAACCAGCAGAGAAAAGGCAAGTATCCAGTAGGGATTCCTGGAGGGTGATGGCCAAATAAAAAATTGTAGGTCTTGGTGTTCTGCACAGTGACTGAGGTTTCTTGGTAGAAAACTCCGAAGCATTTATAAACCCAGCCCTAGCTGCTACAGGCTCCGAAAAGACTTTCCAGGAAAAATTGCAAACTGGAGGGATCAGAAAAGATTGTTCTTGGCTGGTTTGGCTCTTCGTCTCCCCAGAAATAGGGAGGGCCTGGGGAGGTGACCTCTTCAGACAGGTCCCAATTGTCTTTGCCCAATTGTCCCCATCAGATTGGACAATGCCACTAAGTGGGAATTTAAAAAATTGCATCTCAAACTCAGCATGTTTCAAGTTCACCTTGTCTCCCTGTGTTCCACAAATTTGCTCCTCTACTTGTGTTCCTTTCCTTAGGGAATGGCTCCCACTCTCTGCAAAGCCACCCAAGCTGGAAACCTCGGGGTCAGCAGAAGCTTCTCCACCCTGGGCCCTCTTCCGGAATGTCAATTCATTTTGCTTCCTTACTGATTTCCAAGTCTGCTGTAAGAGAGGAGATCCCTCACTGCTCCATGTCCTGCCTTCATTTAGGCTCCGAGCATCATCCCCTGGATGTCTATGCCGGTCCCCTGGTCGTTCTTTCTGCCACAAGACTTGTGCCAGTCAAACCCACATCTTCTGTCCTATAGCCAGGGTGAGTTTCCCAAAATACAAATCTAATCCTGTCACTCTCCTGTGATTTTAGCTGTTTTCTAATTTCCCCAGCGCAGAATCCTGAACTCCTTTGCCCAACCTGTAAGATATTTGTGGTTTGGCCCCTGCTTACCTTGCTCTGACTCATTTCTCACCTCTTCCCTATGCACCACACATTTGGAGCTTCTGCTTTTGGAACTTTAAGCAGTTATCAGTCCTGTGACTCCCCTAAAAATATGTGCTTTTATCTCCCCTTTTAAGTGAAGAATCAGAGCCTCAAATCATACAGCTGGTAAGTGTCACGATCTGATTTTAAACACAAATCTTACTGCCTCTGAAGACTAGGTCTCTCTGACAGGTGAGGGGAAGCTGGTGTACCTTGTGGAGCCGCCAGGCCTGCAGTTAGGGAGAGGGGATACTGAACCACCTGGACTCAGAAAGCCCTGGCATCAGCTTGTTGTAGCCCTGTCCTTTCTCTCTGACCCACATGATTTTGCAGATGTGAGGGGTGACTGAGCCCCAAGATTAATAATTATTGCAAAATTTACTGTGGCCAAGGAGAAAGCACATCATTCATCATGTGAGCTGCGCTCAGATCCCATTGCAGGAGTTTAATCAGACTAATGAACCAGCTGGCTTCCTTTCTAAAATGATTTCTGCTGTTTCCATTACCGAATAACAGCACAGCAGGATTTGAAAGGAAGAGAGGAGAAAATTTGTCTGGGGAGGAAGGATATCCTCCAAGTTAATCAGCTGACAAATTGGCTGTGATGGTAGTTGTAGGGCAAAGAAGTTGGGGTGGAGAACTGTGTAGGAGAACTGTGTAGGACATTGGTAGTGTCCAATCTAGGCCTATCAGATCCAGGTAGATGTTCCCCAGGAAACAAGGTTGATAAGTGTAGATAAAGACAGCTCCAGTGAATTATAGGCCAGTGCATTCAAAAGAGAACAGCTAGAGTGTTGAAGGAATTTGAACCTAATACTACATTCATTCATCTAACATTTATTGATTCTACTGTGTGCCATGATCAATTCTAAACACCAAAAATACAACAATGAACCCAACATGGGCTTTGCCTCAAATAATTTAAAATTAAGGGTGATTGTTTTCAAATATTTTTTTAACTACAGAATGTTTTTTTCACACTAAGCCTTATCTATTAGCCCAGTAGTAAGATAAAGGCAAAGCTCTGTGTGTTCCCCCATGAGGCTCCTCTGAGCCTGCAGCTTCTCAAAGCCTGGTATATGTGCTGGGGGAGAGGTGACTTAGGGTCAGAGGACCCAAGAGCTTCAAACACTTGAGGGGGCCTGGGAAGGAAGGTCTGACCTATCCATTGTGGCCACATGTTAGTCAAGATTCTATTAAGAAATAGCAGAAAGCCAAACCTCTGAAATACCAAATTGCAGAAAGAATAGGAAAATTGATGGTTATCATGACCAACCGGAACCAGAGATTGGATGTCACCAGGTCTCAATCTCTCCTCCTCCTTCCTCTCCTTCCTCCCTCTCTCCTGATTTTTCTGGTTATTTTTTCTTTCTTTTTCTTTTCATCCTCCTGAATCCTACCTTATCTCTGCTTCTTTCTGAACTTCAGCCGCATCCTCTCACATTCCAGAAAGCAGATACTTCATCTTGGTTCTAATTTAAAAATCCTTGGGAAGGATTTTGATTGGCCTGACTTGAGACAAATGCCCACTCTTGGACCAATCAGCTGTGGCCTAAATGGAGGATGAGATCATAGCATCTCCTGCTACATCCCTGGGGGTTGGAATAGAAGGACAAGAGATTCACAGAACTTCTTTAAAGCGCTTAGGGGTAGAACCAAAGACAACAGGGCAAAAGTTAGAGGAAATAATTTTGAGAAGAACAAACAAAAAAAAAAAAAAGAAAGAAAGAAAAAGAAAAAGAAAGAAATGCACTTTGGCTTAACATAAGGAAAAAAAAAAACTCTTAATGGTTAAAAATGATAAAAACGGGAGGACCTGCCTCTGAAAGCAGTGACTCCCTAGTTCGTGGAGAGGTTGTCTTGCCCTTTAGTAATAGTGCTGTAGGAGAAATTCAAATCTCAGCAGTTTAAATGAAATTTGGACTAGATGTAACCCTTACAATTTGACTATTCTATGATTACATGTTTGTGATATCAGGTTACACAATATGAAAATGTTTCTCTTCCTGCTTCAAGCAGAATTTAATGCCTTTTATCTCCTCATGTGTTTCATTCAGAGAAAAGTAATGATGGCTAGTGAATGTTATAACATTAATTTCATGCTTTATCTTATTTAATTTTTGTATAAATCTCTTAGGATAAGTCTTGTCTCATATTTGAGGAAACCAAGAGTGAGAAAAGTGAGGTTATTTGCTCAAAGTTACCCAGTTAATAAGTGATGGAGCTAGGATTTAAACCTATAAAGCCTTGCTGCTACCCACTGCCCTATATTACCTCCCAGATCCATCCTCCAAAGACACCCTATCTGTATCTGTTTTGGTCTGGGACAGTTCTTGTTTGGGATTCATATGTCCCTGGGGCTTTTGAAATTTTGGTTTTAGCATAAACAATGTTAGTGCCAGAGGGAGAGTGAGTGACCAGGAGAGATGTTAGGGTGGGGTGGTAGTTTGGAAGCAGAAGGCTAAAATTTATACACATGCACATTCCACAATCATTTGCTGAATTCCTTATACACTGGAGATATTTCTGAGTACCTGCTTGTCCATCTTCTCTGACCTCTTATGGGAGTCTTCACCCACAGGTCTTGCTTAAACGAGTGGCCTTGAACACTGACATATTCATGTGCTGTACCATGGGGCAGCCCACACACTGACACCCCTGCCTGGTCCATCTGGTCACTTGACACAAGGACAATCAACAAATCTAACTGCTAACCAGCAGGAGAAGAGGACCTGAGACAAAAGGATTTTCTAGATCCGAAAACCCAAGCCAACAGAAGGAAGTTGCCACTTAACTCAGAAAACTTGTAGATCTGAGTGCAAGGATGGTCATTAAGGACTGAATGACCACACATCCCAGTTTGCCTGGGAGAATACCAATTTATTCCAGCACAGTTATGACTGGGGCGCCCTTTCACATCCTAGTTTGGAAGAAAACAAATTCAGCCACCCTAGTTATGGCCCATGGTGGGATGTGGAGTGAGAGTATGGAAGAAAGAAGAGAGAAGATGGGTCAGGTGAGGAAAAGCCTGTGGATCAGGTAAGGAGTGCTGGTTTTTGTACCAAAGGCAATGGGGATTTTAAGCATGGGAGGTGCAAGTTCCTTTTTTTTTTGCTTTTAGAAAGATCACTCTAATAAAGTGTGAACAGAGATCAGAGGTGGTGAGGAGATCCGCTAGGAGGCCTATTGAATGATCCAGATAAGAGAAAGGGTGGCCTGAATTAAACCAAGTGACT
>NW_003852455.1:10250284-10254350 GCF_000181295.1 Otolemur garnettii | reverse complement strand
CTGCCTCAGCCTCCCAGTAGCTGGGACCACAGGCGCCTGCCACAACACCCGGCTATTTTTTGGTTGCAGCCGTCATTGTTGTTTTGGCGGGCCCGGGCTGGATTCAAACCTGCCACCTTAGGTGTATATGGCTGGTGCCTTAGCCATTTGAGCCACAGGTGCCGAGCCTGAACATGTTATTTTTAAAGGCCATTTTGTTCATGGGGATTCTCCAGAGAAACAGAGCCAGTAAGATAGATGGATGGAGGATAGAAAGATAGATCGGTGGATGATTGATTTGTTACAGGAATTGGCTCACACTGTCATGGAGACTGAGAAGTCCCACATTCTACTATCTGCAAGCTGGAGAGCCAGGAAGGCCACTGGTGTCATTCAGTTGGAGTCCACAGGCCTAAGAACCAGGAGCGCCAACATTAAGTGCAGGAGAAGGGGGGTGTCCCAGCTCAGGAAGAGGGAGAGAGGATTCTCCCCTCTTCTCTGCTTTTTGTTTATTCAGGCTGTTAACAGAGTGGATACTGTCCCCTGCCCCCCACAGCAGTGAGAGTGATCCTTTTTACTCAGTCTACTCATTCAAATACTAATTTTTTAAAAAAAACACCCTCACAGACACCCCAGAAATAATGTTTACCAGCTATTTGGGCATCTCTTAGTGCAGTCAAGTTGACACCTGAAGTTAACCATCACAGTCATCAAAGTGACAACTAAATGATTAGGGCTTGATTAGGAAGAGAGGTCTGGGCGGAAGGTGCTGAAGGGGGAGTGATTGCCAGAGAGGTAATTTCATTCATGGGAATGGAAAGATCACACAGAAGAGATGAGTAGAGTAAGGAGAAGGGTGGTGAGAGAGGGGATAGGTGAGGATGACCCTCACAACTATTTGTACTTCTGTGGCTCTTACTCTGCCTTTCATTCTAGTTATAGAATATAGTGCTTGTCATTCCCTACTGTACACTATGATCTTTTTGAGGCCTGGCATCCTTGTCATTCTTGAGTTACCTAGGACTTTTGAACAGTAGATTATTAGTTATGTATTTTTCAGTAAATGATGGAAGTGTTTTAAAGTCCTAGGAGATTGACCACTAGGACATCACTGATGACCTTGAACAAGTCTTTTTCCTTACTGTGTTGGGACTACAATGGTAGACAGAACAGAAAATGAAGGAAAAATGAACCAGTAACTTCAGCTATAATCTGTGTTGCTTCACTTCCAGTAGCCCATCCTCTCCCACCTCATCCATATTTGGAAGGGGGTGATATTTTTAGTTATTCTTGAAAGGAAGGATTGGATCATTTGAGAGGGCAAGAGCACATGCAAGAGTCAGAACGTCTGTTGACCTGTTTTAGTTTTTCCCTTTTTAGTCCAGTGTTCCTAGAAAAAACCCACCACCACAATATAACAAGAAACACTGTACTGTGTTTGAATCCAGCTCTGCGTTTGGGAAGGTCACCCTTCATATCACTCAGAACAATAGGAAGAACTTTGGACTCTGAAATCAGATCAACCAGAGGGGCTAATATCTGGCTTTATTCTTTACTTGCCTAATGGTTTTGTAAACTTTGTAAAGTTTCAACACCTCTGAATATTGACTTACTCATCAGAAAAGTAGGGATAATAATAACTATCTTTCAAGTTGCATAGCTAATCCATGGGTTGTGGAAACTGACTCTTACAGGGGTTTGGTTATATGCCCAAGGCCCTTGGCTACTAAGTGATGGAGTTAGGAATTCAATCCAGCCTTTCCAATCTTGATGCTTTTGTATTATATGGGGCTGTCTACTGGCTGGCACAGGAAGACCTTTCAGAATCCTCAGCTCCTCTTTAGAATGAAGCAAGGCATAAATAACTAGAGAAATGCCTAGATCAAGAGTGCATAAAATTCTTTTCCATACTTCCACTTCCACTGGGACCTTAGGAAAACCTCAGAGATGAGTTTTCGTTGACGTTTCTTGTCTATAAATGGGTGGGAAATTATAGGACCCCTTGCACAAGCTAATTCTGAAGGTTAGAAGAGTTAACCCAAGGTGCTAACTAACTATGTAACTAAAGCTGATTCTGATTCTGAATCTGATTTGAGGTCTGGGGTTAATTCTTCTAACAAGTCTCACTGATAATGACAGTGATTTTTGTCACGATGAAGGTAGCTGTAGTAACAGCAACATTAGCTGACATTTGTAGAACACTAGATAGTCTCATTTAAATAATCTCATTTAAATTCACAACAACCCTCTTAAACAGATGTCATTGTGTATTCCTTTCTTCCAGATTAAGATAGCAAGGCATAAGGAAAAAGGATAAGTAACTTGTCCAAAGTCATCTAGCTAGTAAGTAGCAGAATGGGATCAATTCACCTGTCAGGGTATCAGTGAAGTTTCCACCTCCAGTGGATACTGACATATGGACCCCAGGGTTTGGCCATAATTTGTTCACTTTGCACAGTCTTTTGAGCTAAAAAGGAAGTAAGATGGCTCCTTGCAGGAAGTACCATGGCTGCTGAATAGACAGATGCAGTTGGTTCCCTGACTCTGATTCTGGGAGCTGATTCGGGGCTTTTTAGGACAGTGCTAGCATCTGTAACAGAGGGGAGGTCATTGTCACAAAGTCATTGTCTCTAAACGGCTCCCTAGCCCTGGCCTGCCTTTACAGGAGGCCTGCACAGTGCCTTTACACTGCCTGGACAGTGAGTCCCCACTGGGAGACTCTGAAAGCCTTGCTGAGGCCAATAGGAGAAGAGAGAGAAAGAGACTGGCAGCCAGAGACAGAGGGAGAGAAGTGGAGCAGGACACCTGCTGAGCAGCGGGAGGTCACCTGTGGCTCCTCTGTAAGCACTGAGGCCAAGGGCTGCAGCAGGAGCCTCTGCCTGGGCAGTGACATTTGGATGCGGCTGTGAATCAATCAGGCCTCATGGACACAGTTCTAGGTTTCTGAGGCCTCAGACCCCATCCCCTGTTTGTCCTGTCCTCTGTCTCAACACTGAGAGTGGCCCATGTGTGCAGTGTGTGCATTCTTGTACTAAAGGGCAGGAACGACAACAGTCCCGGGAGCCCCAGACTGTGTCCTCTCACTGTCCCCATGAAGCTGCTTTGGAGTCCTCTCCCCCAGATTGTTGGCAAAGCCACAGAGCTTCTGATTCAGTGACATTTTACAGGATCACTGTGTTCTTTCTTTAGAGCCATTTGAGATAGATCTGAGAACAGGAAGCCCACTGTCTCTGAGGATTGGACCAAGAATGGTGCTCTCCAAGCAACTGCAGACTGTAGGGTCTCAGAGTAGCGGGGGAGAGGAGGGAAGGAACCAACACCCCGTGTGTTCCAGGCTTGACAGCAGTTATTTCCACATACTGCCTTTTCTTTTATTCCCCTTGGTAATACTAGGAAAATTGTTCCTGTTTACAGGTAGAGGAAACTGAGGCTAAGAGAGGTAAAAGTGACTTCCTAAAGTAATTTAGAGAGTAAGTGGTATGAAAGATTTTAACACCAGTTTTCTCCAATTCTCCAGATTGACTTTGTTTACATCATGAAGCCCCTAAGCCTTGCCACAAGCTAGAATTCCTGGGCCCATTACTGACTTATAAGGCAGTGCTGAATGGCATGAGCTTGTAAGAGATTGAATTGTGCCTCATCTCCTTCTATAGATGCTAAATCTAATCTTTGTCAAAATTCTCCTGGAATAACAGATGAATACCAGACTGAATTGGCTGCCTCTATACTTACGGGCAGGCACTCCTGTCCACACATGCTCACACACACGCACCCCCACCAAGGAATCCTGGAACTGGAAGAGAATTGGGAGATTGTTTAATCAAAATCCCTAGTTCATGGGTTAAATTTACAGTGCCTAAAGTACGTACTTTGCTAGTCCATGCTTGGAGAGTTATAGATTTTACAAAGTTCTTATAAGAAATAGTGACAAGTGAGATTTGACCCCAGCAAAGCACAAGTGTACACTGCAAACACCCAGAATCATGTAGTGGTGGTGGTCTTGCTGGAGGTGGCCTGAGGTTGGTCACAGTAGGAGTAAGAGCAGTGATGGTCCCTGTGACAGAGGTGGGGGTGGTGATGGAGATGA
>NW_003852455.1:10248244-10248874 GCF_000181295.1 Otolemur garnettii | reverse complement strand
AGTGGAGGTAGAGATGGTTGTAGGCGGCATAGGGGATCCTGGAATCCAATTGGCAAAGAAAGTGGTGGTGTGCAGTGAAGGAGGAGGTGGTAGTAAGGGTGGTTGGAGAGGTATGTGGTGGTGTAGGGGGAGGAATGTGGTAGTGGTGGAGTCGTGGTGACAGTCAGAGTGATGGTGGTTAGTGATGCAGAGGGAAGAGAGACCAGAGGAGGAGACAGGGATAAATGGTGGTAGGGATCTTGGGGGCAAAGTGTTTTCCTTTCTGACAGTTCATGCAATTTGCACCCCCTAAAGCCTGAGGAGCCAGTGTACCCAGGCCCACTACTGCCAGAGGGGAAGTTCATTCTTAGGATGCCAAGCCACTGCCCAGATCACCTTGTGCAGCTCTGCCTGTGAGGAGAAGGAGTGACTCCGTGGCCTTCCCTGGCCTGTCTAGCTCAGGAAGTTATGTGCCTCTGCTGACTGCCTAGGCTGGAGTCCTGCCTGATGTCACATTAGTCTCTGCTCCCAAGTGACTGAACGATAGAGCCCTGAGGCCTGGCAGAGTTTTCTAAGCCTTTGGGGAAATACTTATGCTGGAAACTTGTTTGAATCCACACTCTAACACATTTCCTGGGATAGGTGCGTGCA
>NW_003852455.1:10244870-10247859 GCF_000181295.1 Otolemur garnettii | reverse complement strand
GGATGGCTGATGAAAGATACCCCACCCCGCCCCGCCCCATTACCTACATTGACCGGTAGGCTGTTTGTAAGGCTGTCAGAGTAGCCTTGACCCATAAGGATTTATGTTTATTACACTCCACAGTGTCCCTTCCCCACAAAAGCACGTGTGACTCATCCTCTAGACACCTGTCTATCCAGCATCCCAAGTGCTCCCAAAAGTACCACCCAAATTATAAATTCACTGAAGTATTTGCCTTTAATATAATCCCTTACTTCTTGCATGGGGTGAGTAATAATCTCCAGAGCAAGAAAATAGAAAAGCATGTGAATGTCATTGCTTCATCGGTGCCTGGTGCTTAGAAAATGTGTGTGCAGTGAAGAGAATGAGAGCTGGGGGATATGGATGTGAAAGATGCTCAGTTTTTCCAAGACCACATTAACTATTGGCAAGGAAGGAGTCAAGCCCAAATCTAGACAATCTCCAGGAACAGAAGGCCCAGCTCAGCACCGCCAGACCACACACATAGCTTTCTGGGACAAGAGACTATCAAGACAGCCACCAGGTAGGCCTTGCCTGGATGGGCTTGCTAAAGACAGTGGCACAAGTTGGTACCTGGCAGTTCTCCAGAGACTCAAGTTTCTTTTATCTCCTGGTTGCCTCCATGAGGGCAGGGTCAGCCCAGGGCAGTTATATCCCCTGGAAATTCTGGACAGCAACGCAGAGGTTAACTATAAACCACACCATGTCCTCTGTGGGTATAAGGCTTGGGCAGTGTATGTACCTGGCAACGATGTCCCTGCCACCCTGCCTGAATTCCTGACTAGATACGAGGAGAAAGCTTCAAATTCCAACTAATCAGAGAATGGTTTAAGTAAATTGCCATTTTACTTTATCAAAACCAAACCCTCTATAGCAAATTCTGCTGGTTACCAAATGAACTTCTTAACTCAACTCTGATTTTATTCAGGCATCCACCCATTACCAACACAGGGCATTCCACCGCCATCTGTTACTGGTCTGGGGTTGGAAATGTGGAATGTGTTTTGTTCAGAAAGGATCTAGTATTTGACGCTGTCTTTGATACACAGATCACATTATGCCTGGGCCTCCAGTTATGTCAGATAACACACTTCCTTATTGTTTAAGTCAGTTCGATTCAACATGTTCTGTTCCGTATAGCCAAAAAGATCCTAAGTGAGATGCGTTGTTAAGACTGGTTGAGGAGGAATATTCTCCACGTGGAGAAAGGCAGAAAACAGTAGCCCAACTCTCTTTCCTAGAGGCTCACCTCCCCCGGTGACCTCAGAGGACACTCGTCCTTTTTAACCCCAGTCTTTCTCTTCAAAACTCCTCCACTCCTAGAGCAGAAGCCAGGCTGGGGAATGGAAACAATGCTTCTCGCAATGCTCAAGGAGGACAAGGAGACAATAATCATGGAGATTAATTTGCAACTAGATGATCTAGTTTTCAAGATATGGCTGCTTGGTTTTCTTTAGATGTGGCTCTGGTTTTCATTCAGTTATATATGGTGGGTACCAGCTAGTATCCCAGAGTCATGCCTTGACATCTAGTCTGGGACTGGGGGCAGGGGGTGCGTGGGGAGGCTCAGGGAATTCTCTCTGCCATCTTTTCAGTTCCTGGCTGAGGTCCTGCCTCTTACCGCAACTGACTCCAGAAAGGTCACATTTCCCAATTATAAGAAGAGGGTCTAACAATTAGTTTCATAATAGGGTTGATTGAGTACATTGGATACTAATCCAAATGGACTTCAAGAATACGGGGAAAGGAGGGGGGAGGATAGGTGAAGGGAGGGTGATTGCGGGGATCACGCCTATGATTTATCCTATAAGGGTACATGTGAATCTTTCTAAATGTTGAATATAAATGTCTTAACACAACAATTATGAGAAAGACATGATGGCTATGTTGGCCAATTGGATGAAAGTATTTCAAATTGTATATGGAAACAACACACTGTATCCTATGATAGAATTAATGTACACAAATATGATTTAATAAAAAAAAAAAAAAAAAAAAAGAAGAGGCTCTACCTAAGGCCCCAATAGCTTCAATGAATATTTGTTGAATGACCAACAAGAGGGAAATTCCATTCCTACGCAATGCAAGGCAATGACTCTAGCACTGATATGAGAGCTGGAAATTGGCCACAGAAGCACAGAACATGCAGTAGGCCATGCCTCTCCACCTACCGTGAGCACCAGAGCTGCTGGGCCCAAGAAGCTTCACTGCACATGCCCTCTGTTCCCGAGCTGGCCGTGCAGCATGCCAGGGACAGATGAGAGGCTCAGGGCCCCCCAGGCTTGACCCCATTTCTGCCACTTGCTTGTGCGAACTTAAGCAAGTTACTTAGCTCTTTGGGCCTCAGTTTTCCTTGTGCAAACCTACTATATATTTTGCCAGGATGATTAAAAAGATAAAGTATATATTTGTGCCTGGCACAGTAGTAGTTTTCATTGTTAGTAACCACTCATTCAGTTCCCCACTTCTTCCCTTGACCTGTTTCAGAGATTCTCAACTAGGTCTTTGCAGCTTATTCTTCTGTTGATCCCCCATGTCATCCTCAGGTTTGGTGCACAACTTGTGCTTTCCCAAGTTCCAGCGTTGCTGGTACTCCATCCTGACAATGTCCCACAGATACTCTTGGAGAATAGCCTCTGCTACTTCCAAGACTCTTCTTATCTAGATGTGGCTCCCTAGTTATATCTCCATCCATCACGTCTGGACAGAACTCTGGTGTAGCCAGAGAAGACTATCCCCAAAGAAAATGAGCCCATAAAGCAGCCCCTTGGAAAGGTTGGAGAGGTGCACGGCTCTCACGTGAGTCTTCACCATTTCGACGATATGATTGCAGCAAACAGCAAACCATGCCAGCTTAGGAAGGGAGGCCAGTCCGGGAACTGCCAGCATAGTAAACAGCTTGATCTCTCTTAATAAGGCCCATCTGCCTGGGGTGTACCAGGGCCTACAGAATCTCCTGGGGCTATTA
>NW_003852455.1:10239459-10244522 GCF_000181295.1 Otolemur garnettii | reverse complement strand
GGGAGCAGGAGGTCAGAGAAGTCTCACAGAGGAAGTGACTCAGATATCAATTTCACGATATTTATTGACTGTCAACTGGCACTAATTTCTGTGCTGGACTGTTTCACAGGCATTATCTAATTTATGCATCATAAAACCCTGTGTAATAGGTAATATTCCTGTGATTTTCAGAGTTGTGGGAAGGTAAGTCCAAAGGTAGCATGGCTAATAAAGGATGTTAGAGCTTGGGTAGAATTTTAACTCTTAATCTAACCATCCAAGGAATGGATGCCCTAACTTTGGGGCCTGTGTTGCTCATGACACAATCTATGGTGGATACCTAGCTGTCTACTCATCATTCTGGTAACAGGAAAGTATGTGTATTTGTAAGTAAAACCTGCAAACAGAGAAGCTAGGGTTAACTACCCTCCCTCATATCCTCATATCTATCTCAGGTTGGGAGGCCTTGGATTTCACAAAAAGAAATTCTTTGTCTCCAGGAGCACTACGCTTCTCCATTCCGTCACATTGGCCTTGGAATTGACAAAGACCCTATTGCCAAGGAAACTGGAATAGGGTGGGCTGAGAAGGGAGGGATCTAGAGGAGGCAGTGAGAGGAATGGAGAGCAGAGGTTAGGACAGTGTCCCATGTAGGCTGTGAGGATGGAAGGGTAGAGGAAGTGAGGAGAGGGTGAGTGTGGAGACAGAGACAACTCAATGGGGAAGAAAGAGACTTAGGAGAGTGACAATAAGATAGAGACTGGGAGACTGAGAGGAAGAGCCAGAGCCAGGCTCAAAAAGGGCACAAAAGGAGAAACAGCTGTGTTCTCTCGCCTGTGATGACTTCCACCTATTTTAGTCAATGCTGGTTACTCTTGCCTTGAACCTGCTGTCCCAGATCTGAAGGCTTCTTTGGGGGATACTGTGCTGGTTCCCTAAAAATATAGAATCACATAATGGATGTACTGGATTCTGGTGTCACTGAACCTCCATCAGTAAAGGAGGGGATTGGCCAGGTTAAGCTCCAGGAACTTTTCCAACTCTGACATTCCATCTTCCCTGGATTTGGTTAAAGAGAGAGGAGACTAAGAGCTTGGTAACTTGAGCCAACTCTGCAGGTTAAGGGAAGATGCTGGATGTTTAAACCAGAATCTATACACTGACATGGGGCTACAATTATTAATACCAAACATGCTCTTTAAGGAAGGCTCTTAGTCCTACTGTAGTCATTCATGTAGTTTCCCAAAAATTCTTGTCACTGTTTTATATTTCCTTTATCTCAAGTATATTCAGCTTTAACTGTGCAATTACCCAGAGGTAGAATAGGTCACTATAGTGTGCAAACTTATAGCCCAGTGTCATAGGCTGAGTTATGTCCTCCCAAAACAAAACAAAACAAAACAATTATAAAACGGGTACAAATCCCTGGAAACTGAAAAGATTTCCTTATTTGGAAAAAGGGTCTTGCAGATGTGATTTAGTAAAGGATTCTGAGCTGTGGAGATTATCCTGGATTATTCAGGTGGGCTCTGAATGCAGTCACATCTGTCTTTATCCATAGGAGACAAAGACGGAGGCCATTTGAAGGTATTGGCCTTGAAGACTAAAATGCATGAAATTGCCACAAACCGTGGAAGGCCAGCAACCACCAGAAACTGGAGTGACAAGGAAAAAAATTCTCCCCCACAGCCCTCAGAGTGAGTGTGGCCCTGTGGACACTGACATCTGCCCAGTAATGCTCACGAGTCTCTCCAAGCCTATTTTCTGGTCTGTAAAATGGGAGAGAGAATCCCTGATTAGCTCACAGCTGGTGTGTTCAGCCTGCGTGACATAATGAACATGTTAATTTTCATTAAATTGTACGTCCTGGACACAATCCTGGGCAGATCCCTGTTGGTATCACACATTCCCTAAGAAATGCAATGATGGATCATGTTGGAAGAAACTTGCTGGTTTTGGTATTTCCTCAATGCTTATTTTCTCTGATTCTGTGTGACAAGGAGCAGTGCCACAGATGTGAGTGACCCAAAGGAGGGTTCATGAATATAAACCCTTCCCTAGACCCCCTAAACTGGAGTCACCGACATGCTTTATCCATAAACTTGGTCACGAGCCTGTAAATTCTCAGTATACTCATGATCTTAGCACTACCAAGGTGAAAGGACCTGGCACAAGTTCAATAACTTGTGGACAATCTCTGATTTGATTTGTGTCTCCAGTACCTGTGATAGAAGATCAAATAAATATTGGATGAATGAAGGAATGGATGAAAATATGAATGAATGAATGAAAAGGAATGAACCCTGAACATCCTTCCATATAATCTCCAAATCACAACCTTATCACATGCTTCAATATTTTTCTTGGCTCTATGATTAAATTTCAGCCTCTCTGTTCCCCTGTCTCATACTGTCTCTGGAGCTTTGTTCTGAGCTTGGTTTGGACAAACTTTTGCACATCTCCATCAAAGAGTCACTTCTAATAGTGATAGCACTGTCCATGGTCCTCCCCACATCCAGTAGTTACTTGGAATCACCACCCATGTGGGCTTCCCAGCACTCACTGCTCCGGGCCCTACAGGTGCACAGCCAGGCCTAGTTGTCTGATGGCAGTACCCGCCCCATCCTATATTCCTAAGCAGTCTGTTTGCACTTCTGGACCATTAGCTCCAGCAGAATTAGTTTCCCAACTTCCACCTCACCAGGTTTCAACTCTTATTTCATCCGTGCTGCTGGATTGTCAGCATAATTTCCCAGATTCCATTAGAGACATAGTCGCCAGAGAGATTATTCCCCCAGCATCATTTCTTTAGATTCCATTAGAGATTGAGAGTGAGGGCCAAAAATTTCTCTGGAGTAAATGGAATTTTTGAAAAATGTGATCTCTAAGCAGTACATGTTCTTTGGAAAGTACATAAAAGCATAAACTATTAGGGAAAAAATCATCATAATTTCACCAGTTTAAGTAAATCACTATTAACATTCTAGTACCTTTCCTTCCAGTAATTTCTCTATGATTTTTATATAACTGAGATCATAGAGTATATATGATTTAAACCTGGCTTTCTAAATTTAACACTTAACAGAAAACATTTCGCACATTATCAAAAATTCTCCAAAACGTCATTTTGAATGGCTATATAAAATCCCTCAATCTAATATTGGTAAAGATTTACAGGTGTAGTTACCATTCAATAAAAAAAAAAAAAAAAAGATTTACAGGTGTGATCTGCGCGCTGGATTTCCTTTATTGCTCCAGCCCTGCCCTATTTCCTTTCTTGCCTGTACAATCCATTTGTAGAACTCAGCATTTCTTTTGTTCACTGAGAAAAATGGGTCCATTCCAAAGCAACACGAGCAAGGCAGACTTATACTGAAGATTTTACAGGGAAGACAGAAGGAAGATTTCACCTCATGTATCCTATAGCAAACAACTTTAATAAAGATATCTCTTAACTACTTCTGACTTATGTTACATTAGAAGCCTGTAGGTGGCTGGAGGTTTCACCCCAGTTTTTCTTTTCTTCTTCCTAGGTAGCACCTCCATCCCCCACCACATTTAAAAACTACTCTTACAAGCCCTTAGCTCCACAGATGTACAATCATCCTGGGACTAAGGAGAGCAGAGTGGCCACCTAGACCTACTTACCTTTCTTAAAAGGTTATAGAGTGACCACAGTCATTTGAACTTTGAATATGCCTTTGAAAAAAATTCCCCCACCCTAATTGACTTCACTTATCAATATCGAAATATTTCTTCCAGATACATAAAATGCTTTCCTAAGAGTAAATGACGTTCTCAATTTCATTATATTGGTGTGTAATCAAATCTCCTTGATTTGTTTTCCATGGAATCATTTTTTATTTAGGTCTGAAGAGGAAAACTTGCTTTCTGAAGGAGACAGAGAACTGTTCATGCAAACATGGACCGTGTGTATGTGAATTCCATAGATACCTGGAAAACAGTTGCATCCATCACCTTTAATTAAAGAATATTTGATTGAAAGAGGGGGAACAGAGATCATTTCCTTAAAAGAATTCCAGTCCCTAGATACTCAGTGAAAGAAGGAGCTGGACAGGAGAGAAAGCCCAAAATGAAAGGCTGGGAGTGATACTTTGTCAGTTAGGAAGCCCCCCTATCACTGTCAGTGGTAGACTGGCCTGTGTGGGCCTGGAGGTTCCCTCCTCGAGAGTCCTTCCTGGAACGCTGGGTCTAGCAGTGCACAGCTTATTCCTGGAAAGCTCCAGGAAAGTAGAACCCTTTGAAGGGCTATAATAAAATCCAAAAAGAAGGGGACAGGGCTCCATGTTAAGCAGCTGGAGGAAGGAGAGGGTGGGGTGAATACGGGGGTGGTGCTCACTTACAACCAGGAAAAGAAGGGCCTGGCTTGGAGAATCCTAGCAGGCGACTCCTGCTTCAAGGCAGGAGGGGGGAGCAAGTCCTTTTGCTCTGTGAGCTGAGCAAGAGTTCTGCCTCCTCACAGCTATTATTGCTTATGAACAAGAAAATGAAATAGTCTTACTCAGAGAGGTGGAGCTAACAGAGCAGTGTCGAGAAGCTCCCCTCCCCCAGTGGGTACCTGGGCTCCAGCACAGGAGAGGACCTGCCAAGGGACATGAGGAGGCTGTGGAGGGAGGAGCTGCAGCTGTCTCCTTCCCGGAGTCTGGAGGATCTATGGAGCCTGGAGAGGTTCCCAGCTCCCCACCATACCCCCTGCTAAGTGTCCTCTCTACTATCCCAGCTTCTCAGAGTGAGGTGCTGGGGCTGAGAGTGGGTTTCAGATTTACTGTATACACACACACACACACACAAATAAAGAAGATGCCCAGCTAAATTTGAATTTTAAATAACAATTGTTTGAATAAATGTGTTCAAAATATTGAATGGCAACCCTAATATGATGACAAAACTAGTGACTGCCCAAGTTTCCCATCAACAGTAGAGAAAGGGGAAGTCAGAGAAATGGAGAATCTAGTTGTCGGGGAACCTGTGTCCATGGTTGTGTGTGTGTGTGTGTCTGTGTGTGAGAGTGACAGAACTTAAACTGTCAGCACTGTCACCAGTTGTGGACAGATACTTGGAAA
>NW_003852455.1:10235853-10238160 GCF_000181295.1 Otolemur garnettii | reverse complement strand
GTTTCCCTGCCCCTCAGCTTAACTTGATTTGAGTTTTTCTCTTATGTGGGTTTGTATTAGATCAGCTACTAGCTTCTGGGCAGATACTTTATTCGTAAATAGAAATAGTGTTTCAGGCCCCCCATTCTGGCACCTTGGATCCCCTTATTTCCCTTGGTGCATGTTGGCTGCTTTGGTCTGCCCAGTGTTCCTCCCCTTCTCCTGCTTCTGAGGGTAACAACTTCCTTTTCTGGGAACTGTCCTGTTTCCTCCTCATGTCTCTGCTAGGACCTTCCATTCCAGCCCCTGGCCACTAGGGAGGGTGAGCCACCCACGTGTTTCATCCCATCTCCCTGTCACAGAGACACACTCAGGGGATAGCCCACGTACCAATCTGGATTGGCATCCTCCCCTTGGAGCACCTGTGGGTCATTATTGGGGTGATACAGACTCAAAGGTTGGCAGGAGTGCTGCTCACTCCTCCTACATGGGGTATAAGAGAACCCCATTCGTGAAGGAGAGTAGGGTTGAGGGGTGGAGGGAGATAGAGATCTGGAGATATTGTTTAAGTCCCTGTAATCTGTTATGCCCAGAGCCAGCCCACTCCTGGACTTCTGTTTTTCTCCTTAGTGACTCTGCTTTGTGTTTGTCACGTCCAGCCAGAGCTTCCTGACCAACACACGCTGTTTCTGCTCTTCTCCTCAGAGGTAACTGATGAGGGCAGACCTGCTAGGAGCCAGGGGGCGTGATCTCCCCCACCCTCCTCAACATCGCTCTTTCAGGCCGGCTCATCATCCTGTCATGCACAGGAAGGAGAAGAGGCTGAGAGAGTGCACAGTGGCTAAGAGCTCTGCTGGAATCGAAATGCAAACTTTTTACTCCAAATCCAGTAGTCTTTTTCAAGTTACTTTTATTGTTATTCACAGAAAGAAATTTTTACATTACAGCCAAATGTACATATACATTGTGTTGAGGGGACCCGTGTGAAACCACTGCCATTGGACTGTTTTGACCACATGGCAATTTCATACAACTCAGTCTTTATGTAGAACAGAAACAAAAACGAAACAATGCCCTTATATGTGTAGTGCACTCAAATATTTACATTCTATCCTATTTCATCTTTGAAATGCTAGTCACAACCCACAAAACTGATTTCACGATACGCCAATGAGTCCTGGTCTGTGGTTTGAGAAACCACGACCAGTACGAAACCATCCCGGTCAACTCATGTCTCTGGAGTTTTCATCCCACTCCCTTTAATTTCAGTTTAATCCCTTTGTGGTGAACTTCTCAGACACAAATGTTCTTCCCCAGCATCATTTCAACCAGGGTATGTCTGCTGCAGGTCCTGAGGTGTTACAGAAGGGCTGCCTCCTGGGTGACTTCTGGGACATGGGGTGTCATTGGCCCGTCACCAGAATCACTCCAACTAAGAACCACAGAGGGCACGGTGGCTCACATCTGTAATCTTAGCACTCTGGCAGGCCAAGGCAGGTGGATTGCTTGAGTTTCAGAAATTTGAGACCAGCCTGAGCAAGAGCAAGACCTAGTCTCTAAAAATAGCCAGGTGTTGTGGCAGGTACCTATAGTCCCAGCTACTCAGGAGGCTGACGCAAAGGGGATTGCTTGAGCCCAAGAGTTTGAAGTTGCTGAGAGCTATGATGCCACAGCACTCTACCAAGGGTGACAGAGAAAGAGAGAGAAAAAAAGCACCACAGAGGGGGTGTGGCTACTTGCAATAATGAAATGGTAACCTACAAAAAATGTTAGTGGAGAGCATACCACCTTCAGCCCGAAAGGACATCCAAATTTCTCCAAGTATGTCTGGTTAATAGTCCATGGAAGAGCTAATTTATGTGAAATTCATTTGCCCAGGGTCTTTTGGGTTTGGCTAAAAGGCAAGTTTATGCTAAAGTTTCTGATGGGGAGAGAGAAGTGATGAATAGGGCAGATGACCTGGCCTACAGATTGGAGTGGGAGGCGTAGGGAGAGAAGGGCTGCAGGAGCTGCTCTTATGCAGGGCTGTGTTGGCACCAAGGATAGGACATGGGGTAGGAGGAGAGGGAAGGGTGCAGCCCTGTTCTGGCACCAAGGAGGTCCTTGGACTTTGGTGGCATGTCCACTGGAGCAGCCCCAGAGCAGGAGAGGAATGACACATGCTCAAGAGAATGTAAGTGTAGTTGTGCCTGTGGAGTCAGGTCCTGCGACATGCCTGCTGGATGTCCCCAGGGTGTGTGAGAAGTCTGTAAGTGGCCCTTTACAGGAGCCAAAGCCAATGTGAGCTGCTAAGGTTGCAGCCACTGAAGTATGAATTCTAGCAGCTAA
>NW_003852455.1:10160054-10235560 GCF_000181295.1 Otolemur garnettii | reverse complement strand
GGGGCATCTTACAAGGGTACATGTGAAATTTACTAGGTGTAGAATATAAATGTCTTAACACAATAACTAAGAAAATGCCGTGAAGGCTATGTTAACCAGTTTAATGAAAATATTTCAAATTGTATATAAACCCGGTACATTGTACCACATGATTGCATTAATGTACACAGCTATGATTTAATAATAATAATAATAAAATAACCAGCAGAGCTGGCTTGGTGCCTGTAGCTTAACAGCTAGGGTGCCAGCCACATACACTGGAGCTGGTGGGGTCGAATCTAGCCCAGGCCTGCCTAACAACAGAAGATGAGATGATTCAGCCCAATATCAAACCATTTAATAAATGCAGTAATTGAAAAAAAAAAAAACCCCAAAAACCCAGCAGAGCGAGGATTCAAACCCAAGTCTTCAGACTACTTGTTTTTATTCTTTCTACCATGCAGGTTACCATAGCAACCCATTTAAACCGCCCAGACACAGCTGTGAGCAGGAGGCAAGGAAAACCCGGATGGAGGAAGGTAGGTGCCGACTTCTCCAATCCTCTCCTGCTGCCCAAGTGCCTCATGGATATTTCCATGAGGGCCCCTTCAGACACCAGGTTACAGTATGAATTGGAAGGATGGGTTGGACAGGTTTGGACAGTGGAGGCAGGACGACCACTTAGGCAATTACCATAGCACAGAGTGAGTGGGTATGGGATAGAGGTGATGGTGGTGCTGACAGGTAAAAAGAGGAAGAAGGGATTTAGCAAGGTGTGAAGGACGACTGAGGAGGTTTGATCTTTGGGATTTCATGATTGGTGAAGAGAAAGAAGAGGGATGAATGAATGACCACCTTCAGGCTCCCGTTGGAACGGGGTGGTTGGCAGTACCACCCAAGTAGTGAAGGGAGGCTTTGGAGACGTGGGCTGAGTTTAGCTTTGGAGGGGCCTGGGAGATGTCCAGGGAAGATGTCCAGTAGAAGCAGGGATGGAAGGCTGGAGACTCACCAGGGGCATGTCAGAATGCAAATGCGTCCCAAGAGAGTAAACAGAATCCTCACAGGGAGTTCATTCACTGAGAAGAATGGTAGGCTAACACCATTCATTTTCTATTTCCTCTTGGCAATTTTTCTTTCAAAAAATAAACTTTATTTCAACAACAGGGTATTTAATTAACACTCTAATAGCTTGTGAAAATTAATGAGTTTATGATTTGCCCTTGCAAAAGCTTACTTTGGGTTTTCCAAACTTTTAATTATGTTATTATTTTCCACAAACTTATTTCTGTTAGTTTTGTGCAGTGGCGTGGCTCGTGGCCTGGTGTTGGTACATTTTGCCATTTCACTCACTGGGTTGTCACTGAAGCCTGGCCGGGATGACTGTGCTGCAGGAGTGAAGTGAGGCTGGGCCTTCTGATCTTTCTAACTTCTTAATTTACTTATTTTTTAAAATTTCAAAGTATTATAGGATATACATGTTTTTGGTTACATGGGTCGTTTTGGTTATACTCGAGTCAGAGTTAAAAGTGCCTGTCACTCCTGTAGTGTTCACTGTATCTGTCAGGTAAGTTTTCTCCCAGGCCCTCCGCTCCCCTCCCCTCTGCTTGATTTTCCTTCAGATTTCCTCTCCTCCCCGCACCTGTGTGCTCATCAGTTATTTCTAATTTAATAGTGAGTACATGTGGTATTTGTTTTTTTTTTTGAATTTACTTTATTTTTCATTTTAATTTTGAATGTGTAATATGGTCACATGGTTTAGAAATTTAATGTATGTAAATACACAGAGGAAAGAGCGTCTCCCCCATCCCTAGCTCTCATCCACACGATCCCTGATCTAGGTGACCTTTGTCATCAATTTCTTGTATTGTCTTCCAGAATGTCCTTAACACACGTGAGCATAGATAAAAGTCTATTCTATCCCTCTGCCCCATTTTTACTTAGAAGGTTTCAGAGTATAAAAGAATATACATTGTCAACAAGAGTATACATTGTTGTTTTCACCTAACATATCTTGAATGTTTTTCCATATCAGAGCACAGAGAGATTCATCATTCTCTTTAAATCACAATTTGTTTAGCTAGTCCTCTATCGATGGACATTTGGCTTATTTCCATATATTTGTTATTACAAACATCAACGGCATAAATAACCTTGTGCATATTCTATTCTACACCTGTGTAAATATATTTACGAGGTCCATTCCTAGATGTGGAGTCACTGGCTTTGATATTTTGTATATTTTAGTAGATATTGCCGATGAGTCCTCCATAGTGATTATACCAACTTCCCAATCCTATCACCAATGTAAGAGAGTTACTTTCCTTTGGCCTCGTCTATGGTAATGTCAAACTGATTATATGAAAAAAGGCATCTCGTGGTAGTTTTAATTTGCATTTCACTTAGTTTGAGCAACCTTATGCATATTTTTTCTTTTATGTAAGGTATTTGTCATTTATTGCTATAGTCTGGATATTTGTGCCCACCCCCAATTCATGTTGAAATTTAATTACCAGTGTGATAGTACTAGGTGATGGGAAATTTGGGAGGTGATTAAGTTACTGCAGTGGAGTCCTTAAGGATGGGATGAGTGCCTTTACAAAAGAGACCCCGGAAAAATTTTCCTCCCTCTACCCTGTGAGGACACAAAGAGGAGGTGCCATCTACAAACCAAGAAGAGCCCTTCACCAGACACGAAATCTTAGAATTCCCAGCTTCTAGAAATGTGAGAAATAAATTTAAATAAATTTCTGTTGCTTCTAAGCGACTCAGTCTATGGCATTTGGTTATAGTAGTCCAAGTGAATTAAGACAATAATCTTTGTTTATTTTCCATTGAATTTTTTTTTTTTTTTGCAGTTTTGTCTGGGGCTGGGCTTGAACCTGCCACCCCCAGTATATGGGGCTGGCGCCTTACTCCTTGCACCACAAGTGCCACCCTCCATTGAATTTTTGGTCTTTTAATGATTTGGGAAGTATTAGATTTGTCTAGAAAAAATAGAAAATAAACAAAGCTGGTTGTCTTAAATGAAAAAAGCAAGGTGGAGAAAATGATACATCATATATTACCACATAAGAATAAGGATATGAAATGTATTACGTTGAACCTAATGAAATTGCCTATATTTAACACTTTTTTAACTTACAAAAATGCCAACATTATATGGTTCAAGCCAAGATAGTAGTAGCCCTGAGTATGAATCAAAGTATTGGGATGAATTCACTATGCATTTACCAAAATAAAATTATATATTTCCTGCTTCACTGAAAAGACTAGAAACAACAACCAGCCAGTAGCAGTGAGCATCCCTAATGCCCAGATTCTGGTCCCTAATTTCTGTTTCCCATGAAAAGGAACCGGGGCTCCTTGGAGCAATGACTGATTGCAGGTGTATAGAAGGACATACACAAGATAAGCCTAGCACATCTTACCATATGGAGAACAAGGAAGCTATAAAAGACTACTGAGGACTCAGGAGCCAAGCTGAAGTAACTCCCACTGACAAAAGATGGAAGAAGTTTGAGCATCAGATCTGCACTCAGCAAGCTGGTGACTCAGGAGGCCAGTGGTGCAGTTCCAGTCCAAGTCTGAAGGCCTAGGAACCAAGGAAACTAGGGGCATAAGTCCCAGTCCAAAGGGAAAAGAAGACCTATATCCCTACTCAAGCAGGCAGGAAGAAGTGGATCCTCCTTCCTCTGCCTCTTTGTTCCATCTTGTCCCTTAATGGTTGGGGAAACATCCAACCACAGGGAGGAGGGCAAGACTGAGTCCACTAATCTCATCCAGAAACATCTCCCAAGCTCACCAGAAACAATGTTTGTAATCTGTGCATCCTATGTATGGTCCCCTTAAATTGACACATAAAATTAACCATCACAAATCATACGCATTAATCCATCACTGCTGAGGCGTCCAGAATAAAACCGTGATTAAAGGGTTGGGCTCTGGGGTCATGTGGGTCTGGACTTGTGGTCACATCCCTCCTCCAGCTGTGTGACTTTGGGGAAGACACTTAACCTGTCTGGGCCTTTGTTTCTTACTTGTAAAATGAGGATTATTCAACTTCAGAAGATTGCTGTGAGCACTAGATGAGATACTATAGGTAAAGAAGTAGTTAACAAATGTTAACTAGTAATGTCACCATTATTGGATGACCTTAGGTCAGAGGTTGACTCAAGGAAATAAATACCAGGTACTTGAGCAAACACAGAGTTCTGCCCACAGCCCTTTCACAAG
The DNA here is from genome assembly GCF_000181295.1 of Otolemur garnettii. Classification (NCBI taxonomy): domain Eukaryota; kingdom Metazoa; phylum Chordata; class Mammalia; order Primates; family Galagidae; genus Otolemur; species Otolemur garnettii. The sequence goes on along the minus strand of NW_003852455.1, from coordinate 10,231,348 downwards.
CAGAAGAATCTCTCTCTCCCACTCCATCACTAGGCTACTCAATCAATTGGTAAAATATGCCCTTGAATCATCACCATTCCTGCCTGAGGTGCATTAGCTCTGAGCCCCTCGGTCCCCTTTGGGCCAGTTCTGGGGTGGAATCAATCTTAAGTTGTATCGCCTGAGAAAGGGAGAAAGTCCCGGCCACCACTGGAAAAAGCAAGATAAAAGTGCCCCCTGCCCCCAGGCTCAGAAGCAGGTCTCATCTGAGACAGAACCGAGGAAAGGCCTGAGTTGGTTCAGTGTGTTTCCTCCAGATAAGTGGGCTGGTTTTCCCCGTACTACACCGTGGTAGATGGTGTTAAGGAAAGCACGCTTGTCCCCCTGCCCTTTTTCTGGTAACCTACTCTCCTCTACCTGTCTTACTCAGTCAAAAGCAGACAACTGGGTCTCCCACAGTCAGAACGTAGCTGCTCCCTCCCGTAGCTGTATACCTGTATGTCTACATGCTATTCCAAAAATGGAAACCTTAATTATTTCTGGGTGGTGGGATTTGAGATGATTTTCACTCTCTTCAAATGCACCTAAATTATTTTATATTTGGAGCAAAAATCCATTTCATTTCAGAAAAGAAAAATAAATTGCTATGTATCCCCAGGAGTATAATCCCCTTTGGCTAAATGTGCAGCATTTCTGTGCTTCAGACCTGATGCGCAAGAGCTGATGCTCAGGAATATCTAACTTCGTCAGCTTCTAACCAGAAAGCGGGAACCAGGACTTCATCACTTTTGGCTCTTCTGAGAGTGAGACTCCTAGATATCATGATCCATTTTGTGGGAACCCTGTGTTGTGCCTGAGCCAACACCAAATCCCATCCCAGCTGATGCCAGGCCTCCCTGAACTACTTTTCAGCTCTCCTCGATCTGGCCCAAGGCCTGGATTTCAAATCCCAGTTATTCACATTTGTGCTTTTCCCCAATTATCATGGAGACCCATCTTAAAACCAAAGTAGCTTCTTCTGCTTGAATTAAAAGTGCCCATGCCTTTTTGGGTTTGTATTTAAAAGCAAGAATCCCAAAATCGGGCAACATTTCACATGATTTTAGTTCTAAGATTAACCAGGATTCTTAAGCTAGCAAATAATGAATGATTCTTCATAACAACATGTGACTTGGATACAAGCTGATTAATTTGCTAAAAGTTGCTCCATTCTGACGTGTTTGAAGCCTGGAGAGGCAGGCAGTGGTCCTGACTGCAAAGTCTAACAGATCCTGAGCTGCTGGAGGCCAGGACAGAGGGCAGGCTGTCACGGACTAACTGCTCTCCATAAAAACAGTGAGGAGGACCAGGAGCCTATGCCGTATGCCAGGGGATTACTCTGTGAAAAAACAAAAGGTTGGCTGCCCACCAAGACGCAAAGTTCCCGAATAAGCCTGAGTCCAGGAGGGAGAGGAGATCTAGCTAAAAATAGCTGTGACGTCCCCACGTTGATTTTCTTCTTTCTCTCTCTCTCTCTCTCTTTTTTTTTTCTTTAGTGAGTTCACCTAAAATAGCCTGGCAATAGATTTTTTTTGCCCTTTAAGTGGAAAAAGAAAACAGAGAGGTGAAGAGCCAAAGTTAAGCTTCTAAGGAACCTGAGGCTTCTGCCCAAATGGACAAAGTGTCTCTCTGGGGTGATGGCAGTGTCCACTGCGGGGTGAAGGCTGCCCCCTGGAAAACAAGGGCCAAGGCCTGGGTTTTTTTCAGGGAATAGCACAAAGTCCCTGGGCTGACAGGCACATTCACAAGATGACCAGAGGCTGGACATTCAGGGCACCAGGGGGCAGACTGGCCTCCAGCTTAGGAGAAGGTGCGCGGCTCTGACGTCCAGCCCTGAGCCTGGAGTTTCAAGAAACCTAAAGGTGATTTGAAGTGTTTGGGAAGCAGTACCCCAGCCTGTCTTTTTTAGCCAGCAAGTCCAGCAGGTCAGAGTTAGGATGTCCCATTACTGCCAGCAGAAAGAGCCATGACACGGGAAGGAGGATTTACCTGGAGATAGATTCAGGTGAGGGGAAGTCCCTCCTCTCGGAGGGTTTTCAATTTTTCCACCCTTGTCTCAGAAGGAAACTGAACGTTTCCTTCCTCCTTGCCTCCCTGTCTCTGGCCTCCTGCAGTCCTCTCCTCCCTGGACCAGATCCCTCCTGGGGTATGACTGTAACAGGGCCACTACCCGGAGACTCCTTGGAAAGAAAATCCTGAGTTAGGGCTCACAGGAGGAGGGAAAGGGGACAATGCTGTTCCCTTAGAATCAAAACAATCCCAACAGCAATCCAAAGCTGTGTAATCCCTTAAATACAAACAGTGTTCTACGTTTTGCTGAGTTGCCATCTATACTATCTATTTGATTTCTTTAACCACCACAAAGGGGTTGAGGTTGAGAAGTCATTCATTCACCCTTCTATTTTACAATGAAATAAGCTAAGCCTCAGAAAAGTGGAATGATTTGCTGCCCAGAACTATATGGTCAGAAAATTTTAGAAAGAGAAGTCAAATCTAGGCTCCTGTCTCCCAGATAAGCACTCCTTCATGACCTTGAAAAATTTTAAAGGGAGGCCCATACTCCCTTTAAAGGGAGTCAGTGTGTTTGAATCTCTGAGCCTGCCCCTGTGTCCTGCTGCCGGCCCTCGCGTGGCCCACTTGCCAGTACATGAACTCAGGGCAGGAACTTCACCCCTCTGAGGGGTGAGGGAACTTCACACAATGGTTGGGACCAAGTCAGGTAACATCTGTTAACCCTGCAGTAGAAGGCCTGGCATAGCATAAGCACTCAACAGTTTTAGCTATTTTATTCCTATTATTTTCATAATACTTATGGTCCAGAGCCTTGCTTCAATCTGGCTGGCTATGAGGCCTGGTTTTGCCAAAATACTGAGTTTGTCTCCAAGGTTGCTACTTACAGTTAGAAAAGAGATGTGCACTTTCCAAGATGCTGTGTGATGGTCCCTGCAGGACCGAATCTGTGTTCTGCACAATTTGGGCTTCTCTCCTTAGACAGATGGATCAAAGGGGCTTATGAGCCTGGCAACTGAGGACTTTCTAGGACCAAACAGGGGACATTGCTGGTGTTGGAAGTAGGCAGGCCTAGCCTTTGCTGTGTCTGTCTCTCTGACTCTCCTTTGTCTATGCCAAGCAGCCCTCCTTTCTGGTGTCCTGGGCTATGTTAACATAGGATCTCACTGAGGATGAAATACGGGTGCCAACATGATCTCTCTCCCTGGCTGCTGGCAGCACCACCTCGCTCCAGTCCAGTCCCCGAGCCAGCCCCACAGACCAGTATTGTGAGTGCCCACATCCTGCAGCTTCTCCCTGACCCTTCACCTGCCCACATCGCCCTGCTGTGGCCCCTCCTCAGCTCCCAGCCTGTGGCTCCTCTGGCCTCGGCTGTCTCACAGCTCTCCCCTGGCTCCTGGTCCCTGAAGCACCACACTCTCCTAGTGCCCAAAGTTCTTTCCCAGGCAGGCCTGTGGACTCCCTCTGTCTTCCTCCACTGCCTCCCAGAAAGCTCGTCCTCCCCTGTGGGGGTTCTTTCCTTTCTCCAGGCTGTCCTTTCCCCTCACCTGTCCTCTTCCCTCCACCTGCTGCAGGACCCTCTGCCCCTGGTCTTGCTTCCTGGGTCCAGGCTCCTTTCCTAATTTTCATACACATGTCCCCCTTTCCCATACAAGAATTTCCTTTTCAGTATTAAAACTTTTTAAAATGTATATGTGTGAGCCCATCAGTTTAAAGGAAACTATTACAAAAATAATGGTATAAGGGGACAGGCAGCTATTTCAAGAATTGAGAAAGTGGGACCAGGATGGAAGCCTAGGGAACAGTGAATTAACACCCCCAATTGGGTACCAGTCAACTCTGCCAGACCCAAGTGCTGGGCTGTCTCTTGAGATAGATTTTTCTGCCACCCATCAGATCACCTCTCACAAGCTGATTTTAGGATGGACACTCAGAGGACCCTCTTATATGCCTAATTTCAGGCTCGTGCGAGAAGCCTCACACTGGACCCAGGCACAACAAATATACCTCCACACCTGTAGACAAGTTCTCCCTAAGAGTAGGTTTGTTTCCAAAGTCAGCTTGTATTGAAACTGGAGCTCAGTTTCTCATGGAAACACTTAAATGCCTTGTAATTGAATTTGAGACCAGTACATAGAATGTCATGTCACTTACAAAGTAGTTGCCAAGAATACTAATGGTGGTCTAAGGCCCCTGGCCCCAGGGATGCTGCCTATAGGTTCTGACTGCCACCCTGGCTTGTTGGCAGAACACAGAGAACTAAGGCTCAGAGGTGGCATCAGAGAAGGGTTTGTCCAAGTATCTGATCTCTGTGTGAGTCACTTGGCAGAAGACCATGGGAAAGGTTTATTAACAACAAGGATGTCTGGACTCCACAGGCAACTTGATCAATAAGTTAGAACCTGGGGAACCTCAGAAACCTGTTGTGTAACAAGTCACATGGTCATATCTAACTACAAGGTAATCTGTATGCACCTGAGACTTTAAAGCCCCCAGAGTAGCTGTGTCATAGGTATGAAAGTATTTGAATGAACACTGTCTGTGACCCAGGCTGTCAGGAGCTCTGCCATCCTTAACATGTGGCCCCAGGGTTGCTCTGGGAAAGGAATCCAGCCTGCAGGTGTGAAAAGAGTACATGTGGGAGGTTTTTGTGAGCCAGGCCTGGGAGTGACTCTCACCACTTCCATGACATTCTGACTTTCTATTAGCGAGAACCCAGACGTATGATCACCCCTGACTGCCAGGCAGGCTAGTAAATGTTCTTTAGCTGTGAGTACAGGTAAAAGAGGAAACAGTCTGGCAAGCAGCGATTGGCCCGTTCCTATAGACTTTTAAGCTAAAGTTGGGGGAGAATTCTGAGGGGGCTTCTTGGAGAAGGCAACCCTGGCATGAGGCGGACTGGCATGCTGGATCAGAACAGCAGCGGTCCTGTCATACAGAACTGCGTTTTGCTGGCTGTATGATTGTGAATGAGTTACCGAACTTCTCAGAGCCTTGTTTCTGTCACCTATACAGCGAGTGACGATGAAAGTGCCCATCCTACAGTGTTGTTGTGAGAAGTAATAGATGTACTGAGGTCAAGAGTCACATAGACACTCTGGCACATGGTAGGGTTTCAATAAATGTTAGGAAAGTGTGAATTCACATTAGACGGACAAAGGAGAGAAAAGTGAGCTCTGGACAAAGAGAACAGCAAGGAGGGAAGGAGGGAAAGAACATCGTGGCCGACCCACAGAGAAACAAAGGCGCTGGGAAGGATAGACGGAGGGGTGGTCTGGGAGCTGGTGAGGGAGAGGAAGCCACACCCACAGCTGTGTTCTGCTTCTGGGTGCATCCATCAACTGGAAGGAAGGATCGTACGGTGCACCTGGGAGACTCCTGGCCTCTACCAAAACCTCCATGTCCACGTGGCACAGAAATACAACTGGACTTCCTGGACCCATGGGACCAAGAGTGCCTGGACAGAGATCATCTCAGTAGGAATCACTGTGGCTTGAAGGCCAGGGAGGCCTCCCAGACCTTGGCTCTGCTCTAGAATCCAGAGGCCTTTGCTGTCTTTCCCAGAGGTAGAATTTGTACAGCGGGAGGGGCGCTCCAGCAACCCATCAGAATCAAGTCTTCAAGTCAGATTTAATTTAATATGAAAGTAACCTGACTTTCCTAATTTTACGACCAAAGCTTCATACTCTGTACCTATGTATAGAAAAAGACCAGACAACTTGTATTAACCATGTCTTTTACTTTCTGTGTTCTGAGGCTTCATCTTCTGGGGCCTTGCTGACCCTGGGGGGACTGCCCCTCCCAGGATGAGTCAAGTTCTAGAGAAGGCAAGCAACTTGTCTATGAGCGTGCCTTCCAAATGCAAACCAACGGATCCAAGGCCCATACCCAACCACTTCCTCTATAGGTCTTTCATGCTCTGGGGCACCATCCACCTGCCATAATCGTACCAGGTACCAGACAACCAGAGAGAGCCCTTATGCCCCAAAGCCACTGGCAATATTTAAACTAGTCAATCCTAAACCTGCTTGCCCTGCTTCATCTGTCCCTTCCTGGGAAACCACAACCGAGGCTCTCGCCTGTGGTTCCCTGGCCCTCTGCCTCCTGCCAGTTCCCCGCGCGTTCCCCACAGGGTATGCTCCCTGCTTTGGGGAACTCTGAGTAACAAACTGTTTTTCTGATGACCATCATCTCCTGGTCTGTTTGCCTTCCTGTGCCTCAGATGTTCTATAAATACACTATATTTTAAACAATAGCATTTATTGTTGATTTACTCTATTCCAGGCAGGAGAACAACCAATTTAGACACATCATCTCATTCCATCCTCACAACCACCCCGAGAGGAAGATTCTATTATTAACCCTGTTTTACAGATGAAGAAATGTAGGCCTAGAGAAGTTAGGTCACCTGAAAGTGACATAAGCAAGTGTGAATCCAGGCTTATCTAATTCCCGAAGCCTCGCCCATGCTCTTAAGCACTATAGTGTGTAGGCATGTATGCTAGTGCCTAGCAGGTGCCGAAATACAGCACGATGCAGCAGCAGTCAAGGCCGTCCACAGGGGCTTTAGACCCCAGGGAAAGCACCTTCTCTACCCCAGCCCCTGGAGATGGCCTTGGCTGCTTTCTGCTCCCTGAGCTCTTCCCCTTGCATACTCTTGGGCCATCCACAGAGTCCCTGGAAACACACTTCCCAGCTCTATATCTCTCCAGGCAAATGAGGAATTACAAACAAACCACATTTATTCATCTGCGTGCTTCGAGCATCTGGCATAGTATTCTGCGATATTTTACATGGTATATAGCATCGAATAGGCATTCAAAACACATTAAAGGATAGATGGCGGGATACTGCACCTCCAGGCACGAACTGTGCTCAGGGGCAAGAGCTGGAGCCAGGAGGACTGCGGTGTGAGATCGCTAATTCAGAGCACATCCGTGTGACATTACACTTCTTTTGAAATGCTGCTCAAAATCCACTTCCTCCAGGAGGACTGCCAAGTGGATTCCCAGAACGGGACAAGTTGTACTTCACAGAGATGGGGAGCGAGAAGGTGAAAATGCCATCATTAATCCACCAAGCAGCAGGAGGTGGGGGCGCTTGCTCTAACTGGCATGGCTGGAAAGACAAACAGCCCCGAACTGTGTGGCTCCCCTGTGCCCCTGCCACGGCTGTGAAGGGCTGAGGATGCAGCAGAAAAGGTTCCAGTTCATTTACAAGCCTCAGCTATTTTTACTTCATTGATCCCTGGGGGGCCTTGCGGAGCTCTCTGTTTGAGGTAGAGCTGGGGAAAGCTTTAGGATTCTTTCCACAGAACAGCTACTTGGTTCACTATGCACCATCAGGCTCCGGAGGCCTGTCGGCTTTTCTTGGGGCAGGAAGAAGAGAATCAGAGTCAGGGGCGGAGGGGACTGACATGAGGAAAGGAAGAGGCTGGAGGCAGTGCAGCTCTTGTGCCGGCAGCACAGACTGGGTGGGAAACAGTGACCTTTGGGCCAGGTGCCTGCCTGGTGGGCTCCTACCCAGCACCCCCACCCCTGTCCAGGGAAGGGTGGGTGGGTGACTGTACCTACTGGCGCCCTGGACAACCAGAAGGGGCCCACCTAGAAGCAGCACTGGTCTTTCTTCCTTGCCCTGTGCCCAGTGCATTTCTTACTATCATCCCCTCCTAAAAGTGGTAAGAAAAGCAAGGAGAAGCTTAGATTAAGGCTTTTTTTCTCATCTTCTCAGTTCAGAGATGAATCTAAATGGTGAAAGAGCTGAAACCATTGCCCAAAAAGAGACCACCTGTGGGTTTTATGAATTATTGATGGATTTGATTATGCCTACCCCGTCTGTTTCTGACTCGCATGGATAATCAGAAGCTAGCTGTGTTTTTTTCCTTATTACCTCTACAATGCTTGAAGAAAAATTATTATCTGGATTTTCTCCTTCTAAATGTAGAATACTTAATTTAAGACATTTTGCTAAATTGCCTCTGTTCTGACAATTTTTAAGCAAAAAGATGAGTCATAGTAGTAACTTTATATTTGTTGAGTAGATTTGAGTTATCAAGAAGTTGTGGGTAAGTTGAATTCTGAGATTTTAGTAAACCGAATTATATTTTAAGGGTCCTATGCAGTTCAGGGGTTATAGATTCACACCTCTAGTGAATCCTAGGGAAATCTCCCTTTACCTGACTCACTCCACAGCATTCAGTGCAGTGGGCCCTGGCGCCCTTCTTGAAATAGGTGTGGTGCCTTGAATCTTCACACTCTCATCTCCTTGATCTCGGGCTGTGCCTCTCAGCCTCCTCTGCTGGCTCGTTTGCTTTTACCAGATCTTGATGGACAAAGGGACCCCCTGGTTCTACCTTTGGTCCTCTGCCCTCAGTTCCTTCTTCCTGGATAAATTTGAAGGATTCCTCTCATTGCACTCTGCTGGTCCCTAAATTTTTATCTCTATGGGATCTTGCTGTGAGTCCTTGATGTGCAGACATCACTGCTACTGGACATCCCCACCTGCACATCTGATAGGTGTCTCAAACTCAACAGAGGCCAAGATGATAGATCGCTTTTTATTCTTCAAAGTATACCTCTGTGTTAGTGTTCCCCATCTCGGTGTGTGTAGCATCAGTGACCAAGTTACTAAGGCCAAGAACCCAGAAATCACCCTTGATTACTTCCTTGATCCCCTACACCCAATTCATGTGTCATCTCACTGGTTCTAATCCAGTATGCAGTCAGGATCTTGTCACTTTCAAGACCTCCGCTGCTCTGATTTTGCACCACTAGTATCTCTCTCTGGGCTGCTTCAACTGGGCCTTGCCTCACTCTTGCCTCCCAGCCCATCCTCCATAGAACAGAGCAATACTTTTGAAGTGCAAATCAGATCCTATTACTTTTGTGCTTAAAACCCACACTGAGAATAAAGTCCAGGCTCCTCCTCCTTCCAAGCTCTCTGAATCAAGGATAGACAAAGGACAACCTCTTGGGCCAGATATGCTCCAATTTCCTACCTGTTTTATAAATAAAATTTTATTGGAACACATACACATCCAGTCATATATAAATTGGAGTCTCGCTCTTGCTCAGGCTAGTCTCGAGCCTTCAAGCTCAGGCAATCCACCCACCTCAGCTCGGACAACATAAATTGTCTGTGGCTGTTTTGACAACCCCCCGCCCCCCCCCCGGCAAGGCAGAGTTGAGTACTTGGGATAGAGACTGTGTGACCCTAAAGTATTTACTGTCTGGGCCATTGTAGAAAATGTTTGACGCCCCCTGCTCTGACCGGACTGGCTCCTGCCTACCTCTCCAGTCACGCCTGCCTTTATTCCTGCCTTGTCCACAAGGTTCATCCCACCTGCTTTCTATTCCTTGCCTGTGCTATGCTTGGTCTAGCTGTAGCATCTTTGCACTTATAATTTTTGCTCGGTTTGTCCTCCCCACCAGTCTCCACGTGGCTGCTGCCTCATCACTTACATCTCAGCTCAAAGCCACCTCCTCAGAGATGGCTCTTCTTGCTAAAGCATCCTATGCCAGTTATCTGCTACTGGAGTATTCTGCTTGGTTTTCTTCATAGTACCTGTCACCAAGGAGGAAAAATATTCATGTGTTTGTCTGTATCTATGTGTATCTCTCTAGCTATTTATCAATGCCTATGACCACAACTCATGAAAGCATGAGTTAATTATCTGTCTCTCCATGAAAAGGTAAGGAGTTGGGAGCAGAGACTAACTTATGCACCTCTATGTACCCAAGACCTAGTTACTGTACCTGGCACCTAGTAGATACCTCTTACTGATTGAATCTTTGCAAAGAAAATTATTCTATATTGTATAACTGATTATGACTTACTGTATTATGCAAATTCACATATTCATGTATCAGATATTTTATGTGGTTTGTACTTATATGTGTCACTACTGGCCAAAATAGTTACAAAAGCTGTATATTTAGCCAGCTGTGGTAGCTCATACCTGTAATCCTAGCACTTTGGGAGCTGAGGCGGGTGGATTGCCTGAGCTCTCAGGTTCAAGACCAGCCTGAGCAAAAGCTAGACCCCATCTTTAAATAGCCGGGCACTGTGGCAGGTGCCTGTAGTCCCAACTACTTGGGAGGCTGAAGCAAGAGAGTTGCTTGAGCCCAAGAGTTTGAGGTTGCCGTGAGCTATGATACTACAGCCCTCTACTGAGGGTGAAAGTGAGACTCTGTCCCCCCACCAAAAGCTGTGTATTGTTATTTTTGTTGTTTCATGATTAATATCCACCATTTATTGAGTGCTCAGCACTGGTCAAATACTTTACATATATTATACCATTTTAATTGTACTATATCATATTATATTACATTATTCCATTTTAATTCTTACAACAACTCTGTGAGGGAAGTGTTGTCATCTCTACTTGGAGGGGAGGAAACTGGGGCACAGAGTTGCTAAATAGCTTGCCCTGGCCCCATGAGGCAACAGCCGTGTGCAGAGCTAAAAATTTGCAGAACCCGAATTTTAACCCATGGCTGTTGACTCCAAATCTCCCACAGTCAACAAATCCGTTGGTGGATTAATTTACACCCCCCCCCATCAGGCTCTAGAAGAAATTCAGACATCTCTGCATCATTCACCAAGTCCCAGGGTATCCCTGCCATCTTCGGATTTCTTTTCAACCAGAGTTGACAGAGTAGACGGTTTTGAGAAACCCCAAACATTTCGTCACTCTGATATTATGCCATTAATGACTACTTTGGGGGGTGTGAAGATTATCTACTCTTAAGATTTTCTTGTAACAGGCAAATAGCCTGGGGAAGGGTAGCAGTCTCCCAGACATGAGTTGACAGCTGCCTGAGTGAGCTCTGGGGAGGACACAGAGCAGGGAAGAGATTGATGTTGAAGAACCGAAGGCGCCACTTGCCCGTTTTGTCCATTTGATGACATTTATGACAAAGAGGAATGTTCTCTCTATAATTAGGTAAATAAAAGATTATAACATAATATCTACAGAACAATCCACTTTTCATGTACTTAGGAAAAGTACAGTATAGAGTATAGAGTCAGAAGACCCTATAGATGCTAACAATCCTTAAGTCTGAGTAGTGGAGTTATGGAATATTTTTATTATCTGTTTTTGCTTTTATATATTCTTCTAGATTTCCTTCACTGAGCACCTCTTAACATTTTTAGAAATACAAAACAATAAAGGCTATTTCTGAATTTGTGTGTTCTTCTGGTCCACTGGAAAGAATTTCTCTCACAGTGGCCTTTCCTTTCCCTCACCAGACCACTACTGGACTGTCCTTGTGGCCACCAAAGGGTCTTCAAAGCCCTCTTGGCTCCATGCTGTCCTGCACACAGCTGCCAGGTTGAAACATAGCTCAGACCAGGTAACTGCTCAAGCCAGCTGCTACCCAAGCAGTTATTCTTCTGGGCCATAAGTCTAGGCACACTTCTCAGAGGTCAGGGATCCCAGGGAACAGGTGTGTGAGTTGATGGTCACTGGGATGACAAGCAGGACAGAGCTAGCTAGCTCTGAAGACCCAGGAGACCTGGGTTATTATTATAGAGTGATGGCTTCATAAAATTCATAGAACACCTCCTATTGGCCTGCAGTCAGCTGAGCCAAACACATCCTCAGGCCCCAGAAGAGAGTTATGGGTCTAGATAAGAGCCATCCTCCAAGCACATGATGACAATGAGCTTCCCATGGTGCTTCCCAAAGGCCTTGAACCCTTTCGGCAAAGCAGTTTAGCAATAGCAAAACTAAGTCAAGGGCTACACAGAGGGAAGAGCCTCTTCTTTCCTGAGCAAGCCTCTGGGAAGCTGGAAGACATTCTGGGAATACACAGGGGTGGACAGCATTTATCTTAATTATACATTTTCTTGCATTAGCCTAGAAAACTTCCAGTGGAAAGAGATAGTCCGTGTAACGTGCAGGCCATGGCCATGGCCATTACTCTCTGGCCGCTGGGTGCCTTTCAGTGGGAGGCAGACTGCGAGGAATCTGGGATAATGAAATATCATGAAATAGAAAGAACTTGTGAAGTAGGATGAGTCCGTGTTAGTAAAGGAATGTGAAAAACAGTTTTACACATGCATTTATGAAAAGAATGGAACTCATGCAACAACCACTCCAAGTGGTGATATTTAATTATTTGTGTGTGTGTGTGTCCTGTTCTCAGTACTTTACGATATTTTCTATGATGACCATGAAATACTTTTGGAAATATGTAAGAACATTTATGGTCTTAGAAATTAAAAGCAATAAAGGGTACCAAAGCAGTCAGAGGCAGTGGCACACACTGGTAGCCTCAGCCATTTAGGAGGCTGAGGCAGGAGGATCACCTGAGCCCAGGAGTTGGAGACTAGCCTGGGCAACACAGCCAGTTCTCATTTTTAATGTTGCTTATATTATTTTTCTGCCTGTATACTACAGGATGCTTCAAAAGTTGCCTATAAAGTTGCCATACATAGGGAAAATGGGAAATTGTAGCTAAATGTACATTTATTGACAAAATATTTAAAGAATTTTCTCTACTTGTTAGCCACCTCTATAAAATTTTGTTATGAATATTTTGTAAATAAAGATACATTTATCTGCAATTTATCATTTTATCTATGTATGGCAAATTTATGGGCAATTTTTGGGATACCCTGTATATTCAAAAAGCTTCTTGGACAAATGTGGAATATCAATATTTTTGCTATACATTTTGTTCACAATCAGTATCAGCGGTTTTAATAGGTTTGTGTTTTGTAAGCTAATCGTGATGTTTGGTATGCCACTGGTTTAGGGTTTTTATACCCCAAATGTATACATGCCATGAAAATTTTCTGGGTGTTAATTATTTCACAGATGTCTGATAACCATTAGCCTGGAACACAGTGTTGACTGGGGGGTGAAGGGGCATCCACCCAGTCCCGGTGTTCCTATTCAAGAACACCTTTATGGGCTTCTCAAAATTTAGGAACCTGAAAACAAAGGAAAAACCAAAAACGTTATTCGTGAAGTCATAATAATTGAATATAATTTATGTACAGTAAAATTTACCTTTTTAGTATACGGTTCTATGAATTTTGGGAAATGTATACAGTTGAATAATTGCCACCAAAATCACCCCCCAAATACCGTTGTGTCTCTTTGTAGCCAACCCCACCCTCCATTCTCAGCCTTTGTCAACCACTGATCATTTTTCTCCTGTTGTGTTTTGCCTTTTCCTCCGTGTCATGTATTTGAATCCGGATGCTCTCACTTCCCATAATTCACCTGAAATCATTCACTTTGTTGTGTGTGTTAATTTTTTTAAATTGCTGATTAGTATCGTATTGTGTTATTGTGCTACAGTTTGTTTATCCATTTACTGGTTGAAGAGCATTGTTTACAGTTTTGGGCAATTACGAGTAAATCTACTATGAACAGGTTATTGTAGAAACATAAGTTTTCATCTTTTTTTTTTTGATACCTACTTGTAAGATTGCTGGGTCACATGGTAAGCATATGTTTAACTTTATAAAAAAACTGCCAAACTATTTTCAAAAGTGGCTGTATCGTTATACGTTCCTACCAGGAAAGTATGAGAGTTTGAGTTGCCCAACATCTTTGGCAGCAGTTCTTGTTTCTAGTCATTCAAACAGATTTATACACTAGGCTCGTGTTATTCAAATGTGGTTCATTTCCATTTCCCTCGTAACTAACCATGTTTTCATGTACTGATTCCCTGTCACATATCCTCTTTGCTGAAGAGTCTACTAAAATCTTCTGTCAATTTTAAAATTTAGATTGTTTGCTTTATTATTATTGTTTGGAGAATTCTTTATTCCAGAATTAAGGACTTTACCAGGTGTGTGCTTTACAAATATTTCTTCCCATTCTGTGCTTGTCTTTTCATTCTCTTAACAGTACCTTTTTCCTATTCCTTCTTCCAGAAGTCTTATGTTTCAGGTTTATACTCAGATCTATGATTCATTTTACTCTTATTTTTATATATAATGCTAGGCATCTCCTTTATATTTGGATGTCCAAATATATCTAGAGAGGCGTTTATATATATACAGGCATCTGTTTATATTTGGAGTCCAATTGCCAAACCACTTTGAATGAATTGTTCATAGGTTTATTGGAAAGTTAATTACAAATATAGTTGATTGCAACATGTTTGCCTTTCAATCATTCAGTTATTTAAGCATTTCTTAAGTACCTGCTATAATCTAAAATACTAATCATAAATAACTGCTCCCTAAAGGTGTTTACCATCTACTGTAGGAGAAATATATGCCATGATACTGGCCTGAACAGGGATTTCTTGGATATGACCCCAAAAGCATAGGCAACAACAGCAAAAATAGACAAATGGGATTATATTAAACTACAAAAAAAAAAAAAGATATCTATGCCAATAGTTTATAACTATTAATATGACATAGAGAGAAACAAACATAAAATCTGAATTATTTCATGATTCATGTCAACAGCTGATTAGACTATTCAGGAAGAAACTGTATGATAGGCTAACAATGGGAGTGACCGAGTAACTAATGCATTCCTCTGGACGCCTGGACAGTGAGGGATATGGCAGAAACACCCAGTTATAATGTTTGAATGACAAACATCTGAAAACCCAAATGGCCACATTGAAATGCTAATGAGGTAGTGAGAGACTGGATCTTGGACAAGTCTCATTGGGTGGCTTTCATCCAGTCACTTCAGCTCTGTGGGCCTCAATTCCTACACCTATAATGTTTTAAACATATGACTTCTGGAAGAAGGAATAGGGAAAAGGTACTGTTAAGAGAATGAAAAGACAAGCACAGAATAGGAAGAAATGTTTGTAAAACACACTCTATGTGTTCCTGTCAGTGAGAAAAAAAAAAAGGAAAAAAAATTAGAAGTTTGGTGTTCCAGCATTGAAATATAGACAGCTACAGTTACAATTACATTAGGTGAGTTGATAGACGCTTGACTGAAGATAAGATTATTGAACGCTTATGCAAAAGTAATTTATGGCCAAGAAAAGAAAGAGAGGT
Source organism: Otolemur garnettii (assembly GCF_000181295.1). NCBI lineage: Eukaryota > Metazoa > Chordata > Mammalia > Primates > Galagidae > Otolemur > Otolemur garnettii. Next base: position 10,216,327 of record NW_003852455.1, on the reverse strand, counting down.
AAAGAAAGAGAGGGACCTTTCACATAAGTTAAAATTAAGACCTACACACCATTTTCTTGGAGAGATAAAGAGCATTTATCAGAACATATGTTAGTGGCCATTATTGGTATTTTCAAAACTCTGTAACAGGATCTGTGAAAAGCTTATTACTATTTCTCCTCCATCAGTGATAACTCAGTTTCTCTTCCCCTTATTTCCAAGGATGTGCCTAAAAGACAGGAATTAAGAGTCAGGAATAAAAGGACATTTTTCTGGATGAAGAACTAGAAAAAGCAGAGATTCAATGAAGGCAATGGTCTTATTAACGTTTTTATGTTCATGTGAAAAAGAAGAAAATTGATATTAAACATCTCTGCTTTGCAAATGTGAACCCAATGGGAACAAATGCTTGTGTAATCTTACAAAACCGGGTGTTTTAGGTAAGCCAGATGCTATTTATAAGGGGATAGACAACCAGAGGACCAGTTAAGACAAAGGGCAGTGACTTGGGAGTCATCATAATCACAAAAGAAAGTAGCTTCTAGACTAGAGAGTTTGTGCAGCCAAAAAATGAGTAAAACAGGCAGGGCAGCATTAGTTACCCCTAATGGCATATGAGCTACTACTGGATGGAATATGAATCAGAATTCTCTCGTTACAAAAACCACAGGGCCTCCAGACTAGGAAACTGTGAGCCAAACCCTGGCTGCTAAATGTTAAGGAAGACACAGTGGAGTTGAAGGATTTATATGGAGGTGGAAATGCTCTCACATGATGCTAGGTTTTTAAGAAATGCAGTAATCTAGAACAAAAAGGCTTGACATGGAATATGGTCAGCTATGAAAGTATGAGCCTCCTGAAGAGAATGAAGTGATGTTCGCAGAATGCTGGAGGTAGAGGAAACTTAAAAATAAATGCACAAGAGACCCCAGGGCTATGAATGTCATTACCCTGGGAAGAGATTAAGAATGAAAATTTGAACAATTTCATACAAGAATTCTCTAATAAAGTTTTGGGCTCAGTCATCCATTGACTTAAAGGAATCAAATGTTTTTAGGGTGATATCATGGAAGGGCTGTTTGCCATCTCGGTCTCAGGAAACCAAGAGCCAAACAGATTTCCTTTCACATTCAACAGATCATAAAATAGTGGTTAACTTTTCTGCTGAGTTCTGAGGACTCTCGTACTGCTGGAGCAGCCATAGTTTGTCAAGTCTAGAATTTACATTTGGAGGAAACAGCTTTCCACAGATTTACTTTTCCCATGCCAACTTCCTAACAAAATGAACAAGCAGCTCCCAGGGTGCTGCCCTCCCCTTCCAGCAGTGGTTCTGGCTGGCTATCCAGAGAAAGAAAACCTTAAATGCCTGTTCATCAGCTGGGCATTCCTGTGCTAACCACTCTCTTGACCCCTCTGAAATATTTAGATAGTTATAACAAGCACCCAAGTGAATCATTACAATCTCACTCAGAATTTAAAACAATATCATGCTTCAGGCAACTAACAATAAAAGTGAAATTGGAATGGTGTGGCTACACAAACAATAGAAGACACTGGGCGCAAATAGTTTGGCAGTTTAATCACTTGAAATGTACAAAGAAAGGTAACTCAATGTATATTTAAGCTCTGTGAGGTCATTGTGATTAGTATAATCAGATTCATAGAATGAGTCTTCGAAAACCAAGTGTTAAAATGAGTTCTTTTTGGAATCTTTTTAAGAAGGCCCTAATGGTCCCAGATGGGCTGAAGGAAGGGGTGGGTGGGCAGTGCATGGCCAGTGGTGACCGTGATGCACACACACAATGAAGCAGAGCTCACACCTCTGTGGCTCTGCTTGACTGGTTTTCTGTCGTGCTATGTCTGAACACACAGCTGTCCTGGGAACTGTCCTTATAGAGCTTCTTCCTGTAAAACATGAAGTTTCTGAAAGCAATGTGTGTTTCTTAAGTGTGTCTTTATGGATGACCAGTGCTAAGGGGGTGGTGTACATACACCCAGGCCTGCTCTGACTGTGTAACACTAATTCTAATCTTTAGCTGTGCTTCTTGGGCTTCTATAGAAGAGAAGAAAAAGACAGGAGGACATGATAGAACCGGGTATAACATGAGCTAAACTAAAGGAGACACAATGAGGGTTGGCATAACTTCTGGGGCCAACTACAGAGAGACGAGAACAGCTGCTCTGAATCTCTTTCAAGGAAAAACTTATGCAAGGTTCCCAGCTTGCTCAGAGACTTCACAAAACTGACAACTGAATTGAGTAAATTATCTTTGTTCTCTCTTTCAAGGGATATCTAATAAGAATTTCAAGGTTTATTCTTTGGGAGGGCAACATACATAGCCAACACCATAGGAAAGTCTACCCTAGTTGTTAAAAATGTTGAAATACAGCAGAACTCCCACGACTGACCACCTTTCTACATTTTTTTTTTTTGACATGGTGCCTCAAGCTGTCCCCCTGAGTAGAGTGCCATGGCATCACGCTCACAGCCACCTCCAACTCCTGGGCTCAAGCGAGTCTCCTGCCTCAGCCTCCCAAGTAGCTGGGACTACAGGCGCCCACCACAACGCTTGGCCATTTTTTGGTTGCAGCCATTATTGTTGTTTGGCGGGCCCGGGCTGGGGATTCAAACCCGCCACCTCTACATTGACCACCTCCTTAAGTTGGCTTAATTTTCACAGACTGGACATGTACCACATGTACGTATCAGTACAGTAGGTCTAGGTCTTTGTGTTGACAACCTCCGCAGGTTGACCAGTCTATTACAGTCTTGTGGGGGGTCAACTTATGGAGGTTCTACTGTATTTCTGTATCTCTTGAAAAAGAACTGCTGCCTGAACTACTGTAGTGCCACCGGCTACCCCATTTGCCTCAGCTCCTCCACTGGGACCCCCAGACCTCTGCCCACACAGCAAGTACAGGGTGAATTCCTGGCTCTGAAGGACCTTGCGGCAGCACTGCAGTGTCCACTCTGACTGATCAGTCCTGTACTATACTGATTGTGACAGTATAACCTCTGTCAGTTGACCACCCAAGGCCTATAACAAACTGATCAATGCACAGGAGTGGCCAACATAAGAAACTAGGCCTACAAGACGATATGTGCACGTGGGGCATGTCTAGTCTATGAAAATCATGTCAATTTAAGGAGGTGGTCAATGGGGGGAGGTGCTCAGCTATGGAGGTTCTACTATATTTCGATTATTCTATCTGTTCCCAAGGCAATAGCCATCAGTGACATCAGTGACTAAACCAGAGAGTTATAAAAGTAACTTTGTACAAGATGACAAAGGAGATGGGTAGAAGAGAAAGAAGAGACTAGCTCAGGGTGGGGAGCAAGGGGCTTTTAGTTCTGGAGGATCTTGGGTTCATGTTTGAAAAAGGATTTCCCTTGGTCCTGCCTAGGGACCAAAATGGGCATAGCAATACCCATTTATTGCTCTAGGAGACACTGGGAGGAAGGGCAGTTCATGGCTGAGATGCAATAGGAACCTCCGAGGGGGAAAGTCCTGTGTAAATATGCAAGGGGATTAAAAATAGAAAGACAAGATTAATCCAAACCACAAGTGTATTTTCAGACTGCCAAGGTCCCGAACTCTTGTGTCTTACGCACTGATGTGAATGGTGCTCTTACCAAAGTAAGAGAATTTAGCTCAACTGAGGGACATATAAGGAAGGCTAAGGGAATAGTTCCAGATGGGGTAGTCTAAAAATGCAGAAACAACATACAATTCCTTTAAAGAGTAAATATCACCAAAGGCTCCAATTCAGCACATGCCTGTACATTGTCACAGCCCACTGTACTTACAAAAATCCCTTTGGGGTGTGGCATGAAATTTGGCAATGCAATAAGATTTAATTCATTTAGCATATATTTATTGCATTTGCATGTTTGGTCTCAGAACTGAAAAATGCAGAAATAGGCCCCAGGCCAAAGTTTAAGTACATGGAAATGTACTGTGACTTCTGCCCCTCCGCCTTACCTCTCTTGCTGTCCCCCCCTTGGAGGGACAAATGCCTTTGGCTTAAGTGGGAACCCCTTTCTCAGAGACCCAGGAGAATGGGGCTTTGTGGCACCGCCTTGAGGGCGCAGGAAGGTCTTCTGGGGGCCTCGCTCCCTATAACTCACTAGTCGTGGGAGGAAAGGCTCCTCAGACGCTTGAACTTCAGGTGCATGGTTGTGGCGTCCATGCAGCCAGGTGGTCTGTTTCTCATAGCCAAACACTAGCACAAAAGACTGGATAGAAGCCGATGCTTTCCCCAGAAGGGGAGTCACCGGATCAGCAGGTTCACAAGGGAGGGAACGGTCAAGGAGAACTTATCACTGACCAAGGAATTGCTGCGCTGTGATGATAGTGAAGAGCAAACCGGTTTTCAGTGGAGTTCATTATTGGTTTTAAATGCTCTACAGACCATGTGTGCCTTTATTTACTGCATGGGGTGGGCCGCATCCCCCACCAGCCCTGCCTGCCCCCTGCCCAGCACTGCCCTGCAGCAAAGGATGTTTCTGAGCACCTTTCACAGGTTTTCTTGGGACTCAAAGTCTGAAAAGTTTTCTTAGAACTGACAGTGGCCAAGTGAGGAACAAAGGCAGAGGTGGGGCAGAGAACCTGGGTCTTTATGCCCTCTGCCGACATGCTTCTGCCAGGGGAGGAGAGAAACGGCTGCGGCTCTTGGCAGGGCAGCCACGCTCTCCCAGCAACCTCCTGCTCAGTCCCTAGTGACTGAGCATCACAGGAGGCCCAGCCTGTGTCCTCCAGTTGCTAGGGTGATTTAAAAATAGCTTCAGCAGCCAGGGAAGGGGGGCAGGGAAAGAACGGAAGCTGAGTTGGCCTTTTGCAGGAAAACCAAAGGCAACGAATCCCTCCTTGGGTGTTGTGTATTTACTGGGCTTCTTGCCTGAAGGACAGCTTTTTGTCCTGAGTTTGCTGTGGACTCTTTCTGGGAAGGAACCAGTTGCCTCTGGAGAAGGCCCTGTTTACTTGGTGGACCAGCAGCCAGGAGGGCACCGGTAGTTTTGGCAAAAGAAGAAACACTCGGTGCTCCTTTCTGCCAAGCTGAGAGGGCTAGAGCTTTGCAAATCAGGCCTATCAGTGCGGCTGGGAGTAGGGCAAGAGCCTTGGGACTCTCTGGGCTCATGGCCAGTGGCATCCTCATCAACTTTTGCAAGAGGAATTCCCATTTTTGGTGTCAGTATAAATGGGTTGATGTGGGGTAATATCAGCCAGAGTCCTAGACAGACGCCATCCTAACTTTAGGATATTTTCTTGGCTTAATGTGAGTGTTGGAGGCCAAGTATCCCAATAAGCTAATCAGCCGATTTGGGTCTTTTTTTTTGGGGGGGGGGGAAAGGTGTAGAGTGCTATGTGTCACAGCTCACAGCAGCCTCAAACCCTTGGGCTCAAGTGATCCTCCTTCCTCAACCTTCCAAGTAGCCGGGACTACAGGTGCCTGCCACAGTGCTTGGCTAGTAACAAGGCTGATTTTGAAAGTTACTTGGTGAGTGTCCCAGGAAGCTGTGATGAGCTAAATCTGTCTCCATCTGTCCCCTCTCCACTTAAGAGACTCTACCTCACCATTACCAGGCTTTGGCAGAAATCAAAAACAGTTCTTTTTTTCAGGAAAAGATTCAAGACTGTGGCATTAAACTGTCTGAGAAACTTTCCTAGTTACATAGTTTTTGACCCCCTCAAAGAAACCACCAAAATAAATGATGAGACTCATGCCATGGAATATTCTGAACTCATTAAAGTCCCAGAAGAACAATCCAAACAAGTAAATGTTCACAACAACGTGAAAAACAGATAACCAAAGAGGAGAAATAGAATCTCGGCTTTCATAATCAGAGCAGATATTTAATAACTACTGTATCTTATCATATGTTACCTACACAATGACATAGTTTGTGGAATACAAAATAATATCAGATGATTTCTGGGTAGTTCAATTATGGTACTTTTCCCCTTCTACGTGCTTTTCTTCACAGTTCAGTTTTTCTGCAAGGGGTTATTTTAGTACTTCTCAACTTACTAATGCAACTTTTAAAATATCCATGTTACCATGTGCTCTTCCTTTAAACATGTCTACCTGAAGGCAGACAGTGGCAAAAGTAGATTTTTCTTGCTCCCAGAAACTCTCAGAGAATGGAGGGCAAAGGCAAGTCCCCTTGAAGGCTGAGGGACACACAGGTGACTTCCCTAGCTTCTAGGTTCCCTTGAAGGCTAAGGGATACACAGGTGACCTCCCTAGCTCCTAGGTTCACTTGGCATGCTAACTTGCTCACAACCTCTCAGAGGGAGCTACTCAGAACCTTCATCACCCTCTTCATGGCCTCCTCTTATTATCAATCCAAATGTTCTCCCTTCAAGTTAACCCAGACTCCTCCATCCTGGACCATAACCATTCCTAGTGGGCTCAGGTATGAGCAAGGTTCCCAGGACCTGGACCTGCAAACAGCCCGGGCACCGATGCTGTATTCCAAGGCTGGGGCATAGCCGCACTAGTGTAGCAGACGCATCTGAATGCCTTTACTGCCTTACAAGCCATGGGGCTGACAAAATCTCACCTTGAGCAGAACCCTAGTGACCTTTTCTTCTGCATCTGGACTTCAACTTCCTCTTCTGTAAAATAAGAACATTATATTAATGAGCTCTAAGTTTCCTTCTGGCTCTATGATGTGAAAAGAGTTGTGTGGAGGTAAACAATTGTTGTTAAGTTGTTTGGATGTGCCAAAAGCCCATATTTGCCCTCTGAAATCTTTGAAGTAGGATGAATTACAAATCGAGGACCCAGCCACATGCTGGAGGCCTAAAACTGAATCCAGTCCAAGGGGTATTCTGTTTGGCTCACAGGGTTAAAAGGGTTTAGAATTAAGAAAGAAAAATAAATCACTTACCAATCTTTAAAAATATGGACATTTTGAATAAAAACCTAAATTTCTGGATTATCATAGAAAATCCTAAAATTTGGCAACACTGGGCCTTCTTAAAAATGATCTGCTAGATGTTTGTGGTGGCTACACTTTTGAAAGTGGTGTGGTGTGTGCAGGTGCCCGGCCTCTGTCACTCCTGCTGTCTCTTGGACTCGAGAGACCACGTGGCAGTTGCCATTCTCAGTTTTCTTACACCAGGCCTTCTTCACTCATTCCTGTTACCTGTCTGGCTCTGAAAACATCTGAATTTGAAAGTTCTGATTTGTTGGGGGCAGAGATCACCTTTGAGTCCTCCACACAGCTTAGCTCAGTAAGAACACACAGAGGTTCTTGATAAACACTTGTGGAATGCATTTATTATGTAATACTATTTCTAGCCACCAAAACAAAGAGTCTGGCAGACCATGTTAGTCAGTCCTGTGTTCAGGGCCTTACTGAACCTGACTTTATGGGGTTCCTCGGTGAATCTCTCCTTCTCCATGAAGGCGTGTCTACCATAGTCTCTCCTGCAGCCTTATTCCTGGCTCTTTTTAAAACTTTTTGTTAAAAACTAAGATTGTCTTCCACTTCCATATCTTGAGCCACTGAAAGTCTTCAGGGCAATACCGTGCTGTCATATGCTATGATGGTAATACCTTCTTCTGCAGGACCAGCCTGAGGCTATTTTACAGTTAACTTTTATATGTGTGTATAGAAGGATTATACTAAACTGATTAAAAGTATAATAAATACATAAGTTACATAGTCATTTATTATCATATCAAGTATTAGGTACTGTACATAGTTGTATGTGCTATGCTTTTGTTATACAACTGGCAGTGAAGTAGGTGTATACCAGCATCAGCAAAACACATGAGTAATGTATTACACTACAATGTTACAATGGCTACAGCATTACTAGGTGATAAGAATTTTTCAGTTCTGTTATAATCTCATGGGTCCACCACTGTATATGTGTCTGTCGTTGACTAAAACGTCATTATGTGGTACATGAATGTAGAATTATATGCAATGATAAAGTGCTTTATGTCTGTGTTGTCCCATATGGTAACCGCTAGCCACTGTGACTCTTGAACACCTGAAATGTGACTGCTGCAACAGAGGAACTGAATTTTAAAAGTTATACAATTTTAGTTAATTTAAATGTAAACAGCTACACGTATGATATCATATTGTAAACACAGCTTGGGATCATTACTTTTGTTAGAACACAAATTACATGAAAATCTTGAGTATAACTACATAATTAGCGATTTTGCTAAAATAAAGGCAAAAAATAAATTTTATAAAAAAGCACTTTATTATGTATTTATGAATTGTTAATATATTTATTTATTATTCATCCCAACACCACAGGCCCATCAACCAAACTCCCAGAATACACAATAACTGTATTCAGTCATGTTTGATACTGTGTCAACTTTCGGTCAATTATAAACTTTAAACTTTTTCTATTGAATCATGTTGATGATGTACTTGTCAAAGAAGAGGGATAGAAAGTATGTTGTTCAGCTGCTTGTGGTTTAGGACTTTTAAATGTGGGCATGTGATACTTAGGCTCTGAACTCTTGCCCTGGCTCTTACAAACGTGAAGGGTGGGCCTGCCCAGACCTGAGTTGTCCCTCTGTAAACAGTGGCAACAGCACACGTGGTTGCTGCTCTCCAGCTCCTGGAATTCCACCCCACTTGACTTCTCCTACACCTGCCCATCCCCAACTCTTCCCAAGCCCATTATGGGCCATAAGCAGTACCTTTAAATCTGGCAAGGGCCCTTCCCATCTGTCAGTGAAAGAGAAAAACTCTGGGAGCACTGCCACAGAGCATTCTGACTGCCAGGGAGCTACCAGCCACCAGGCCTTTCTGATACCATTAGCAACCTTCTCACTCTCTATATTACTGGAATAATGCACGCACCCATTCCAGAATTCTGTAAAAAATTCTCACAGACTACCAGTGTTGTAGTATATTTTTATTATGATCTCTCCTGTATAAGTAAAAAAAAATATATAAACTCCCTATGCCTGTAGTTTTTATTTTTTTATTTTTAAATTTTGCTTTCAATTGTCTTAGTTTGAAGGTTTTTTAAATTTTATTTTATTTATTTATTTTTTTTATTGAGACAGAGTCGCACTTCGTGGCCCTGGGTAGAGTGCCGTGGCATCATCACTCACAGCAACTTGCAACTCTTGGGCTTAAGTGATTCTCTTGCCTCAGCCTCCCAAGTAGCTGGGACTACATATGCCTGCCACAAAGCCTTGTTTTTTTTTTAAGAGATGGGGTCTCACTCAGGCTGGTTTCGAACCTCTGAGCTCAGGGCAATCCACCCGCCTTGGCCTCCCAGAGTACTAGGATTACAGGTGTGAGCCACCACTCCTGGCCTATAGTTTTTATTAACTAGAAATTCAAATAAGCTTTCTAGAGTAAATACCAACAAAACTACAACATCAGTCAAAACAAAACCAGCAACATTAATTTGTGGAAATTAAGTTGCCAATGATGAAACAGTAGAACGTTCTATCTTAGTGCCAGTGTTTTACTTATTGTACTTCTGTGCTTTAAATTTAAGAATAGTTACCCAGAGAATGTCCTATTCAAAATCATATTTCTTAGTTTAGGAGAAACATAACTCATATTAACCCAAAGCTCTGTCCTCGAGTAGCAGTTTTAACGAGGTGCTTCTTACTAACTCCATTAGCTGTCTGGCTATCTGGAAGTAAGGGCTGTCTTTCAGTGGTCTTCTGATGTGAAATGGGCCTCTAATTCCATTAGATCTCTGGGCTCAGAATAGAAAATGCTTTTGTTGAGTAGTTTCCAATACCCTTCCTGCTCATGAATTGGGAGCTATGAGATAGCCCCTCCTCCATGAGCGCGGTCCTGATCGTCACAGCCCAGCTTCTTGCAGTTCAGCCTCCCCGTACTTCCGTGCGCTTTCCTATTTGAACTACATCAAAATGTGATGCCCCCACAGCCAGACAGTGTAATGTAGGCCTGGGGTATGTGACACTGCTGGAAATGGGAGGTGGCCCAGAGTGTGTTTGTATACACATATTTTAGTTTATCATAAAAATGAATACAGAAAATTTATGTATTCACAGGGCTATCTCAGGAAACCCCACAGTGTCCTTATGTGAGTGGGTCTCAAAGTGTGGTCTGCGGGTCCCCTGGGTTCCCTGACACCTGTGACTGGGGTTTCCCAATGAAACTAAGATGTTATTTGCTTTTTTCACTCTGTTGACATTTATACTGAGGGTACAAAAGAAAGGGTGGGAGTTTTAGTCCATTTAGGTTTCTGTAACGAAATATTTTAGACTAGGTAATTTGTAAACAACACAGATTTGTTGCTCGCAGTTCTGGAGACTGGGACATACATGGACAGGATTAAGGCTGCAACAAATTCTGTCTGTCTGCTGAGGGCCCATTCCTTACAGACAGGGACTCCTAGCTGTGTCCTCACATGGCAGAAGGACCACGGCAGCTCCCTCGAACTCTTTAATGAGAGCACTAAGCCTTTCCACGAGCAGGGAGCCCTGGTGCTTTCGCCATTTCCCCAAAGGTCCCACCTCTTAATATTACCACACTGGGTATCAGGGTCCAAAGAGGAATTTGGGGTGGGGGAGAGTACACCACCATTCAGACCACAGCAGTGGGTAAAACTTTTGAAGTCTGGACTCAGCTTCCAGCTGTTCCAAAAGGGGTTATATTCTTCACCATCATGCCCTCTCTGTAAAGGAAGAAAAAAAATCAGCTTGACTGATTGGCCATGATGAAGCAGTGAAAAAGAAAATTATTTCATAACATTCTGAGTGACAAAATGAGTGCTCCATAGAAAGCACTTCTGCTGCATACTGAAGATAGCACCTCGGGACTATTCTCTTATGAGAGTGAGCTGTGAGGGACCTAGCTGCCGTGTTCAGAGAGCACCACATTTATTGGAAGGAGTGACTGACAGACACACTATGGTTGTTCAGGCTTAGGTGTCTGGCACACATTTTTCTCACAAAGGAACTTAGCCTGATAGAAAATGGTAAAATTCAAGTTTTGCAACAAAAACGAGAAAACTTGTATCTCTGAAATTAATAGCTTCCAAATATTTAAAGATGGTAGTGATATTAACAAATTTACCTTTTTGATATTCTATAAGGAACTATGTTACTGTTTGGAAGATCTGTGTAACTTAGTGAACCAATATTTTCTTATTGACCAATGCATGCTGTTACAAACTCATGTATAGTAAAAGATGCATTCAAAGTACAAGATGGACAAATGGATTTTAATGTAACAGAACATGACAAGTTTATTGCCATGGATTCAGATTCCATATTGTAATCAACTTTGAAGAAACTCCCACTTGTGGCAGACTGTCCACAATTATCTGAAAAGACTCTTAAAATACCCCTTATTTTTATCCTACCATATATCTTCGGAGGCCATATTTTCCTCATATATTTCCACTGAAAATATATCTCACAGATTGAATGCAGAGAAAATATGAAAATCCAGTTGTCTTTCATTCAAGCCACACATTAAAGAGATGTGTAAAAATACAAAACAGTGCTATTCTCACCAAGTTTCTTGTTTTGGAAAAGTGCAGAGTTTTCTTTATAAAATGTTATGTACATTAATATCTAACAGGAGATAACACCTTAGAGAAAGGGACTCTAGTTTGATCAGTGCTACTTTACGTTAAGACAGCAGCAGCCTGGCTCTTGCACACTGGGCACTATGGGGCACAGCTTCATCCTTGCTATCATTATCCAGACAGGCAACTGTTAACGTCAGCATTAGCTGTCAGCCTTAGAGCTTGAAAGTCAGCTCCACCCTACTACATGAGGTATCACTCTACCTCAACTGTATGGTCTTAATGCCCAGGTCCATATACTCCCCCTGGAATCTGGTAATCTCTCTCTCTCTCTCAACAGAACTGCAATGGATTCTAAATATAATTTTTCTCTTCCCTGGTCTGGAGTTTACATAATACTCTGGATAAATCTACACTTAACTTCACAATCACAAATAACACTTTCTATTGAGGTGGTTTGTTACACCCAGTGGAAATGGGGGCAAGATGAATTATCGGAAGTAACTTGAGCTGTGTTGGGGAATCTTCTAATCATGGGCTCGTCCAGCACGTCCCAGATATCACTCTAATTTTCATAATTCCTGTTTATGCCAATTAGGGCCATGACATTGACCGTAGACACTTGCATCGAGGAATTTGGCTTCCACTTAAGTTCTGAATCTAATCAGCTTCTGATCTCATTCTGCAGCTGTCCAAAAGAAGATGAATCACCAGGAAATAGTACTTTTTAAAATGGGGTCATTTCCCTTATCCACTTGGAGCAGAGTAGTTGGGGACCAGATTCAATTCTTTTTCCAACTGAAGTTACTCTGAGCCATCCAAACCAACCCACTTATCCTTACTTGGACACTTCTCCTTATCCTATGAAATGACTTTTGTCATTGCCTTAAGGCCTTGTCCTTGGTGGGTACCTTACCTATATCCTGAAACCAAACCCTGAAAGCTTAATTAATTGTTTCACTTCTACACACCACGGACCTGCTGGTCTTCCACCCCAAGACAGTGGGATATCACTGTCCTCCAGCCAGGGACATGTAAAAATAGTTCTCACTTTCAATGAGGGCCTGTTGCAACTCTAGTCTTAATAGTAACTGCTGGCTGGGCATGATGGCTCATGCCTGTAATTCCAGCACTCTGGGAGGCCAAGGCAGGAAGATTGCCCGAGCTCAGGATGTTAAGACCAGCTTGAACAAAAGTGAGACCCTGTGTCTACTAAAAATGGAAAAATTAGCCAGGTGTTGTGGCTGTAGTCCCAGTTACTCAGGAATCTGAGGTAAGAGAATTGCTTGAGCCCAAGAGTTTGAGGTTGCTGTGAGCCGTGAGGCCATAGTACTCTACTCAGGGTGACAGTGAAACTTTGTCTCAAAACAAACAGATAAAAAACCCAAACAAACAAACAAACAAACCAAAAAAAACTAACTGCTATGTCAGTCAGAGTTTTACGTGACTGCAAAGATCCCCTTGATACAGGGAATTTATACAAAGATGCACAGGACTGGTAGAGTAATGAGGGAAGCCATCTCTCCAGCTGCCCAGCTACCCTGGGTCTGTGTGCTGCTAAGACAGGGAAGCACAACAAGTCTAATGTGGAACCAGAACAGAGCCCGTGTTGTTTGGGTTACATCCTTAGATGGAGAGATCTGCCCCAGCATCTAGACTTCCTAAAAGAGAGAATTGGACTGAGTCAGGCGCCCACCATCGGCATGGAGTGCTCTACTGGGAAGTGACTCATGCCAATCCCCTCGTGGTGTTTAGTCAATCCACAGCCCATCATCAGGCTTGTGCTGCTCAGTTCACTTGGCAAGAGTCACAGCAACCGATGCAGGAAGGGGCCTGTGAGGTCCTTTTGCCAAAGGGCACCTGCAGGCCAGGCATCGGGGAGCCCTCATGAGTTCACGAATGAGCCCCCTTAGCTGGTTCAGTATAATTACTCTAAGGAAATGCATTTATAAACTGTTACAACTAAAGTCCAGGTGGGGCTAACTTTGCAAAATACCATCTCCAGCTCTGAAGCTGTTCAGAATTCAGTGGATTGGTTTTCCGTATCTGTGTTACTGAGCAATTTGTTGACATAAAAATGTAGGTATCAGCCCTAACTTCCTTGAACAGCTTTTATAAATGACTTATTCTTACAAAGAGCATCCCCCACAGCCATTTAAACTTTTGAAGATGCCAAAGAGAATGATTGATAATTAAATGCTATAGACACTAGTATTTCCAAAATGGTGTCCTATAGGGAACTGCTTCTAGGAGATGTTAATAGGTATGCAGCAAAAAATAAATAAAGACGTGAAAAATTTTAAATCCATGGTCGAAAATCTCTGGGAGGGATTTGTTTACCACGAGGACCTCCTTTTTGCAATTCACTCTCAAACCAGTACATTTAAAGGCCTGAGAATTTTCAATGTAAATTTATTGGAATTTTAATTAACCAAGAATTTCCCAAATATACCTGAACAGAAAAGAGGGCCTCATGCTTCCTCAGGTCTTAATTTTAGGATACATTGATATGTACGTTTTAAGTCAAATGCATAATTTTGAAAAATGTGTGGAACCAAAATGAACAGGATGGTGAATAGGCCTTGTCTTAAATCAAATCTTCAGGAAGCAAATTCTGAGGTCAAGACTCACGTGGGGAAGTTTGCTGGGTGGTAGCCTCACATTGGACACCTGCGTGGGAGTTAAGGTATAGCGCTGGGTAGAAGGAACTGCGCTGAAGTCATAAGAAAGGCCTTACCCCAGGATAGGAATCTCGGAAGCTGGACTCCCTCCCCTCCACCTAAAGCTATCCAAACTTTGAGGCAAGGGGACCAAAGCATTCACAAACTCCATCACCAGCTTTCTTCCAGGGAGGGGCTGCGATCCTGAACTGGGGGCTCTTTGGTTGAAGGCAATTCTGGAAGAAAATCTCAGCTAGAGTCCCTATTTCTTAGAAAGACCATCAACAATTGGGGGATTGAGTGCCTCAACCCTAAAGAGGGACTGGGGGAGCACCACAGCAGCCCTCCCAATCCACATGTGTGCCACGTGGATCCATGAGCTTTGTCCATTAACTTCTGGGAACAGCTTTTCCAAGAATTTCATCTGGTCATTTTTCTTGGGGAAACTTTCAAGGACATGGAAGGAATTGCAGCCACCACTGCTACCTCTAGATTCATACAGAGGTTGCAACTCCTGCTCTCGATCTCCCTCCTTGGCTTCCATTTCAGATCCACAAGTGGCAACTTGGTTAGTCTCTGTGGCTGACCTGATGTGACCAGACGTTTATCTGAGGGGCCTGATCGTCATAGCCTTGTCTGGTGCACTTCCACTTGTTATCTAAATTGGGTGCTGAACATGTTGTCTCCTGTCCTCATTGTGTAAGAACAGCAAGATGGGGATGCCTTTCCTGTTTACTGCTGGCACGAGGAGTCAAAAGAGGCCCACTAACAACCACAGCTAAACATTGAATGGGAATTTTGCTGTGTCTCGTGGTGGAAGCCTTTTTTTTTTCTCTGCAAACCAGAACTTCTAAACTCATACATTTTGGAGTTACAAGGATGGGAAACAAATTCCACACGTGGGTCAGTGGGAGTGATGGCAAGTGGGCAACTCACTCCTTATGTTCTCTCTGGGTTTCTGGACCCGTGTGTTTTACCTATCAAGGACCCAGAATCATGTGGTGGCAGTTGATTTAGAGAAACAGCTGTCGAATTCTTAGTCTCGGGATTTCGGTACACTATTAAAATTATTTTTAAGCAAAAGCCCAAAGTTTGTTTGTGTGAGAAGTAATTATTAATACTTGCTGTGCTAGAAATGAAAACTGAGAAAATTTTAAAATACTCCTTTTCATTTGAAGATGGCAATGAGGAACACATTACACGTTAGCAGAATAACATTTTATAATTATTATCAAATTAGTTTTGACCTCATGAAACCCTGAGGTCTGTTCTAAAGTGTCAGGTTATTCCAGAATACGAAAGTGCACAATGAAGGACAGAGCGTGGTGTGTGAATTTTGCTTTCCTTGGTCTGAATAGCTGATTCCTAAAAGAAGCTGTGGAATGTGTTAACATTTTAGTAAAGTCTCATTTACTTTAACGGAATTGCTTCTTTGATTTATTAATTCTTTTGCCAACAATATAAAGGGTTGTTTTTCACTTCTGTGTAATCTGTGCAGACAGCAGAGATTCTTTATGTTAACGTTGTCATACCCTTGATCATTCGAGAAAAAATATCACAATTATGAAAAAACTTCTATGTCTTTTACAATCATGTTATTTTCTACTGTTTTTTAAATGAATTGCTTTTGTGATTAAATAGAAAACTGCCATTTTCAGGTGCCCATCGTCCCTCAATATAGCTCCTTTATCAAATGTCCGAATGTCCTCTAACGACTTCCGATTTTTGCCTGCTCAGTGTCAGATCCAAATACAGGAATGTAGAAGGAAGGGAGGTTTCAGGATATTTTTTTATAACAAAATCTATTTTGAGATTTCCCAGAGGGTCCTCGAAAAGTCACAAAGATTTGTTCTTTCACTTTATGAGAATAGAAGTGCTAAAGATAATTAGGGCTTGTGGTATGTTACGATCGCCAAGTGTCATGGAACAGTTGTCAAATGAGAAGAGACACTGTTGAATCTGGAGAGAGAGAGAAAATATTTTATTAATCTGTAGGTTTTCAGAAATTACATGATACACGACAAGTCCTTGGGTACTTGCCAGTGCACTTGCGTTACGTAGGTTTTCACTTCAGAGGAAACATTGACGTAAGCTCTTGAATGTTTCCAACTTTGTCAGAATCGGGGTGGTGCTTTGCCTGATGATATTAGACAATGACATTATAGTACCGGTCATCATTTCAGTTATTCTTTAAAATGCGAACTTGGTCCCAGCCTTAATTCTTTAATTTGAATCTGGTACATTCTATACCCCTGATTTTCTATCAAGGATACATGTCAGACTGGTCGACGGAGTTATATAAAAATACAGCTGTCTAGGGTCTGTGCCAAAATTACTGAATCTCTTCATATTCTTGGTATATTCTTAGTATATGCTTGCCAGGATGGTGGTATATAATTACATTATGTCTCAGGATTATTATATCTCAAAGGTTTTTCCTCTACAAAATTGTGTGCGTTTATTTTAATAAATGAGATGTAACATTCACTGACTTCTCAGAAAATAGGCTTAACCATTATTCTTAGAGACATGTTGTCTCAAAGATTGTCTTGAAATGGCTTTAGCATCTTGTTAGACATGCCAAGAAGCAATTAAATTTCCTTGTCAGTTGTATTATTCTTATAAATTCTCATCAGACCTGTACATTTGAAAAGTATTAATAATAAATTGACCACTGATATTTTTCTCTATAATATAAGGTATTTTTATGGACTCTGATGCTTACTGAAGGTTATGCTATTAGCTACAGGCTTGGGTCTGTGTTTCCAACAAAGGACTATCTCAAACCTGATGGCAAAGGACTGTACCAGGTACTTCAACGTCTTGACACTTCAAAGAATAGACTTGTGGGTACAGACTTCTGATGTATCACTTGGATTTCAGGCCATGCTAGTTGAATCAGGATTTCCAGGACTCTTTTCAGTTAAAAAGCATACAGGTTCATGAGATTCTGAACTCAAGATTCGGTGGGACAAGAATTAATTATTTCAGACTGAATAAACCAAGGAGCAAAATTTTATTGTGGTTATGATTTAATGAAAGAAACAGCAGCAAAACAAAGCAGGTTATAATAGTGTGTCATTGTTAGAGGTATGCAAAATGCCAGGAAAGAGCTTTAAACACAACTCCAATGATCTAGGGGATCTTCATGAAGGAAGTGGCATTCAATATGAGTGTCGAAAAATGAGAGGACTTCAAAGGTCTAACATTAGAGGCAAGACAAAAGGAATGGCCCTGTGACAGGAGTAGTGGAGGCAGGAGAAAGTACGTTAGGTCTGGGAACTGAGAACAATGCAGTGTCACTAAAAAAAATTGAAATGAAATAATGAATGCTTAACTTTAAAGAAGAGAGTGGCTGTGGAATCATGCACCATAGTGGTAGAGAAGGCTGGTTAGGGACAAATAGTGAGAGGCCTCACCTGTCAGGGTCAGCACCTTAGAATTCAGGGAAGTTTTTCTACTGAGAAACTGACAGGATTAGAGCTATGGTTTAGAGAGATCAGCCTGTTGATCATGTGAAGATGTGGTCAGAGGGGCAGAGGCTGGACGTAGGACAGCCCAATGCAAGGCCATCCTACTTCAATGAATAAGTGTCCTGTTCATCCCATAGCACAGCTTGGAGATGCTGCATCCTGGCTGCACACTCAAGTCACTGGGGTGTTTCTTAAACGCTGTGCACCCTAGATTCTGATTTGATTGTTCAAAAGTGAGTTCAGGCACCCCAGGTGATTCTAATTTGCAACGAAGTTGAAAAGAGTATGACTGAGAAAGAGAAGTCAGGGCAATGATACAAACAAAAGTCTAGACCAGGGATTTTCAACTGGTGTGTCACAACACACTGTGTGTCATGACAGGATCTTGAGTGTGCTGCAAAAATTTTTAAAGATCATTAATTAAATTATTTTCAAAAGAAGTTAAAAGAACAGTAAGTATATTCTTTTTTTCTTGCTCTTTTTTTTTTTTTGAGATAGAGTCTCACTATGTCACCTTGAGTAGAGTGCTGTGGCATCACAGCTCACAGCAACCTCAAACTCTTGGGCTCAAGTGATTCTCTTATCTCAGCTTCCCACGTAGCTGGGATTACAAGCGCCTGGCTATTTTTTTGTTGTAGTTGCCATTGTTGTTTGGCAGGCCCAGGCTGGGTTCAAACCTACCAGCCCTGGTGTATGTGGCTGGTGCTCTAGCCGCTGAGCTACAGGCATTGAGCCTCACTCTTTTTTTTTTTTTTTGATCAACATAATTTAGATGTGCTGTGAAAGTTTAACTATAGGTTCAAATGTGCTGTAAGATAAGAAAAAGTTGAAAAACACTGGTCTAGACTATTGTTTCCTCTTGCCTCATTTTCTGAATTCCTCTTCTACCTCCTTGGGTCCATCAGTTCTTTGTGTTTTTATTATTTATAAGTTCCCTCATAATAGCAGCCCTATTTTGTCTAACTCTTCTATCCCCTACGAAGCATTTCAAATACTCAAACTGCTTATCCTCTTCCATGCCCCAGTACACTTCCATTTCCTTAGGAAAGCTGCTGTCAACAAGACACAGTAAAAGGAAAGTAATCTGATTGGACTAATTCATACTAAGATGTGAATGACTGATGACCCAATAACCCACCTAAGGGTATTTGATTTTTAAATTTTTTTAACCTCTTTAAAAAATAGAACACTTATAGAAAAAAATATTCTTATATATTCTTTTAAAATATATTTGTTTTTTTTCTCTCTCCTTGTACACACACACACACACACACAGACAAAATTTAATTTTCTGAATCATTTAGGACTAAGTTGGAAGTATATCCCTTTAGTGCAGTGGTTCTCAACCTTCCTAATGCCACGGCCCTTTAATACAGTTCCTGTGGGTCTCAACCCACAGGTTGAGAACGGCTGCTTTAGTGTGTATCTGTGCTAGGATTTGAATTTATTCCCTCAAAATCATGTGTTGAAATTTGGTTGCCATTGTGATGGTATTAGAAGTGTGAGAAATCTGACTAAAATTCATTACATTCATTGGAGGTAATTAGGATTAGACAAGGTCATCAGGATGGGGCCACCATGATAGGACTAGTGGCTTAGAAGGGGAAGACCTGAGCTAGGACACTCTGCCCTGTACCGCCTGGAGGCTCTGCAGAGATTTTCCCATCAGCAAGAAGGTCCTCACCAAATGAGGCCCCTAGACCTTGGACTTCCCAGCCTCTAAAACAATAGGAAGTATAGTTCTTCTTCTTCTTTTTTTTTTTTTTATAAATTACCTAGTCTCAGGTAGTCATTTATAACAATAGAAAATGGATTGAGACAATCTCCTAACAGGAACATTCTCCTACACAGCCACAGTACACGCACCAATGTTAGTACATTAACATTGATCTAATACTGCTCTCTAATCTATGGACTTCACCCAACTTGTGCTGATTATCCCGATAACAACTTTCATAGAAACATAGTACAATGACATCCTTCCTTTCCCCCCTTTCCTTTCTGGTCCAGGTTTTTAGATCAGGACGCAAAACATAATCACACATGGCATACATGTCTTAGTTGTTTTCTGTTGCTGTAAATGAATACCTGAGAGTGGCTATTTATTTAAAAAGGAAATTTATTTCTTATGTTTCTGGTGGTTAAGAAGTCTAAGGTCAAGGGGCTGCATCTGGTGCAGGCCTTTTTCTGGTGGGGACGCTCTGCAGAGTCCTCAAGTGGCACAGGGCATCCCACAGCAATAGGGCTGAGTGTACTAATGTGCTAGCTCAGTCCTCTCCCCCTCCTCTCATAACACCACTAATGACTCTGCCTCCACCGCTTTATCTAATCGTACTCACCTACTGAAGGTCCTGCCTCTCAAATACCATCACCAGATTTTCTATCTTCAATATTACACCAAAGTGGATTGAATTATTTTTTAAGTGAGAATGAATAATTTAATTCAGAATACAAGAAAATAGTTAAAAAATCTCTAAGACATTGTTGCAGCCAGGATTTCTTCCGCTTACAGATGTGGGTCCTACAGAAAAAAGACCTTAGTTTTCTTTTGAAGTGTGTGGGGAAAGGAACAGGGGAACACATAGGGATAGGGAGCAGCGCAAATGAAGTATGTTTGAAGCTACACCCTCTCCCAGAAAAGGCTGCCCCTCCCAAACAAAACCAAAATTCTTGATTCTAAACACCAAAGTTGACCAATTATAAAGAAATCAGATATTTCTTTTTTTTTTTTTTTTTTTTTTTTGAGACAGAGCCTCAAGCTGTCCCCCTGGGTAGAGTGCCGTGGCACTATAGCTCACAGCAACCTCCAACTCCTGGGCTCAAGCGAGTCTCCTGCCTCCGCCTCCCAAGTAGCTGGGACCACAGGCGCCCGCCACAACGCCAGGCTATTTTTTGGTTGCAGCCGTCATTGTTGTTTGGCGGGTCCGGGCTGGGGATTCAAACCCGCCACCTTAGGTGTACGTGGCTGGCGCCTTAGCCGGTTGAGCTATAGGCACCGAGCCAAGAAATCAGATATTTCAAATTGCCTGCTGGTTCTCTGTACTTAAATAAATGGACGAAAAAGATTTTTACCTTTCAGGTGCTAATCATCAGGAATCCCTTGTGCTTCAACCAACCTCTAAAACTTTAAGTGTCAGGAATAGTCACAGTGTCAAAGGACCAACATGCTGACCTGTGTACGGGGACCCTGTGGCCTGGGACCAGAGGGAACCCAAATGAATTTCTTCCTCAGCAGGACTGGCCACATGCTCAGATCCTTCTTCCACCAATACTGGTCTGGGCAGAAGGACCTTTGACCCCTCTCTTCTGTTATTTATCATAAGCACGTTGGTCATTATCACAGGCCACGTAACAAATAGAAATGTTTATCTCTCTGCTTAATAAAACCACAGAACAACAGTTTAACCTCTTTTTGTTCCAGGCAGTACCTTAACTAAACATATGGTTTACTAGAAGGTAGTGAGAGAACCTTCTTGATGTAAATCTAGCATGTTTTGGTCTGTGCTTGTTAACAGTGTCCAGCATAAACTTTGAACCATGAGGTCACGGAGGCTGCAGGAGATCATCCCCCCTGCACTGCTGCTAGCAATGGGTGGACAGGCCTGGCTGCTCTGGCTCTGGGAGACTTCCATGAACTGGGAAGGGATATCACAAAATCGGGGTTTGGCAGGTTCTCCCAGTCTGTGCCCAGGTCTGCTTCCTTGTCGCTTACATGCTAGTCTCCATGCTCATCAGATTCTCCAGCAGCTGGAGTCTGTGGATCTACAAATTCCACAGACTCCTCAGGCTCTGCTCTCCCTTCAAAGGGCTCCTACCTGCCTAGGTGTTCGAAGTTTGAAGTGACCAAGTCCATTAGATTCCTGAGGGTATGCAGTGGTTGCAATTGATCTAAATTTACATGCTGGGCAAAATGAAGGTAGAGAATGTTTGCATTCCATTTCTTCACTGCTCTAATAAATCCCTGCCTGCAGAGGTATTCCCCACTAAATTCACTGTTGCACAGCTGTTGGGGCAGATTCCCATGAAGTATGTGAGACTGTGGCCCAGCTGAGTGGCACAGCATAGCACAGCACTGACAGCGAGCTGGGCCGCTGTGCTCCCCCTCGGGCCCCTGTGCTGTTTTCTTGTCTTCCACCCAACCATAGCAGGTGGAGTAGTCGCCGTGGTTAGGAGGCTGATCCACGGCCCTGCGATGCTAATGCTGGTGTCTCCGTTGTGACTGTCACAGACTCTCGGTCCTGAGAGGTAGTCGACCTCCGGGCTTCAGCAGGCTGGTCACGGTGCTGGAGGTCACGGTGCTGTCACTCTCGGAAGGCACATCTGCAGGGTCTTCCCTTCACTTTTTCGTTTCCATCACACATTGTTTGTTTCAGCTGCTCAGTCCTCATCTTGCAGGACATTATGTCCCATCTCAGCTGACCTGTTATCCATTTTCCTTCCATAGGTTCTAATACTTCTTTTTGAAATTCTTCTTGCTTACTCTTAAGCCAGCTTAACCTTTCCTTCTTATCAAAAAACATCTCCTGGTCTTGACCATCGAAATAGATAAAGGCACTGGCTCAGGTCAGCCACCAGTGGGTGGTTGTACACAGCAGGCAGAGCTCCACGGCCATGGCAGCCCCTCCACATGGTTGGCAGAGCCCACCAGGTCCCAGGAGAATGGCCAAGGCCTGCAGCCAGGGGCCTGCAGTGTCACGGCTCCCTTTCCACTCCAAAGGGAACTAAGTTTCAACGTGAGTTTCCAAATGAGCAAACATTCGTGCCCCAGCACCCCCTTCACCCCTTCAGTGTGTAACACTTGCCTGGTCATCACTTGTTTCCCACAATCCTAATATTTTTGAAGAACATGGGCCAGTTGCTTTGCAGAGGGTCCCTCGCTTTGGGTGCGTCTGAGGTTTCCTCGGGTTTCGATTCGGGTTACACGTGTTTGGCAGGAACACCAGTGAAGCAACACTGTGATCTTGGTGCATCCTGACAGGAGTTCATTTTTTCATTAGGTGGGTTATTGCTTCAGCTCTTTCCTGATAACTTCCATTCATTCTTTTCCTAAAGGAATCTGCAGGGTAGGGTGGCACAGGGGGCTAGGCCTCCCAGGCACCCAGCAGGATTCCGTTTCTCCACCTTCCACCATTGTCCTACTTGCCAAGGCCTAGACCTCCAGAGAGAATGATGGCCTTCCTGATGTTATGAGAGTAGGTGAAGCTAAGAAGGGGTTTGGGGTGGAGATAGCTGGCCAAGAATGACCACTACATCTGTATTACACTAGACAGATCCTCCTAACCTACCTCCTGGAGATGGAGTATGCAGTGATTCCTGTTTCTGAGTAACTTTAGCAAAATGCTTAGCATCAGCACTAATTAAAATACATCTACATCTAAGTATGCATAAAGCACCACAGTGCCTTAAACCTTGGGAGCTAGGAGTGTTTTTAAAATAAGTCCACAAATCATTTGAAGTTCCTTTCTTCAATGCAGCCTAATTCCTCTCTGCCTGAGTACAGGCTCTTCTGAGTGACTCACTTTTAATCAATGAGGTGTAGTGAAAATCATGTTATAGGATTCTCAAGGAGAGGTTATAAAAGGCACCGAGCTTTTGTCTTGCTTTCTCTCTGGGGCCACATACTCCCCAGGAAGCCAGCTGCCACATCACAAGGACACTCAAGTGGCCCTCTGGAGAAGCCACATGGTGAGGAATGGAGGCTGCATCCCCTGACCATGTGAAGGAGCCATCCTAGAAGCCCATCCTCCAGCCCTGGTCAATGCAACAGATGACGACTGCAGCCTCATGAGAAACCCACGCTGGAACCACCTAGCGAAGTCACCCCTGGATTCCCGTCGTGAACATTGGGAGATAACAAACACATGCTGTGTAAGCCGCTGAGTTCTGTGACATTTTGTTACATAGCAATAGATGACTAACACAGGCCGCCTAATCTTTCCCATAGCAACCGTGATGAAAGGTAACACAGGCTCTGCTGAGCACTGGGGGAGCAGCCTAGCCTGTCACTTGGCCACTAGATTCCTAAGTGCTGCTATCCCAGAGCTGGTGTCAGCTTCCCTGTCTCCCCTAGTTCAAGGTGTGCCTTGGGAAGCAAAGACAAAGCCTCTGTCTTTCCCATGACTGTCCTTCAGATGAGTGAACTGGGATTACACCTGCCACCTGAGTTCTCTTCCCGCGGCTATGGGAGTGAGGAGGGGAGGCCATGTATTTTGAGGACTTCAGGAAGAAAGACTGTCTGTGTACAGGAAAAAACCTACAATTGTTTATTCTCTCTTCCACAATCTCCTAAAACCTCCAACCAACAAAATATCTGGGGTTTTTCCCCAACACTAAGTAATTCTCTGCTCTGTAGACACCAAGTGACCTACACTCTAACTCAATTCTGCCACTAGTCAGAGTTAGTGCGGACTGCGCAGGCTAAGGGCCCTGCCTCAGCGGACTGCTCCCTACTTCAAACTTCAATTGCAAGTATGAGGTCCCTGGTTACCTGTGACAACTACCTCCTGGGTCTGCATCACTTGCTAGACTCAGGGAAGCACCCTACTGCCTCTCACTCACTTATTACAAAGGACACAGGCAGAGCTGCAAAAGGCAAGGTCGGGGATGGAGGGGGGGCGGGAGTAATGCAGTTTCCACGCCATCTCCACCAGCGCTTGGACGTGTTCAGCAACCTGGGAGCTCCGAACCTGTCCTGTTGAAGTTTTATGACGGCTTCGTTAGCTAGACATGGTTGACTAAATCACTGGGCATTAGTGATTAGCTCAACCTTCAGCCCCCACCCCTCCTTGGAGGTTGAGGGGGTGGGGTAGGACCAAAAGTTCCAACACTCTAGTCACATGGCTGGTTCTCCTGGCAACCAGCCCTCAGCACAAGGCTGCTCTGGAGCACCCAGCCCTCAGTCTTCTCACTAGCATAGAAACAGAACACCAAGGATTTTAGGAGCTGTGTGACAGGAACCAGGGCCAGAGGCCAAACATATATCTTTTTACTAATATATCACAATATCATACAGTGCAATCAGGCCACATTCCTTCATGCACTAATCCAAGAGGGACAGAGTTCTATGGAGCCTCAAAAAACAGGTGGCACCAGTCCTGAACTACTGGAGAATAATAGGAGTGAGGACTGAACTTTGACCTTTTTCTTCTGCCACCAAATTCCATTTTAAGGGGGCCTGATGCATCATGCCTACGAATGATAAAATCTCACTCAATAGTGGGTATTAACATACTGTGGTCTGCTCCCCACCCTGATTCTGTTCTAACATCCCAGGAGAGATGGAAGACCTTTATCTTGATTCAGCCATTCCACTCCTCTGACCCCTGATCTTTTAGACAAAGTCTAACTCTTGTAACCAGTTGTCAACTGAAGAATCCCCAAACCCACCTATGACTTGTAAGCCCCTGCTTTGGGAATATCCCACCTTTTGGGGCTGAACCAATGTATACCTATAACTTTACCTATAATGACTGTCTCCCTGAAATGTTTAAAACCAAACTGTAATCCCACCACTGTGAGTCCACTTGCTCAAGGCTTCTTGTGGATGGCTTTGGGTTGTGGTCCTCAAATTTGGCTCCAAATAAACCTCTTCAAATTATTTCAGAGTCTGGATTTTTCATCTATGGAAGTAACAATGATAATCAGCACTGACTTAGCACTTAAACTGTGTGCCAGGGTCCTTTCTGTGTGTTTTGTATATGCTGATTTATTCTTTCTCACCATGGTTCACAATTATCACTTCCTTTCACAGGTGAGAAAACTATAGTGCAAGAGGATTATAACTTGTCCAGGGTTTCAGCACCAGCAAGCAGCAGAGTATTTCACGCCAGGCAGCCTTGACTTCAGAATCCACACTCCTAACCACCACTTGGCACAGCCTTCCCTGCTGGGCCTAGCTCATCCCAGAGCTGCCTGAAAGCTGTTTCAGAAACAAAAACACTGTTTACTGAGGGTCTGCTATAGATCAGGACCTGGACTGAGCACCTTGCACATGCTAGAAAAGTTATGGAAAAAATCAAGGCAATTATTTATTCAACATTTATTTATCAAAAACAGACACTTTGCTGATCCTGATGGGGACACAGCAGTGACTTGGAGGAATACCCTATGCAAATAATAACTACTTTGAGGCAGATAGTAAGAGTTGTCTTCTTGGAGAGACATAGACAGAGCAATGTTGTGGTCTAAATTTTTGTGTCCCTCTCTTCCGAATTCATAAGTCAATATTTTTTTTTATTTTTTGAATCTTACTCTGTTGCCCAGGCTAGAATGCCATGGTGTCAGCCTACCTCATAGCAACCTTGAACTCCTGGGTTAATCAGTCTTCCTGCCTCAGCCTCCTAAGTAGCTGGGACTACAGGCACCCATGCCCAGTTAATTTTTTTCTATTTTTAGTAGAGACAGGGTCTAGCTCTTGCTCAAGCTGGTCTCAAACTCTTGAGCTCAGGGGATCCTCTTTCCTGGGCCTCCCTGAGTGCCAGGATTAGAGACATGAGCCACCATACCTGGCCTGTATGTTGGGATTCTAACTCCCAAGGTGATAGTATTAGGAGGTGGAGTCTTTGGGAGAGGTGATTAGGTCATGAGAGGGGAGTCTCATCATGGCATTGATGTCCTTAAAAAATATTCCCAAAGGAGCTCATTTGTCTGTTCCACCATGTAAGAAAGCAGCAAAAAGACACCATCTGTGAACCAGATAGTGGGTCTCACTGGATGCTAAATTTGTTAGCACCTTGATCTTGAACTTGCCAGCCTCCAGAACTGTGAACAATAAGTGTCTGTTGTTTATAAGCCACCTAGTCCATGGCATTTTGTTGTAGCAGCCTGAAAGGACCCAGCCAAGCGAGGCACACAGAGGAAGATGGGGCCTAATGGCACCTGAGCAACTTCTTCTCTTGTTTGTTTTTTTAATATGTAGCCCAAAATGTCACTGAGTAGTCTTCTTTAATAGGCAGTTGTTTGAGCTGGTTGTTGAAGGGTGATATGATTGGGGAAGGCAGAGTTGGTAGAAGAGCATGCTAGGAGGGGATAGTGACATCGCCAGCTAAGATGTGAATAATAAGGCTTCACTCTAACTGAAAACACAGCAATGAGATAAAAAGATGAAAACAATGTAAACAATATATTGGGGTCTTTTTAGTCTAATTCCATGTTTAAGACATGATTTTATAAGAAACCCTGGTCTTGAGGTGGCTGCTGATTTGGGATTTCAGTGAATCCGTCCTAGGCTGGAAAGGCAGAGGCCCTGTGAGGCCTTCATCTGCAGCAGATGAAAACTGTCAGAACCCCAGAGCCCCCAGGACATTCATTATCATGATGACAAATATTGCTATTTATAAACTCTTCTGCCTGGTACAATTTCTTGTTGAACCCTCCTCCCACCCCCCAAGTTTTCATTTGGAAAATAAAACTGGCAGCCAATAGATCTTCACACTTCTTATAGACCTGTTGGATAAACACATAAATACTCATAGCAATCATTTTATGTGTAATGGATGGGGTGCAGAAGGCACAATGGGAGATCTGAGAGCTGTTTCCTGGGATTCCCTCTTCTCTGTGCCTGGCACCTTTGAGCAAGACATGAATGACCCTACTCACTTCCAAAGTGTGATGTGTCCACATGAACTGGGGCCAAAGTCATGACCCTGGTCCCCAGGTGGGGGAAGCCCTTTCCAAGGGGTGTGACATGCTTTTAGATACTTGTACTTTTTGAGATTTCTGGGGAAAGGCAGATTCCAGTGTTGTTAGGCCTGGTGCTTATACAATTGTGAATCTTTTAAGAAAAAGAATACCTTAGAGATGAACCTATTATGAAAAAAAGAAAATACCAAATTATGACTACAAAGTGAGATTTGAAAATTACTATTTATTGAGAATGATTAAAGAAGGCCAAGTGAAATTCTTGTAATGCTAGCACTCTGGGAGGCTGAGGGAGGAGGATCGCTTGAACTCAGGAATTTGAAACCAGCCTGAGCAAGAGCGAGACCCTCTCTTTACTAGGAATAGAAAAACTAAGCAGGTGTTATGGTGGATGTGTGTAGTCCCAGCTACTCAGGAAACTGAGGCAAGAGGATTGCTTGAGCCCAAGAGTTTGAGGTTGCTATGACCTATGATTCCATGGCACTCTAGCATGGGCAAGAGAGTGAGACTCTGTCTCAAAAAAACAAAAACAAAAACAAAAACCAGAATGATTAAAGAAATCACAAAATACAATACATTTTTAATCTTAAAAAATGAGAAGAAATAATAAAATTTCACAAAATTCAGAAAAATGAGATAATAGTTTATGAACAGGATGACATATGATTAAAATATTTTTTTTCTACTCTTTGGGGCCACAAACTCTCTAGAGCACTCTTTTAAATGACAACAATTTTATAATATTCTGTAGAGAAAAGACAAGTAAGTCTTGTCAGACTCCCACATGTTTGGTTGAATTTTTTTTCTCATGTATTGATTGTTTCAAAAAGTTTCTTTGAGCTTTATGACTCATTATTGGAAATGCCATGTAAGTGTTTAAGATTATTGTAAATCTGGGGAAGACTTTTAACAAAATTTCTTTCCTTTATGATTGCAAGACCTCAGAGAATATCAAATTTTTATCTGCAGTTTTCTTCTTAAACACTCTTTGAGTTAGAATTACTCATTGATTCATTAACCAGTTAGTCATTCCTGTCTTCATTGTGGAGCTGTATCAGGAGCTGTATGTTATGCTCAGAAGTGTCAGTTTTCATATTAAAGCAATAAGAAATGTAAATCTTTCTCCATGTATTCATATGATTCACTTCTTTTCATTAACAGAATTATTAAACAATCCAAGGGTCTATTAATTGTAATTCTGTTGGAAAGTTATCTCTTCTGCTTGCTGAATTATTACTTTTGATGTCATTAAGCATTTTTGGGTTATAATTCTATCGTTTCTGTCAGAATAATTTCTATTTATTTCATTACTTTTCTTTTTGCTTCATTAACCTTTTTTCCTGAAATTTCTCTCAGTTCCTGACTAGGCACATCTTACAGATAATAAGAGAATATATACCCTTCATATACACCAAAATTGGGAATCGTACTCTTTTATATTTTTATTGAAATATTCCAAAAATGTCTTTCCAAATTGAACTAAAATGGTTTGTTCAGTTTTAACAAACTTATAAGTAAACACCTTGCTTCTTACTTGTGTTCAAATTATTCTTCTGAATCTTCAAAAGTAAATTTTTATGATCTTTTAAAGATTATTGCGGTCCTGTGTCAAGTCTTGAATGGATTTATAATAATAGATGAGGCCCTATCTAAGTACTTCTGTGTTGGGTCTTGTAGGACATACACTGAAATGAAACATGTGGCCCTGCACATTTTGGAGTATTCCTGGAAGCCATTTCTATAGCAGACAGCCAACAATAACTTATCAATACATGGAAGTGATAGTGATGTCAAGCTACATGATTACATTCCAATAAGCACAAATCACTATCTCTTCAATTCAACTTCAATTCAACCTCTTAACCAAATGACCAAAATGCTCAAGGTCACTACAACACTTACTGGCATGAGGTGGAATATGATGGAGGAAAAGTTACAATGGAAAGAAACAATGGTTTCAACCAATTGCAATAAATAGTGTTTATTCTTAGGGAAGTGCTCTAAAAATGAGGGGAAAATTTGAAAGAGTTCTCAATGGACAAATTTAGGATAATTGGAGCAATGAGTGTAATGGATTATAACCCAGCAATATTTGTGAGTTTATAGTGATATAAATAAAATAATTAACTAAATAAGTAAATGGGATTATATCCAAAAGATGCCTGTAATCTTACATTTATGGCCACGTAATTCACATTTGCAAAGATATGGAATCAACATAAATGACTATCTACCAAGAAGTGGATAAAGAAAATGTGGTATATATACACCAGGGAATATTACTCAGCCATAAAAAAGAATGAAATAGAACAGGCATGATTACTTACACTGATGATCCCAACATTTTGGGAGGCTGAGATAGGAGAATCACTTGAGGACAGAAGTTCAAGACCAGCATGGCAACATAGTAAGACTATCTCAGAAAGAAAAAAAAAAAAAAGAAGAACAAATGAAATAATGTCTTTTGTGGAAACTTGGGTGGAATTGGAGACCATTATCCTAAGTGAGGTAGCTCTGGAACAGAAGAACAAACACTGTATGTTCTCACTTATAAGTGGGAGCTATGTGACAGGTATGTGGGGCATACAGAGTGGTACAATGGACATTGGAGTCTAAGAAGGGGAAAGAATGGTAGGGGTGTGAGGGAAGAAAAACCATTTGTTGGGTGCAATGTACACTATTTGGGTGATGGATGTGGGTGAGGGAAGGAGAATCACCTATTAAGTGCAATGTACACTGTTTGCATAATGGATACACTAAAAACCCAGATATTATCACTGTAAAATATGTCCAAGCAACCAAATACCACTAGTACTCCTAAATCCATTCCCAAAAATGAGGAAGAAGGGTCATCTCTTTCACAGAGTATTTCCAACTAGTCAATGTAGGAGGAAAGGTGGAAATAGAAAAATCACCATTTGGCAAATACCACAGTAATATTTGTTTTGATAACAATCATCATTAGACTCTAAAATCAGTGAGAAAATTATGATGATATAAGAATACTTGTATAGTATCAACATATCTCTTTATCAGATACTTATTAATTACTACAGGGAAAATTAACCAAGTAGTCAAAGTTAACACCACCAGTAATGATGCATACTGATATCATGTACCATTTGACGTAACGCTTGAGAGGGATGTAACATCACAGTCATATGAGTGGAATATTTAGGGGGCCAGTGGCTTTGGACATGAAGGAACATCCTCTGGAAATAAATTATTGTATCTCACACCTCCCACCACTGAGAAAGAAGCCCAATACCTGGTAGATCTTTTTGGATTCTAGAGGCAATAAATTAGCGATATTGTTCCAACCCATTTACCAGGTAACACGTGAGGCTGTCAGCTTTGAGTCATAGCAGAATAGGGTACAATGCAAGAAACCCATGCTGCTTGGCCAAGTGATTGAGCAGACCATATTGGTAATAGCTATCTGTGGTGAAAGACACCACGTGGAGCTTTTGGCAAGCCCCAGTAAGAGAATCATAAAGACACTTGAGTTCTGGGCCAAGGTTATGCCTTTTGCAGAGGAGAATATATACACCATTTGCAAATAGCACCTGGCATGCCACTTTCCTGATAAAGGCGTAGCATCTGACAGATGATTATATGGCCAAAACTACCCATCATGAGCCAAGACGTGTCCATCCTACCAAGACACAAGGTTGGCAGGCCCAACAGCAACTGTGTTAATGGAAGCAGGACATCTGGGACAGATGGTGAATGTAAGCTGCACTAGTAGGTGGCCCAGACCACTATGGCAAACACCACTATTGTACCAATGTTTTTCCCTTAGATAAAACTTGTGGCTAATTAATGGATGACTTATGGCCAAGGTGATAGAGATGGAAAAAAGGCTATGAGTGGTTCAAAGCTGAGATTAGCCTTGTTTTGACTGTGCTGGCCAAAAAATGGACTGCTATGGCACTACAGCCCCACTCAGGGTAGTCTTGGAAAACAATAGTAAGGGAAATCCTCACATGAGGCAGAGCACATTCACTTTGTATGAGAAGATAAGTGACCCAAAGTGGGAATATATAGCACAGGGATGTGAGAAATGAGTGGGTTGACTGGCCAGAGGCCTGAAAGGAGAATAATTTTCAGACTGGAGAAGAGCATATCTGGACCTATAGAAGCTGGCCATGGAGGGAAGACTTGGCACTGCATGTCAGCACCCACCAGAAAGCACCTGCCACAGAAGAGGCACTAAGCTCTGTGAAGATGGGCCTGCATCCTAAGTCAAAGATCAACATGTGCCTTGGCATCCCCACTAGGTAGAACACACAGGTCCAGGATAAAGGCGTGGAGGCAGGAAAGACCCTACATACCACCATTGCTAGTGTCCCACTTGGCAATTAATGCTTACTGCTTCTCATCTCTGTAACTGGCTCAGTGGGTCTGGGGGTCCTGGAAACACTTATACCAGGGGCCACAAGGAGTGTCCTATTAAAGTTTAAGCTTTGGCTGCTGCCTAATCACGTTGGGCTCCTTGTGCCAAAAGACCAGAAGGGAAGGGAAAGAGACCACTCACCAGCAGGGGTTATTGACCCTTGCTGTCAGGGGGAGAGGGGCTGTATTTACACAGTGAAGGCTGCCCCAGGCGATTTTTGGGGGCTTTTCTCCTGTCTACTTTCATTGGTAAATTGACAAGTGTAGCAACCATGGCCTAAGAACAGCTAATGACCAGACACACAACGATGATGGTTTGGATCATCCCACCACTAAGAAAGTCAACAGTGAGAGGAATGTACAATGGGTGATTATGGCCTTGAGGCTACCTACAGGCACTTAGATTATAGACCATCCCTCTAATCTTTCTCCTGTAAGTGGTCAGGAGACCAACCAGAATCCTCAAGGAGCTGTTCCCACGTTAGATTTGATCAGTGTAAGATGTGGACTGTAGTGACTGCTCTGGTGTGTCATCCAGGTGTCTTCTTTTTGGCCCAGGTGTGGGCTATTGACTACTCACTTCTGAGCCCTTCCGGGAATTGCCCCTTGCTGAAGGCAGCTTCTGGCCCCAAAGACTGGGGCCCCGTGTCTCTATTTGGGATGATTCAGGACCATCTCAGCTCCAGGGAACCCTGTAGAATTGGTGGAGGTCTCTGTTGCCTCTGCATCACAGCCTTGGTCTTCTCTCTGCTCATTCCTGTACCCTCAGTTCCTTATAGGTGGTGTCCCCAACAGCAATTCTCAGAGAACTGGGGTCTCTTTCCCAGGGAACCTGACTCCAAGACTCCAGAATTTGCTACATGCTCTTGATGTGAGTAGGGGTGTTTGCCCCTGTACAATGGTTCAACTACTATAGATGTAAAACAGAGCTCCTACCAACTGGACATCTGGGGTGAACAGGAATAAACTATTGTGGTTCAAGCCACTGAGATTTGGTGGCTAGATGTTTCCCATCTGGACTGATGCAGAAACAGCACAATCATTCAGCCTTTAAAAATTTATAGATTCCAGTTCCAGTTCAGAGGTGGCTGAAGCCAAATTGTGGATCTGCACTTAATGGCTAACAAATTAGAATCAAGCTATAAAGAGTCAAATGGAGTCAGAGGGGCTAAGGGTCATCACTGGAGCTTTTCTTGAGCCTGACTGAGAGTTTCAGGATGGAACTGGATTGCTTGGGGTCGTTGCTGGACAAATCTGGAACATGGGGATGGGGATGCATGACCAGTCAGCATCTCACAGTTAAAATTGGTTGGCCAGCTGAACATGTGGCTTCAGGTCACTGCCAAGAACTTCTTGCAGGCAATCCAGATGAGTCTGCAAGTGAGAAGTGAGTCATCAATGCCTGCATCCATGAGAAAAATAAAGCTTAATAATCTGGTGTTGCGTTCCATGCTTTTTTTTTTTTTCCAGTGGAAGGCATGGACCCAAGACAAATGCCTCAGTGCTACAAGGTATAGTCTCAGACAACAGTGTTTGTGAAGGGCCCTTCCGAGGAGGTTTAAGCAATGATTTCTGTTGGTGAAAGTTGACCTGAGGGAGACTTTATATCATGGCCCTGTCTGACCAGATGGATGGGAAGAGTTTCTTGATCCTATGAAGGGTTTCTTGATACCCATAATTATGACCTGCAATTTACTGCAATGTTGTCTGGCTCAAAACGTGCTGCTGGGTACTAGAGTCTCACCCCTTAATATTTTATGAGTCAAGTTTTGAGCATTTGTTTCTTGCCGACTTAATCAACCTAAGAGCCACAGTCAGTGCATCTGGCCTCTTCAGTCTAGTCTCTGCATAGCTTTTGGCTACCTTATTATTTTTAATCCCACTCTGGTATTTTGCTGCTTCTGCTGACTGCAGACAATGTGGCTTTGACGGCATTTATGGCTCTGCGGCTCTACAACTTTAAGACCTGACCTATAAGATGCACGGCAGTATGGCTGCAGAGTATTTTAAACCTGGGGAAGAGGTTTTTAGAGGTCTTTTCCTGATCACCACTGTGTCGGCCTTGCCACATGGATATACTTCTATCCGTCTTGAAGAGACACATAAATTACCGAAACATGTCCATACAAATAGCAATTTCTTTATCTGGATAAATTTAGCTTGAATATTAACTATAAGTAGCCCCCAAGGAACAGAATAAACTGCTTTCTTTTTCTTGACAGTCCCTTCCTTTCTCTCACATCAACTGTGAGCCTTAGAAATAGGTCAGCTCTCGTTATACTATGGCCAGACTAGAACATTTTGGAACATACCAGTCAAATCTCATGTTTCCTAATATCCCCTCTTTATCTGCATGGATTGTGTCAAGAGGCAATTCCTTTCACACAAGACAGGGTATGTGTGCAAAAGACACACTGCCATCTCCAAAGCTTCTGATGTGAGACTGGGGCGTTGTCCAAAATTACTGTCTAAAGAGTCTGATGCAAGCTGAGAATAGCCAAGGACTTTAGCTGTGCTGTTAACCCAAGCAAACATCTTTTTAGGTAGCATCAAGTCACTAGAAATTTTAGTTCCTCCAGAAATTTCTCTATCGTCCCAACCTGCCCACAGGCACAATAAGTCAGACTTTAAAGAAGGAAGCATGCTCAGTTCAGGTAAGGGCAGCATGTCTGACCCTCAGGGGCAATGGTGCTTCCTGTGGAGAACAGATTGCATCCTGGAGATTAGTCCTTTTCTTTTCCTCTCTTAAACCAGTGATGGCTTTACAGTGTGCTAAGCACTGTGATAAGCCCTTCACAACCCAGAACCCTGGGAGGTGGCCTTATCTCCATTTTGCAGATAAGAGAAATCTCAGCATCCAAGAGTCTGAGTTGCACTGGCTGAGCCTGCTTCTGAATGTAGGTGCGACTGCCCCTAAAGCCCTTGCACTCACCTCTGCTGCAAATGTCCCCCTCTTTGTGGTGCTAGCTTAAGCAGGAGACTCCTGTGGATCAACCTGCGCGTCTCGGGATTGCAGCAGCAGGAGGAGATATATTTGTCAATATCATCGCTTAGTCTCTCATTCCTCAACCCGTGGTGCACTGAGGAAAACAGATCCTAAACAAGGAAACACACAAATTAATACATCATTACAAAGTGTGATAAGGGACTTTTTTTCAGTGAATTTCCATCTGCAACGGCAGGACTGGCAAAGCAATTTCAGCTACGTGGTTTGTGAATTGGAACCGAAAGAAGTGCTAGTGTAGCAGTATTCAAAAGAAATATAAAGCAAACCATATAAACCAGTGTACCAGCCATGTTAGAACAAATAAAAATGAACATGTGAAATTAATAATGTATTTTACCCGCTATATCCAAAATCTCATCAGAACCAGTTTCTCACTATTAATAAGATATCATACACTTTTGTTTTCAGAATAAGTCCTTAAAATCCCGTGAATATTTTAAGCTCACAGCACATCTCAATTTGAACGAGCCTCATCTCAAATCCTCGACGGCCACATGTTGACAGTGGCTGCATAGCACACCTTCAGTGACATAGACAGTGCCATCTTAATAGTAAGCAAGT
Source organism: Otolemur garnettii (assembly GCF_000181295.1). Taxonomy (NCBI): domain Eukaryota; kingdom Metazoa; phylum Chordata; class Mammalia; order Primates; family Galagidae; genus Otolemur; species Otolemur garnettii. The sequence goes on along the minus strand of NW_003852455.1, from coordinate 10,181,103 downwards.
AGTTTGCATCCTTGAATGACATGGGGTTACTGTCCCCCCCAAATCATAGATCTTCATTTAATTGTGGAGGTTGGGGGATGCTTAGAGAAAGGAAATTGACTAGACATCAATACATTTAAAAAAATTTTTTATTTATTTACTTTTTTGTTATGGTGGCTTGAACCCACCATCGCTGGTACACAGAACCACTGAGTTACAGGTGCCTAGCCCATCAGTACATTTTATAGCTCCTCCAGTGATTCTAATGTGTGATGAGGGCTGAGGACTATTCTGCTTCAAGCAATAACAGTTTTGTACCCAAAGTCTTCAAAATAAAGTGACAAGCCTGAATCCCTCTATCTTAGCCCCAGTTGATAACCATTCACCTGCTTCCCCACCCCTGCAAGCTCAGCCCTAGTGCCAGGCTCTGGGGCTGTGACCTTAGTCTGGGCTGGGGCTGCTGGGCTCTGCTTTGACAAATCTCCTGATGCTATGGTCATTACTGGGTTGTGCCCTGTGCCCAAGGTTGTCTCCCTTGTCTCTTCGCAGGAAAACTGCCCAGGGTCTCTAACCTTGGACTTCCTTGTTTTTGTTAGTTCTCTTTCCTGTCCCCTGCTGTCCTATCTACTTACCTTTTCTGGGAATCCCTTTTGTGAGACTCCATCCTTTCTCTCACCTGTTGGACACCTAACACCTCTTACCAGGTCGTCCTGATGCTGCAAACTCACTGCTCCCCCATATCTGCCCCTTGCCAGCCCCACAGTCTCTGGACACTGGGTGCCTCCAGCCTGCCTGTTCTCCCCCCCCCCAACACCTTCCCCAGCACCTGCTCTACCACCCTGCCTTGCTGCTTAACCCCTCCCTGCCCAGTCCAGAATACTTCAGCCCAAGCTCCTTCAGCATCGATCATAATGGCTCATTAATCTTTATATCTAGATACTTCATCCTAGAGCCCAGGAAACCAGAAGCTCTGCTTGTTTCTATTTTCACCCCTTTCTCCTTATCTTTTATTATTTTTTTAATGAATGGTATTTATTTCAGATTAACACCAGTGTACAAATGATTAGGTTACCTTGTTTGTGTTTCTCAGGTAAGGTTCATGTTGTAGTTGAGCCCTTTGCCCAGGGGGTGTGCTGTAACCCTTACATTGTGCACCTTAGGTGAGAGCTTATCAGCCCCCCTCCCCATTTCCCCTCTGTCTCCTTCCCCTCCACCCCATTGAATTCAATTGTGGTTTTCTCTCTTGTGGGTGTGTCATTGTTTATCTATTGGTTTTTGCTAGTATTGAGTATATTGGATACTTGCTTTTCCATTCTTGTGATACTTTACTAAGAAGAATGTGTTTCAAGCCCATCCAGGTAAATACAAATGATGTAAAGTCTCCGTCTTTCTTTATGATGGAAAAGTATTCCATGGTATGCATATGTCCTTTTTTTCAATCTCATCTCCAGCTGCTTCTCTCTCCCTAGGCTTGCCATCCCCAGAGAAGAGGATAGAAAGCCTAATACTATGTAAATAGCAGAGCAAACTGTCCTCCCTCCCGGACACCAACTACAAGGAGGCTCTTCTACCCTGTGACGGGGGCAGGTGTTTACTCCCCAGCTGACTTACTACCTGCACTGCTCTGAGCATCAATAGGGCCACAAACCCAGGTAGGAAAACCTCTACTAGGAAATTTGATTTCTAGCTGTCAGTTTTCCCTTGAAGTCTCTTGGATAAAACTCACCTGAGATTTTTACCAAAAGTCCTAAGAATTGTTATAATCAGCCCTGTAGTTCTGTTATGAAGGTATAGAACCCTTGGTTGAAAAGTTAATAATTATTATGCTATTTTGCATAAGCTTACAGCTGGTTTCCCCAGAGACAAACTTGTCAGATAAATAAAATTAAGGCTGTGAGGCTGTTATCTAAAACCTGCAATTCTATTCCCAACAGAGATTTAAAGAAAGATGAAAATGAAGAAAAGAATAATTTCTAAATCAGTTCATCACATACAGAGGTCAGGAGTTAGGAGCCTCTTCCACTGCAAGAGGGGGACAGGAGGGATGACTTTCCCCAGTGGTGGCAATCCCCACCGCCCTAGGCCACAAAGTGCGATTTCTGGGAGCTGGCCACTCTAGCTCTCTTTGGCTCTCTCTTGAAACTATTGTAACATAAATTGGCCTGCCCATTGGATGCATGTCAAGTTTGTCTCCAGATCATTCAATCCTGTCAATTAATCTGAAACGCTAAAATTTAGTAGCAATAATTGATGGGTGAACATTGCAGAACATAGCATGAGGCTTGAAGAGTCTGGGATGGGAGGATGGATGGATGGATGGATGGATGGATGGATGGACAGGGGCCTGCTGTACTAACCATGAATAGAATTTGCGTGTGCCTCTTATGTGTAGTGGGAACATATCTCAAAACATCAATCAATGTATTTTTTTGTCCCTGATATTGTGTTTTCATTTCTTACCTACTCCACCATTACAAATTCAGAGATAATAATGTATCTTTTTCACAGGATCATCGTGAGGATTAAATCAGATTTATTTGGGGACAGCTGTTTAGCCAGCTATCAACGTTATTCTCCCCATTGTACACTAGTAACTTGTCTGAGGTCACACAGTTAGTAAGTGGTAGCTCCTAGATCTGCCCTGCACCACTGGGAACAGCTGCTGGCTTGGATTTCTCCAGAACCACACTCTTCCCCCTTAGAGAAAGAACAGCACCACTGAGACTTCCCCACACCAGTGCAGACCAGTCCTCTCCTCCCTCAAGTGGGGATGCTGGCTGAGATAGAAGGAAAAAAGAGGGGTGGGTGTGTCAGAGGCAGGTGTATAAAGAAGGTCTGCTATCCCATTTGAAAAATTATGATAGATGGAAGGACTCAGGTATGATTTCTCAAAAAATCGTATAGGAATGGAAGCTCACTTGTTCATTTTGGAAGCCCCAAGCCCCATGGCTCTGATGGCCCCTCATGCAAGAAAGAAATGCAGAGTAAAGAGGCGCAGAAGAGAAGCTGGCAGCTCAGCCCTCCCTTGGCTCCTCTCTTTGAGATTCTTTAAATCAAAAGACTTTCAGTGGTTCTGTGCAAAGACAGGGCCCTCTCTGACTTCCTTCACCCCTGTGCTGGCAGCAGAGTCTCTGCTTGCTAAGAATGGTGAATACAGTCCAAAAGGAAGCAGATCATAGTCAGATCATAGCTGAAATCTGGCTCCATCAAGCACTAGCTGTGTCTTCTGTCTCTTGGGAAAATTAATTCTCCATCTAAGAGAGTGTAACTGGTGGAAAGGTACTGAGGAAATCAGCCTTTTGGCTAGAGGCACAGTCTGTAACCCTCCAGGGGTCTTCTAACCACGAGTCCCCCAAAGAGAGCAGAGCTTGAGAGCCGACAGAGCTACTCAGGGGCTGCGCAGCTGGAGATGGCTGATGGCCAAGTTGTCTCCTCCCCAAGTGCAACTTGCTGCTTAGAGAGACAACAAAGTGTCACCAGGGCAGGAAGGTGACTTGTCAAATAGGTGACCTCAGGCATGCTTAAAATTCAGATTCCAAGAGTACTCTTCTTGACAGCAAAACAGCCACTATGTTTTCTCCATGAAGATTTCACCTATACCTCTCATAAGTCCTACTTTGCAGTGCTCAGTGACAACAACAATAAACTATTACCGGCAAAAATCTTTCATCTGTAACTGCAATCTGGACATTTTTACAACTATATTTCAGAAAGGGTCTTCAGTCTATAAGGCTTTGTTTTTCGCTTTAGAGACAAGGTTTTTTTCCTGTTGCCTGGGCTAAAGCGCAATGATGTCATCACAGCTCACAGCAGGTGCAAACTCCTGACCTCAAGTGATCCTCTGGCCTTGGCCTCCAAGAGTGCTAGAATTGCAGGTGTGAGCCACCGTGCTGGGCCCAGGCTTTATCCCCTACATCCAAAACATTGGTACTCTTGGGTAAGATATAAATGAGGTAGGTAAGGCTTGCAGCTTGGATAAGAGCCATTTATTGTTAATGTGTCACAAAGAGTCTTGCAGAATGGCAAATGGAGCAGTCAGGTGGCAGACAACCCATTTGCTGGTTAAAGAACATGCCATACGTGGAAATTCAGCTCTGGCACATAATTCAACTAGTGAAAGTTAAGGAGTTTTTCATTTGTAAGATTTTTCTCAGTATTTCTTTTGACAAAGAGTTGTTCTGTATCACTTATAATATAGCCTAATTATAAGCCCATCTGTTCACAACATACAATGTTTGTAAAAGCACAGTGGTTGGTTTGGCTACACAAAAGAAGGATCTACTGTCTACATGATATGGCAAGGGCCATGTCCAGCTGACTAGGAAGGGCACTTGTCCTGCAATTCTCAGGAGAGCCAGTATTTCAAGAGTGAATTGTGACCATGACCAGCATAGCTGAGAAGGTTGTATAGCTTTTGAGTAAAATGATGAGGAAGGAGATCTTTGTCACACCAGCATCAAGGGCAATGGAAGATGTTGAGATGGACCAGCACAGTGAGGCAGGCTTGTGGACCTGGAGAGGGGTCACCCACCAGGCACTGGCTAGGTAGTTAAAAACCAAGGATTCACAGAAGCCAAGGGGCAAGGCAATGCTGTGGTTCTGAGGTCAGTAATGAACTAGAGGGCTCACCAGTTAGTTACAGGTAATGTGAAAATAGGGGACCATCAGCTCCAGCCAAGAACCTTGGTGCTTGGCAGATATGGGAGAGTGAACCATTTCCCAGAGGTCTTGGGTCATTTGTCTGGATGGTAGAGCCAGAGGTCAGGCTGAAAACAGGGACTCACATGTAATGGTTTATATTCAGAAGAGGTCCAAAAGAACAGGACATTATACCCTATGCTCTGCTGCCTCCCTGTCTATCTGTACTCCCAAGATCTAATCTTTCTGTAACCCTGTTGCCTGAGTGCGGTACATAGCCAATTTGTCAGGTATCCAGTAAGAGAGATTAAGATGCTCTTTCCAAAGCCATGTGCACTGCACACTATTGGACAGAAGGGAGTTCACTCAGAAGGGAAACTAAATCCTGAGGTCCTCAGGAATGGACTTGCCTTGGTACGTAGTGTGTCAGCATGGAGGACACCCAAGTGGTCTTCTAAAATGAGGTAGAGGAGACTACAATGGACTCTTCTGCCTGCTCTGTGACTTTGACATATTGAAAATAAGCAGGGAAGCAGGAATACAGAGAGTAGCCCAAAGCCGTTTCTGCCAGCATTACCATTTTACCCAGGGCTATTTCCAAGTACAGACAACTGAGCTGAATACCTAATTAGGAAAGATGATTAACCATCAGTCTTTTAAGAGCATGTGCATATTTGGGTAATGCAAGCAGGAGCGGAAAGAAGAGAAAGGAGCAAAGGTAAAGGGCCCCAGCCAAGTCAAACGGTGGCAGACACCTGGTTCTTCTGTAATGGATAGAACCCTCCAGCAAGTCCATTTTCACCAGTGACCAAGAGGAGACGTAGTAACCAAATCAAGACACCATAGAGTTGCAAGGAAAAGCTAGTGCATTAGAAAGCAGAGTTTGGGTCTAAAATAATCTTGACAAGTTGGGAAAACTTAGAATTTAACCTGATAAAGGTAAAAGTCGTCAGCAGGATCTGAAAAGCACAATCAGATGTGTAGAATGGGAAAGTCATTGCTTACAACATGCAGAGAGGGTAAAATCTTACGAGCTTTTTAGTTGGCTGCAAAATTAGCCTGAGCTGGCAGGGAGAGAGGCTGCCGACACGCGAATGTGCTCTCTGGAAGTTCATTCGTGGAAGTGTGTGCTGCTCCAATCCTTAGAATTTATGGTGTGCATCTTCTCCACGCTAGCCGGAGCTCCAGAGATGTCTGCAGGCAATTTTCTAGGAAGGACTCCTGTAAAAAAGAGATAGTTAGCATGAAAGTGGTAGCAGGATTGTGGCAGGATTCAAAACCATGCAGCATAAAGAAAAACTGAAGGACTTGGACATGTGAACTGTAGGGAAGAAGGCTATAGACAGGGGCATAATTCAAAGGGCCCAGTGCAGAATAAAACTGCAGGACCCCTTGTTCAAAAAGTAGGGATGAAAATGCCATTAAATATACTAAAATACCAAGCTTTTTCCTTTAAAGATAATTTTTTACTTATAAAACATAATAGGGGTAATAAATAGCAATATGAGTAGCAACATAAACTTATAGATGTGAAACAATAATATTTTGACATCATAATTTTATATGATACAATGAATAATAATACTTTATGATATATAACTTTAAGGTTTTCTTGGCTCACTTCTTATACTTTTAGCAATTTTATTTTCAATCAGTATAAATGAAGACAATGTGAGTTGCTCTTGGCAAATGCAAGATAGCAAATTGATAATTGATTATTTTCAATTCTGAGAATTATCTTTCTGATAATGTAACTGTTATTGAGCCATTAAGAATATTTTATAGGCTTTTTATGGGAACAGGTAAATTTATCAGATATATTTCTGATAAATTATTTTGTAATGCATATGTTTTAGCAGATTTAGAGCTGATGATTCTCATGAAATAATTTTTCTAAAAAGGTTTAACTCCTGTCTTGGTGCCTGTAGCACAGTGGTTACGGTGCCACATACACCAAGGCTCCCACCGAGGGTTCGAACCCAGCCTGGGCCTGCTAAACAACAATGACAACTGCAACAAAACAGCCAGGCGTTGTGGCAGGTGCCTATAGTCCCAGCCACTTGGGAGGCTGAGGCAAGAGAATCGCTTAAGCCCAAGAGTTTGAGGTTGCTGTGAGCTTTTATAAGCCAGTTTCATGTAGTCTGAATTTAATTTTAAGATCATTTTATACGATGGCATTTAAACATTTCTTCTAACCTTTCCTGTACCTGGTGAAAGTCGTACAAGAAACCTAAAGAGCTTCACAGTTTTACACGACACAGAGCACCTGTTGGTGTTTCCCATCATTGCATCTTCAGTCACAAGGGAAAACGAGTTATAAAATTATCCCCTTTATTAAAAATCGGTTCATCTAACACTTTGGATGAAAGTAGTGTTCTTTTCCACTGAAATGCAATAATCTTTCAATTTAATTATTATTCTAAGGCTGTGAATATTTGCTTTGCAATGTTGCAGTAATTTTCAAAGCCAGAGAGTCTAAGCTCGTTAAAGAATTTTAATAACTCTGTGGTATGCTTTATTGCAATGTGTACGCTTTTATTTTGTCATAATTTACTGACGAAGTTTGTAGTCTGCGCTCCAGCAGCAACTAGTGTGGCATTCTGACCAGACATTGGGTTTGTATAATCTTCAGGAATGGTGCTGGGGTTTGTAGGTTTGTATCCCCTCCAAAAGTCATGTTGGTGCTTCTACTTCAGTGGATTAAAAAATAAAATAATGTTAAAAAACACAAAAAGCAGATTCACATTGAAACTTAACCCCTAATGGAACAGTATCAACAAGAGAGGCCTTTTGGGGGTGACTAAGTCAAAAGGGCAGAGCCATTACGAATGGGGTTAGTGCCCTTAAAGAGATGGGAGGGGGCTGTTCAGCCCCTTTGCTCCTCTGCTCTTCTGCCATGTGAAGACACAGCAGTCCTTCCTTTTGCCCCTTCCAAAATGTGAGGACACAGGCAGCATGAAGGCCCTCACCAGCCATCAAACTAAACTATAAGAAATAAATTTCTTTCTTCGTAAATTACCCAGTCTCAGTTATTTTGTAAAAATAGCACAGACAAAATTGGGCTCCCTGGCTGCCCAGCAGGGGTTCTGCAGCCACTTCTGGGCAGAGTCCCTCCCTCTCTCAGGGCTGTGACTCTGTGGCCACCACTGCTACTTTGGACTTACCAGGCTGTCATTGTTTTCAGTGCTGGCCTAGGTTCAGTGCATGTGCCCTGCCCACTGTGGCAGTGAACTTGAGCCCCAGCATACTGCTGCCACCCACCGTGTATCTCTCTGCTCCCAAGCACGTTCCATTGTCCCATCTGACTTTACTTACAGCACATAAAGTCTGATATTAAGCCATTCAGGATTGATGACAGCATTCCAGAGCCCCTCCCCTGGTGAGGGTGGACCTGCAGGGCAGCACAGGTTTGTTAACTGAAGAAAATAGGAGGTTCCTCAGTTAGGAAAGGAGAATTTTAATTCTCTTATTCCAAATGGCTAGGAAGCAGAGCCCTGGCCAGAGCCAGGAATGCGTGCTTTGAGGCAGGGACAATAGGAACAGGAATTCATACTGAGCAGGAAAGCCAAATATGCATATTTAACAAGCTATAGGAGGAGTCATGGATAGTCATGAAAGGAGAAACATGTGCATACACAATTGACCTTGATGCCCCATGATGGGGTTCATATTCAGAAAATGACAGCCCTCTGGTGTCCAAAGGTGACACAGGTGAAAAGCCTCTCTGTGCGTGCTCTAAAGACTAGATAAAACCATTTGGGGTTGGTGATCTCTTATCAAGGAAGAGTGCTGATTAGTTGTAGTGCCAAAACTGCAAAGAGGGAGTAGATCATGAGATTGGTTTCAATTTAGGTCTTAAAGAAAAAAGCATGATGGCTGTTAGCAAGGGAGTGGGTATAATGAGGCATGTCTGACCTCTTATCCCATCGTGTCTGTTTCAAGATTTCTCTGGGGTCCCCTTGGCCAAGAGCAGGTCTCTTCAGTAGGTGGAAGGATTAGGACTTCATCTTAGTTCACAGGTTACATACCCATGAAGCCAACCCTGCTTGTGGGACAGGGTCAGGCATGTGATAGAGTCTCAGGCTGGACATAAACATGTCTGGGCATCCAAAACTGAGTAGTAGAGTGGGCCATCCACATCGATTTGCTCTGTTTTCCCTATACAAAAAAGCATAAATAAGCTTGTGCTTCAGAAGGGAGGAGGCTGAGAGAATCAGATGGGCCAGTTCCTGGACCTGGCCCAGCCCTAGGCACAGGCATCTGGCTGAGTCCTTTGCAGCGTGAGGTTGTAGGCAGAAGCTGAAGAAGCTGTTTTTCTGAAGGATCCTGCAAAATATAGAGAACCCAAAGGGGACGCTTGATGGCTCAGGTGACTGCATGGCACAGACCTTAACAGCTCCGAAGGATAATAAGCCAGGTGTTGACCACTGAGCACTTCAGAAGGACCTAGTTGCTCTGGCCTATCAAGGCTGCAGCTCTGGGGGCCCCAGCTCAGATATTCACTGCAGACATTAACAGCAGCAGGTATGGCAGCATCTTGACTCCATGGGGCTTCCTGCCTTCACAGAAAGGGCCAGGAGAGGGGCAAGACCTACAGGAGCCTGAGGTAATGCAGGACCATTTGTGGGCTAGTGAGACATGTGCAGCAAAGGGGAAGAACCAGTAAGACGGGGTTAGAGTCTTTCATGGGATGCTGTAACTAGGGGGTCTGGAGAAATAGATTATAGATGTACTCAAGTACTTAAAGGACCAAAAAGGACCAGCTCTATAAAGGTCCACAGTGTGCGTAAGTAGCAGGAGACACCAGTGCAAGGAAAAGACCTTCTAACTGTAAGTGTGTCTAGGGTAGGCATGGGCTGCCTTGAATCAGTTCCAACAGAGACTGTGGGACCCTGGGGCAAGAACCTTGGGTAGAAGGAAGAAGGGAGCAAAGGGAGCACTTTTCAAAGTGCTGTTGGAGGTCTAACTGACTCAGCAACATTTTGAAGGGAGGGTGTTGAGATGTAGCTTCCTGATCTTCACAGAAATTCCAATTCAAGACATCTGGATATGGCCTGGGAATCTGCATCTTGAACACATGCTTCTGACGTTTTTTAGAAATTTTCTTATTTTATTTTTTTTAACTAAATCATAGCTGTGTAGATTAATACAGTCATGTGCTAGTTCTATATACAATCTGAAATATTTTCATCAAACTATGAAGACATGAAGCTATGGCCTTCATGTCATTTTCTTAGTTATTGTGTTAAGACATTTATGTTTTACATTTAGAAATATTCACATGTACCCTTGTAAGATGAACCATAGGCATGGTCCCATGAATCACCCTCCCTCCACCCACCCTCCCTCCTCCCCTCCCTTCACTCTCCCTTTTCCCCATATTCTTGGGCTATAATTGGGTTATTGCTTTCATATGAAAGCTATAAATTAGTTTCATAGTAGGACTGAGTACACTGGATACTTTTTCTTCCATTCTTGAGATTCTTTGCTAAGAAGAATAATGTAACCTAAAACTTGTGAACCACCGTTCCAAGGTCTTCAGGTGTAAGACTCAATGACCTCACATCTCGAATGGTTCTCCCTGCCCTTGCAATAATGACTGCAGAGAGAATCCCTGACTCTGTAACCCAGTCTGTCCCCTGTGTCCAAACATTAAACATTATAAAGATGAGCAGGAGGCTGAGTAAGTCTCCTACTAATTTTTTCAGCATAAATTAAATTTCACTTTTACAAAAACACTTTAAAGGTTTTCTTAGAATCTGGCTTTGCAATCCAAACATTCCAAGCACTAAAAAGCACAGGCACTGACAACTCTGACCTTGACCAAACTCAGTTAGGCCCTCTGAGCCCTCATCTCAGCTGGGCTCAGCCTTGGTATGTACTCTCTACCCCTCCTACACATATTGGAATAATCTGACATTTTAACAAGTGTCAGGATAAGTTTTTCCTTAATAGTTATGGTGACAATCAGATTTGTCATTGGATCCCTGGGCCTCTCACTCAGGAGACTTTGTGCACACCTTGGAGACTTTGTCTTCACTCTCAACTATTGATGGGGGATCCACTGGTGAGCCTGATCCATTGCTGATCCTACCCAGTGCTCCACTGACAGTCTGTTGAAGCATTGTAAGGACAAATTTTGATTCTCAAGATTCTGAGTGTACTCTAGAAGTTGAGTTAGTCTCCCAGGCTTCTCTGTAAAAACAGGGCTAGAGACTTAAGCAAACCAAAGGCCGGGTTAAAATCTCAGGTGTCTCTGTAAGAAAACAGGTTGAATCAGATTCCAGGCTTTTCTGTTTGAAAGACACAAAGTCCAGGTTAGGGTCCCAGGCTTCTTTACTTATGAGGTTTCACTAATTAAGTACCAGGGTATCATCTCAGTTACCTGAGCCCTCACCTCTGGTAAAACCCCTGCTGACTATATGCTCCACCCCTTTGGCATTAACTCTGTCCCTCTTTGTCGATGTGACTAGAAATATAGGATTTTTTTTAAAGTTCATGTGACATTAAGGAAATCTTTGGCAAATGGGACTAGTTTAATAGCATTGGTTTAATAAAACAGTTGTGCCTTATGAGTTATCACACATATTAAATTGTGTAAGAGGAATAAAAGTTTTATGAATGGACTTTCCAACAATAGTAACGTTTTATAATATCTGCCCAAAACTATTCCCCAAAAGTTTTTGGCGATATGCAACCTTAAAATCATGCTGAATTAAGTAATAGATATTCACTAAATACCCAGATTACTTCTAAGTAAGATAAACTACTCAAAATTCATTGCAAAGCATGAGTTTAAATTTATATACTTTTGGCTTCTTTTTGTTATATAGCATGGAGAAGAGAAATATACTTGGGTCTATTAATAACATATTCTCTTTGTCACATTGAAAAATTGGACTAAAGGGACTACATCTATACTGCTGGCAAGATTGCAAACTAATACAACCTCTATGGAAAGAACTATGGAGAATTCTTAAAGAACTAAAAGTTATCCCTCCATTTGATCCTGCAATACTATTACTAGGTATCTACCCAGAAAACAAAAATTATTTTAGCACAAAAACATTTGCACCAGAATGATTATTGCAGCTCAATTCACAATTACCAAGTTGTGGGAGCAATCCAAATGATCATCAACCCATGAATGGATTAACAAATTGTGGCATATGTATACCATGGAGTACTATTCAGCCATAAGAAAGATAGAGACTTTACATCTTTTATATTTACCTGAGTGGAGTCAAAACACATTCTTCTTAGTAAAATATCTCAAGAATAGAAAAAAAATATCCAGTGTACTCAATACTAATATGAAATCAATATATAAACAACTATATGCCCACACAAAGGATAAAAAACAAATATAATCTGGCAAGGGCGGGGGAAGGGGAAGAAGGGAGGGAGATTGGCGAGATGTCACTAAGATACACAGAATGGGGGTATATTGCAACTCCATCCCCAGGCGAAGAGCTCAACCACATACAACTTGACCTTTACCTTAGAATTAAAAACAATGTAACCTAAAAATTAGTACCTTCATATTAATTTGAAATTTAAAAATTGTACCATGAGAAAGCACATATATGTGAAAATTGTGAGATGGTATCTTTACAAAATTTGTTGGTCTGCTACGGAATGCTGGTATGTGACAGACACTTTACAATTGTCTAGGTCTTTGTTTTTTCTATTTAAAAAAAATAAGTTACTGTTAATTAAAAATTTTAATCAACATATGTAAATAAAACTATTAGAAATAATAAGAATAAAGAGAGACCAGAGTAGGCAAAGTATGAAGGATGTGTTTTTGTTATGGGAAAAGGGGAATAATTTTGTAAAAGTGAAATGACTGGTTGCTCCCAAATGAGAAAGAAGAAGACATAGAAGAAGACCAAATGGATATAAAAAAAATTGCAGAAGGAATATTGGAAAAGGAATCTTAATTTGGTCAAAGCTGGCTAAGATTGGACTGATTTCATTTATAAGGTTTAAAAACATGGGCTTTAACTAAAGGGTGAAGGCTTTTATTTTACAATTGTGTTACCTTCTACATTTACTTTCGAGTTCTTTTATCATCACTTTGGGGACATAGGTAGCTAAATATTGTTTCACAATGACTTAGAATCCTATTTAGTCAATCATTCAAACCTTTAGATATTGTTGACAATTTTGCCTTCCCCCAAACAAATCCTAAATGAAACCTTGATCTTCAAGCAACCTTGAGATTTCTCAGGGAGCCTCTGGAAAATCTCAAAGAATTTGTTCTTTCATCTAGTAAGAAGAAAAATGTCCAAAAAAAATGAGGTTTATTTGGTATGATGCATTGCATGGGAAACACTGTCACCTAAGAACAGAACCTTAACCTTCCCTGTATTATATTTGTGTGGATAAATATGATTAATATAAACATTTCAGAAATTGTACGAAGTTCATAGCAATTGCCATTGCCCTTGCTGTTCATAATATGTACTGGCAAAATATCAGTCATAATTCCTTCATTTTAATATTTGTACCATTTTAATATTTAAAATGTTTCAAACCATAGAAACAATTAAATTTTATTCACAGACAGTTTTTATTTTATAGGCAGTCCCCAGGTTACAAATGAGATAGCTTCTGTAGTTTTGTTCTTAAACTGAATTTGTATGTAGGTTGGAACAGGTCCATTTACCTATTACCTCTAATAGTCTCCATTAGTGAGTGAGAGCTGTATATCAGTTGGGTGTTTGTAACTCAAGGACTTACTGCAATAGCTCCTGTTCATAAGTGCAGATTGTACTGAAGTTAGATATTTGTAACTCCAGGACTGCCTGTACTCTGATTCTTCTCTGAAAGCATTTGCAATCAGCTGAACGCCAGAGTGCTTCATCTCCAACAAAAAGGCGCTGCTTCGGAGACCCATGGAAGGAATTGCCAGGCACTCTGGAGTACAGGCTTCTATATACTGCATAAATAACTGTGAAGTCACAGCACTGGGCTAAGTTAGGATTTCCAGAAAGTGGAAAAGTTTATGGGTTCACAGAACTGCTATGTATTATAGACTGAATGCTTACATCCTACTCAAAATTTGTATGGTGAAGTCCTAGTGCCCAGTGTGGCTGTCTTTGGAGATAGGGTTTCTAAGAAGTGATTAAGGTTAAAAGGGTGGAGCCCTTATCAAATAGGATTAGTGTTCTCAAAAGTAGAGATACCAGAGAGCTCACAGACACCTTCTCACCCTCTTTCTCTCCCTGTAAGCATGAAGCAGAAGGCACATGAATTCACAGCAAGATCACGGCCATCTGCAATCCAGGAAAACCTCAGGGTCCTCCCAGCCCTAATTACTTCCCTCTTCCAGGTACTAAAAACCACTTCCTCCACACCTTCTGCTTCCTCCCACTGCCTTCTCCTGGCTGGCCAATTCACATTCAGCTGTGATGGATGTGGGTTAGAACAGGGTCTGTTTCTAAAGGCCGTGCCCTGAAGCATGTGACATACCCCAACACCCATGGATAAAGCTCAAGAAAGCAAGTTCTGCGAAGGCTGGAAATGTTGTCTGCCCAGTTCTAGATCCAAACTCCAGCACCTAGAGAAATGACTAGCATGTAGTAAACACTCAGTGAATAATTGCTGAATGAGTGAATGGCAAGCAAAAGCTTGCTAAAGTCTACCCACTTGCAGCCTTTGGTCTAGAGAAACTGAAGATTTCCCTGAAAAGAAAATGGTCAAATTTCTGTAGATGGCATGGAGCTCTCTGGGAGAAAGGTATCAAAACCTCAATTGCTTTCTTTTGGCAGTTCAATGTTTTTAGACCTCACATGACGGGCTTCAGTTTTGAAAAGCTGATTGATCACAGTGGTCCATTTCATTTCCCTATCAAACTTGCCAAAATAAAGCAAAGGAATAAAAATAGACACAGAACAAAGAGAATAGGACAGCAATTGCAGATGAGATGTTTAAACAAATTTTCAGAAAATGGAAAGTGGATGAAGAAGTGGTCACTGATTTAGCAGAGAGCCATATATTGTAACTTAAGGTACTGGCATAGAAAATTCTGATAAGAAGAAGAACTCCTGAGAAGCTGGGATTTGGATGCTCTGTGGAGAAAAAGGAGTGTGGCTCTGGTCTGAAAGCCAAAGTCACTGGTTGGAAGTCTAAACACAGTGTGTTGGGATCTCAGTCTCATATGACCAGGGAACTGGTAATTGGGTCTATCCCTGTGAAAATGCTGGTGCCGGATTTGAAAATCCTGAAGAAAAACCAGTCTTCTGACAACTTTGTGCACATATTCCAGAGCTTCTTAGTAGAATTTCAGAGCCTCACTCTTGAAATGACTAAATAGCCAAGGATATGACATGTAAAGAGAGCTTCCAATATGAGAGAGACAAAATATTCAGGAAAAAAGGAGATTGAGGAAACAGATAACACAGGGAGCATAAGAAATAATACCACGTCATAAAACAAGAACATAATGCTATGAGAAAGGACTATAGAACAAGAAAGAGTCTCCAGGAAAAAAGTTAAATAAAACTGATGTGACTAAGCAAATAGAAATATTAATAGATTGGAATATGTCAAAGATGATGGAACATGGAGGGGGGAATGACACCACAGAAAAGAATGCAAATATAAAACAAAGGAATCATAAACTCCTGGAAAAACCAAGGGCCATACAAGAATTAAAGTATAATCTAACTTGCAACTTGATTCAGCAGTGAGAAATATTTGTATAGGCCAAAAGATATATGCACTGTCTATTTAACCAACCATTGTGAAATAATATGCTTGGGAGATGCAGGAGGAAAATGGGAAGAAACTTTGGTATATGAGAACTAAATCCTCATCTCCTCATTTGCCATGGTAGAAAGTTAATAGAAAAATGGCTAAAAATGATAGGTTAAAAATTAGAGAAGAGGCTCGGTGCCTGTAGCTCAAGCAGCTAAGGTGACAGCCACATACACTAGAGCTGGCAGGTTCAAACCCAACCTGGATCTGCCAAAACAACAATGACAACTACAACCAAAAAAAAAAAAAATTGGAGAAGAATTGGAAGCAAATAGTAGAGAAGCTAGGTAAAAGAGTTGTGGATAGTTGCCTTTCAGGAACAGGATAATGAGAGGGTGAAAAGAGTGGGTAAGGGATTGGTGTTTTCAATATGGGTCTTTTAGCACCATTTGACTTTTGAGTTCTGAATGTTTGTAACTTTGAGGGGAAACAATATTAATAAAAAGAACATTGCTATGCATTGAGACAGGATGGCTTAAAATCAATGAACTACAAAAAAGATTTCATAGGCTTCCTATAGCACACAGTAAGTACTCAGAAAGTGTCAGCAATTATTATTATTATTATAACAATGAGCAGAGAAGCCCACAGACTTTGCTAGAGCATTGGCTGTCCATGACTGGTCTTTGTCTACAACTGGCAGGGATTTCTCGTGTGTCAGCTGCAATATTTAGACTTGGCTTGAGAGCTGGGCACTGTGGCTCTGCTGAAATCAAGAGAAACCCCTCACCTGGGGAAAAATAGTAGCTTAAGTATGAAGAAACCTGATAGACATTGCCTTAGCCAAGTGATTAAGGTTATGATTCCAGTGATATCATGCGACTGGCTTACCTTCTGTGAGTTTAAAATTATAGCAATGAAAAAGTTTAAAAAATACTGATAGAGAAAAAAGCTTTGACTAGACAACCACAGAAATACAGAGTGACCAATAAATATGTGAAAATATGCCCAGCACCACTAACAGAGAAATGCAACACTTAAAAATTATGAGGCTCCACTGGAAAGGCAAAAAAGATGAGGAGAATGAAAACGGCTACTAAAGGAATTTGGGGGTGAAGAGATCCCCACAAATACTGTCTTTCGTTCTAAGTAGAAATGTTAACAGTAATCCTTTTGGAGGTCAACCTGGCTCTTATCTTTTAAAATGAAAACTCTGGATACTTTCCCCACTTAGGAGTCCCTTTCCTTGGAATCTGTCTGATAGAATCAAGAGTCCATGGGAATTAATGACCATATAGTCGATTATATTCATGGCACCCTTGTTCTAAGTAGCCAGCAAGCCCCCAGTTAAAATCTAAACAGAAGGAAAGCAAATAAATAAGAACCAAGTAATCATCAAGGACTAAACTAATAAAAGAAGGAGTTAGGTCTGTGTCAGAAGACTTCTGGAGGGATTTCTAGAAATCTAGAAGATAGAATATATTTTTTATTATCTCTTCCCTGCCCTGGCTTTTAGACAAAGTGGTTTGACCCTGGGTGGTTACACGTATCAGCGGTTAACTGGAATGCGAAGGAGTGTTGATGCAGATATAAAAAAGGCACACAGAAGAGAAGCAAGAAGGTAAGATAGCAAGCAATCTCCCCAAATAAAACAGCATGCATGAAATGATGCCATTCATGGCAAATATGTACGTGTACAGATTTCTGTTACATGCAAAATATTGTCAATAAATGGCTGCCACGATTATTTCAGAGTAGTGTGATTTTTAAAGTTCTTTCTTATGTTTTATACATTGTCCAAATTATTCCAAAGAGCGTGTGTTAATTGTATAAGCTGAAACTGCAATGAAACTATTTTCACAGTAAGGGGGACAAAAAGCTTGTTAAGGATCTGTGCATCCACTTGATAATTTGTTTAAAACAAATTTGTAACTAGTGGGTCCTGGGACAGAGATGGTCCTTTATTTACTGTGTGATAAAGGAGGTAGCATTTCTTTTATATATTCTAATGCACCCTCTCTCTTGCTCTGAGGGAGTTCTTTGGTATTCTAAGAATTGTTAAATACATGCCCCATTTTAAACCTGAAATTGTTTAACAGATTTGGTTATTGTCTGCCCCATCAGTTGTGCTATTCCCCCATTGCAGACCAGGAAACTAGCACTGAGAGTAACCGAAGGCCCTCCTGGACATCACACGGTTGAGAGCTCTCCCAGACACAGGCCCTGGGAGCTGGCAGATAAACTGGAATGAAAATTCTGAACCTTCTTAGTCTCCCAGGCCAGTTTTTTCATCTTGCTATAGCATAAGCTCCTGTGCAAAGCCATCCTCTCCCTAGGACCTTTTCTGAGGTGGAACAGGTCCTCAGGGTAAGGCTACAGGGCCAGGCCCCGTTGTCAACACCCTTTGATTAGAAAACCACTATTATTCTCCTCCCACACAGCCCATGGAAAATAAATGCAGGCCAGTCAGCAAACTTTTAAGAATGATGATTCTTGCTGCTTTCGGGTCCCAGTCATCCGCACAGTCTGGCTGTGCCTTCTGCAAACCTTTTTCATCATAAGCTCCCTGCCAGCAAAATTCCCACAATAGAAAACCATCTGGAGAAGAGCCAGGCAGAGGCTTTGACACCAGTGTTCCAGGCCTTGGGGGTGGGGGCACAACACAGAGGCCAGTGCTCCGCCAAGGAGTGACCACAGCCTCCAGCCTGCCCACAGCTGCTGCCCTCAGGGCTTCTTCTGCCACCCAGTTTAAAAAACAGGCTCTCGGAATACCAAAAGCAGAACAAGAGCCAGTGGCTCTCAGAATCAGAAATGCAGAGAGCAGAAACCATGGGATCCTAGAAGGCTTGGCGCTGGAAGTCACCTTGGAGGTCATCTGATTCTGTCTTCCCACCTAAGTGACAGGTATTTCTTCTGGGGAAGACGAGGGTGGCGAGAGTGTGGCCACAATACCTTGAGGAGGTGGGAACACAGCCAAGTGGCAAAAGCAAGAAGTCTTGGTCTCTACCTCCCACATTAGGACAAGAGGCAAGAAAAGGTCCTTTCTTGGTCATGACCCAAACTACTATTCCCTGGAAGTCTCCCCTATTCTTGGATTCTCTTAGAACTTGATCCTCCACCAGGGGAAGTTTAAGCCACAGGCAGAAGCTCTGGAAACTCTTTAAATTGCCTTCAGTGCGACTTCCACGTATATAGTCTTACAGACCATCCCGAGAGAAACAACAGAAGTAGGAAATTCTTATTTCTCTCTGCTACAGAACTATGGACTATTTCACTTGGCCTTTTTGCCCTCATCCAATTTTTTTTTTTTTTTTTTGCTTTTATACCAAAACCAAAAAGCTTATTCTGTGAACCATATAGACTCCGAGCTGGTTTGATCCTCTTCCTCCTTCCATCCATTGCAGACTTTGGCCATAGCCCGTGAGCATTAGAAAATAACTTGTCGCCCACTCAACTCTCTGTCTCATTCTTAAAGGAAAATATTTATGTTATGCCACAGAAAGGGTTTCCATGGCAGTGACGAATGTAACACTGTTGCCTTAGCAACTTCTTGAGTCCATCTTGAATTATCTGAAATCCCCTTCAAAGACAAATAAGGAAAATCTGTCAAAAGTGCTATTCCACTGGTGGGAAGCCCAGAAAGATGGTTTTCTGGCCCCTAGTTCTCCCTCCAACTCCTTCCCCAAAGTCCCCCCAGCACATCTCCGTCCGAACACTCTCTCAGGAACTGTCTGTTTGAGGCTCTTCCATGTGTGCCTGACCTTGCCCTTTTCTTAGTGTTAGATGCTGATCCATTGTGCAGACACTGCCAGAGCTCTGCAAAGGGTTAAGGACTGGCGTGCAAAGCCATGCCAAAGGCAACAGGAGGCAGAATAAACACACAGATCCTCCTTTTTATAGAGCCTTGCTGTTCTCCCCGGAGACAGGGTGCACGTTTTCTCTCTTTCAGCTCCAGAGCAGCTCTGAGAGCAGAGTTTTATAGGAAAGATCAGTCTTCCCGGAGGTACAGCTCCCAGTCATGACGTGTTAGCAAGTCACCTCTCAGGCCTCAGTTTCCTCAACAGTAAAATAAAGGGGCTTTGCAGAGGAGGAGCCCGTGGGCTCTTACCCTCTAGGCAGTTTTGTGAATCAAGAACATATCTTCCTCTCTCTCCCAAAGTCACCAGACATGTCTCTTAGCACTCAGACATGACACTGAGACCGGAGAATTCTGGAGTGGAAAGGAACATGGCAGCCCTTCACGAGGAAGGGCCTTTTCAACACACAGATGGACACGTGTAAAAAGTATCATCAACATCATTACTAGCACTGTGAGCTCTAACTCTAATTCAAAGTCTTTTATTGGAAAAAGTTCTATAGCAAGCTGATTAAGTCAATAAATGAGCCCTGTTTGGGAAGCAGCCACTTTTCTGCCAGAGAAAATATTTTCAATGCAATTCATGCCCAACTCTAGAGTTTTCTTTGCCTCCTTCTTTATTGAAAAGCAGCTTGAAAAGCTAGAAATGCTGACCTGTTTTCTTCAATTCTTCCACACACTTCTTACTGACAGGGAGAAAGCTGTTTCAAGAGAAGGAAAGCAGTTTAAAGCATTTTTATCATTTTACTAGTAGGCAAGAAAATCACTTTACTGGTTTGGTATAGAGACTAGGAGAAATATAAGAAGTCATTAAAGGAAAAAGAAAAAAAATGCAGATGTTACTTCAGAAAGAAGCTGAAATGTCTCTGCACCCAAGTGCTTCTTGGAAAGTACAATGTCTGCAAAGGTCACTTTGATTCAGGCTTTTGACCCAAGAGATGGGATGGCGCAGGAGTTAAGGGAAGGCTTTGGAGTCATACAGAGCTATGTTCACAGCCTGGCTCTGACTAACACCACTCTTGTGACCAGGGCAGGTGACACGACCCCTCTAAGCCTCTGTTTGTATATCTGCAAAATGGGAGAAGCAATATCTACATTATAGGGCTCTGTGATGGTGAATTTTATATGTTAATCTGCCTGCTTTAGAACCCACATTTTTAATAAAATATTAATCTAGGTGTTGCGTCAACATATCTTATAGATGGGGTTAACATCTACAATCAGATGACTCTGTCAAGGAGGTTACCCTTGATAATGCGCATGGGCCTCATCCAAACAGTTGGAGGCTTTAACAGCAAAAACTGAGGTTTCTTTGAGTAGAAGACACTCTGCCTTGAGACTGGTGCCCAAACTCCTGCCTGAGCTTCTAGCCTGCTAGCCTGCCCTAGGAATTTTGGACTTCTCAACCCCTATAATTACAGTAGCTAATTCCTTAAAAGAAATCTTCCTATCTCTGACCCTGCTTCTTCCTATCTCAATATATGTCATGTATATTTTATGTTATTCATATTCTGTTTCTCTGGAGAACCCTGACTGACAGAGGCTGCTTGGGGGCGGAGGTAACATGGGCATTAGACATGTTTTCTAGGCCTGGCCAACCACAGTCTGTGTAAAGAGTGACTGGCCTGTTCATAGGCCCTGCTGATTGAGAGAGCGCATGTTGCCCCCACCATTTCTCTTGCCTGCTGGCCGTGGCTGACTGGAGTAGGTAGGCAGGAGTAGATCCTTGACCTGAAGGCAACCATCATGGCCTGACCTGATTGGATCCAAAAGAACAAGCCCAGGCCAACTAGTTTTCCTTTCTGAGAAGCCTGAATAGGTACTAAAGAAAGAACTCACCAGTTGGTAGAGGACAAGTCAGGTCAATAGCAG